>NC_092872.1:302976580-303296768 GCF_028372415.1 Notamacropus eugenii | reverse complement strand
CACAGCTCCCTCTGCAAGCTAAAAACCCCTGATATTGTTTGCTTTTATCACAGTGGCAAACAAAATCTCAATCTAGAGCACTTCAACTCAACATCCCCTCACCTCCACCTTGTGTTCCTGGTGTTCATTCTCTCAATTGTGATGAAAAGTTTCCATCTAAACCAAGGTACTTCAACCATTGTCATACAATTTCTCTGTGTCCCAGAGACACTCAGATTATATTTCTCCTGGAGGCTTAAAATTTTGAAGTCTTTTGCAAAATCAACTACTGAATACAGCATCTGAAATTATAGCCCAGCATAAAATAAACATTATCTCTTAACATAATGTACATGCTACCTGGTTTTCTCATCAGACAGAGAGAACTGGGAAAGAACAATGTCACAAAAACCTAAAGAAAAGAGTTTTAGAGGGTGATCAACAATGTTAAAGGCTACAGAGAGCCTTTGACAAAGCTCAAGGAGGAAGATTAAGAAGAGACCATTAGATATGGCAATTAAGAGATCTAATAACTTCACAGAGAGCAGTTTCAGTTGAATAATGAAATTGGAAACCAAGAAAGAGAGAGTGAGAGGAAAGGAAGTAGAAGCACAGATTATAAATGGCCTTCTCAAGGAGATTAACTATGAAGGGAGGAGAAATATAGAATAACTATAGTGGGCATAGATAGATCAAGTAAGGTGTATATATATATATACACACACACATACTTTTAGGAAATATGGAAACAGAAGATTAGTGAATGAATAGGTTAATAGAAAGAACAATCTACTAGAGAGAACAGGTCAGAATGGGATCAAGGGTGCATGTAGAAGGGCTTACCTTGGCAAGCAGAATGACTACTCCTGAAACAGCTTGAAGTAGGAGAGGAAAAGACATTTGAGTGATATGAGCTGAGGAGAGAAGAGGAAGCTCTTGATGAATGTCCTCAGTTTGAGGGAGGCAGGATAAAGCAAGGTCCTCAGATTAAAGTGCTGGAGGAGGAGGAGCTATGGGAGGTTTGAGGAGGAATAAAAGCATTTGGAAAAACTATTGTGGTGAGTGAGATAATGAATTGATTAGGGAGGTATAAAAGGGTTGCCTTTCTGTAGTAAGGGCTTAGTTGAGATTATCAGATTTTTAGCAGATCCTGTCAGCATGATTTTATAATTTTCTCTACCTCTATTCAACTGCATGTTGAATAGGAGCAACAGTGGATGGTGGAGTAGTGCAAGGTTTGGGCTTAATAAGACATAACTGATAATAAGATAAGGGGACAAGGGACTCATCCATAGAGGAAAGTTGAATTGATAGAGTTGGTTCACCTAGAAGTTATTAATGAGAATATTGAATTGATCCTGTATCATTTTCTTATTAGGGCAGCTAGGTGGCACCATGGATAAAGTGCCAACTCTGGAGTCAGGAGGACCTTAATTCAAATCTGACCTCAGACACACAGTAGCTGTGTGACCTTGGGCAAGTCATTTCACCCTGTTTGCCTCAGTTCCATATCTATAAAATGTACCAGAGAAGGAAATAACAAACCACTCCAGTATCTTTGCCAAGAAAACCCTAAATGGGGTCATGGAGAGTCAGACACAACTGAAATGGCTCAACAATAGCAACATATTCTTATCGATGCTATTTATAATTAATTGCTTTGTCCTATAATTGCTTAAGTCATGGTTCTTTGTCTGAACTTAATTCAGAGATTCAACTGACCTGTAATGGGATATATTTAAAAATCTAGCTCTCCTGCTGTTCACTGAACTATTCTTGCCTCAAGGAGTTTAACTGACCTTGGAGCAGGGGGCGAACCAGTCATGAGGCCACAGGTGGTTCTCTAGGTCCTCAAGTGCAGCCCTTTGACTGAATCCAAACTTCACAGAACAAATCCCCTTAATAAAACTATTTGTTTTGTAAAACTTGGAGTATCAATATGTATGTTGAAGTCCCCTAATATGAGGGTAAGAATTGTGCTAGAAAGACTGTGAATCAGGCACTGATCTTATTAAGGAAAGAAGGAGAGTGTTCTGGGGGCTGATTGATAAGAGCTATTGACATCTTGATTGGGTGATAAATTTAAATAAAATAAAGTTGAGAGGAGGAGAGTTCATGTTAAATGTGGAAGTAGTAATGAGGAATAAGGAATATTCTGGCTCTTCTAGCATGACCAGTGAGTTGGGATATATAAGTGAAAATGAATCCAGAACTGGAAAGAGAGATCAGGGATTTCATGAGGGAGTGAGAAAGGAAAAGATTTAATATGAAAGCAGGTTTGTTAAGTATGGAGCAAGCATTCCACAGGTTACAATGGAATAGATATGGAGTAGGACACTTCAGGGATAAGGTAGAAGAGAATGAAAGTAAGGGAGCAGGCAACTAGGGATAGGAAATAGACTTTGTACAATGACGGCCAAGGATTTCAGAATTATTAGAATGGGAAGATAGGGTAGGACTAAGCTAACCTTTGAAGCATGAGTTTAAAGTGGAACCCCAGAATTTTTCTAATTTGTATTTATCTTATTAATAGTGATTTGGAGCTTTTTTCATATGGTTGTTGATAGTTTACCTTTCTCCAGAACACTGCTTGTTCATATTTTGTTTTTTCCCATTTATCTGTTGGGGAATGGATCTTATTCTTATTGATTTGAATCAGTTCAAGGGTATATGTAAAGGAGTATGCCTTATCAAGCAGAAGGGCCACTATATTGGATGTAAGAACTTTGTCAGAGGTTACTGTTTCCTTTATTCTAACTGCATTGATTTTATTTGGGGCGGGGGAAACTTTCAAATTTATACAATCAGACTTGTCCATTTTATCTTCTGTGATCCTCTGTATTTTTTGTTTGGTCAAAAATTGCTCCCCTCCCACCCCATTTATAAGTTTAAAAGGTATCTCCTTACTTCTTCCACTGTATCTAGGATCTGTATCCATTGGGAGATAATTTTGGTATATAGCGTGATACGTTGTTCTAAATCCAATTTCTCCCAGACCACTTTTCATTTTTACCAGCAATTTTTGTCAAAAATCCTTAGGTTTATCAAACCATATTATTTTGCATCTATGTTTTGACTACCTAATCTGGCCTAAATAAAGTTATTGATTACTGTTTTGAATTATAGTTTGCAATCTGGTACTGTCAGGCTTCATTACTTCCCCCCCCCCCCCATTGTTTCCCTTGAAGTTCTTAATGCAGTTCAATTTTGTTAATATTTTTCCTAGCAATATAAGGTACCATTTTGGTAGTATATCTCTAAAACTGTAAAATAATTTAGGCAGTATTGTCATTTTTGTTGTATTCAGCTCAAACATGAACAATTGGTATCTTTCCAAATACTGATCTGTTTTTTATTTCTGTAAAAAGTCTTTTATAGTGACACTATAATCATACAATTCCTATGTGATTTTTGCTAGTTGGACTTTTAGACATGTTATATAATCTATAGTTATTATGAATGTGATTACTTTTCCTTTTTCTCTCAGCTGGGTTTGATTGGTATGTATCTTTTATATCCTGCAATTTTACTACAGTTACTAATTATTTTAATTTTTTTACCTCACTACCATTCTCTAAACAAATTATCACATCATCTATAAAAAGCAATAATTTTGTCTCTTCTTTTCCTGTGCTTATCTAAATATTTTTTCCTGTTTTATTGCTACAGTTGAAATTTATAAAGTGATATTACATAATACTGGTAACAATGGACATCTTTGTTTTACCTTTAACCTTATTGGAAAGGCCTCTAGCATTTCTTAATTGCATGTAATGATGCCTCTTGAATTTAGATTAAAATTATTTACCACATTAAAAATCAATTATCTATTGCTAAACTTTTTAATGTTTTTCACATAAAATGGATGATGTATTTTATAAAAAGAAATTTTCTGCATCTATAACATGATCATCTAATTTTGTTTTTGATAATAATGTACTTTATTATGTTTGTAGTTTTCCTAATAATCCTGCATTCATAATATATATGTAGTCATATTCATATCTTGGTCATAGTATGTAATATTTCAAATAAGATATAGCCTTTTTGTTAACATTTGATTAAAGAGTTTTGCATTAGTATTCATTAGAGAGAGATATTGGTCTACATTTTACTTTGCAATTAGGTGACTCCATGAATAGTGTGCTAGATCTCGAGTCAGGAACACCTGAGAACAAATCCAGCTTAGTAGCTATGTGATTTTAGGCAAATAATTTCACCTCTGTTTGCTTCAGTTTCCTTATAAAATAGGGATAATAATAAACCTTACCTTGTAGGGTTTTTGTAAAGTACAAATGACATAACATTTGGAAAGTGCTTAGCATAGTGTCTGGTCCACAGTAGTAGTATTAGTGTTAGTAGTAGTAGTAGAAGTAGTAGTAGTAGTAGTAGTAGTAGTAGTAGTAGTAGTAGTAGTAGTAGTGACCATGGTAGTAGTAGTAATAGTAGTGGTAGTAGTTGCTGTTGTTTATCTCTCCCTGGTTTGGGTAACAGGATGGTATTTGTCTCATAGAATGAATGTAGTAAGATGTCTTCTTTCCCTATTTTTGCAAACAATTTATATAATACTGTAACGAAATTTTCTTTTAGTGTTTAATAAAATTCATTTTGCAAGTACAACTGTGTTGAGGGCTAGGATGGAGTGCAGTATCAAGTCCAGGCCAGAACTTCAGGGAAGCCTGTTCTCTGAGACTGTGCTCATTATCATCCGATATTACTCTCCATACCCACTGGATGTTGCTATCTCAATGAGATAAACAGAGAACTACAGAGTACAAGGAGATATGTAAAATAAACGGATGCCCTCTAGGATAACATTCCTGAGGACAATAAAACTAGCCAAAAGACTAGGACTGAGAATGAGCAAATTGTCATGTATACTTGTAGTTTTTGTCTTTTTAAACCTGGAGCCTCAGATCAATAAATGGAGTTGCCTTATCTTCTTCTACCTGCCCGTGTCTTTCTTCATCACCACTTCACTAAGTCACATGGGGATGCTGGCCCCCCCCACATCTGGCACCCAAAAAGGGACCTGACCTAGGAAGGTGACTCATCCTTTGGTGACAGTAGCCCCCTTTGGAAGTAGTTCCATATTGTGCCAAAGCAACATAAGGTAAGAGGAAGCCTCAAGAGCCTCTTCAGGGGCATTTCACTTTATCTGAGGGTTCACACAGGCACAGTGGGACTTCAGCAATTTGCAGGCTTACAGGTAAGAACTCACTGTGTTACAGAATCAAAAGCAGATTCTGTTCATGAGAAATTAGGGCAAACAGGTAAAAAGTGAAAGTAAGGTTAACAATAGGACAGACACATTTTAAAGACAGAGACAACACATCTTATTCCAGGGTATTAAAACAGCTTATGAGAGAGAGAGGAGGAAGACCTGATGGAGTGTGTCACTCAAAAACTTAGTATAAAGGAGGAATATAACTTCTATAATATAACAGCATAACTACTCCTCCATTATACAGGTCTAGATCATGAGTTTGTGAAGAAATCCAGGAGCCTGAAGGGATTATATAAAAAGCCCTTCAGCAAGCCAGGGAAAGAGGAGAAGAAATACCTCTGGAAATGAGGCTAGCTTTGCCAGTGACATAAACCCCAGATCCCAATAACCCAGGAGGAGTTGCAAGAGAATTCACCCCTCTGGATTTAAAATTTTTTAAGGTATTAAAATAAAGAGCAATCAATTATGGACTAAGTAATCTTTACATTGAGTCTCTTCTAGACAGCATTTCTCAGACAGCTCTATGCCCCACTGATTGGTGCAATTTACCTAATGCCACTCTTGAAGGGGGAGATTACTTTACATGGAAATCTCAGTTTTATAAATGATGTTTGGAACAAAGCAAAAGAAATCAAGCCAAAGGTCTAATTTGTGCAGAGGATTTTTGACAATCTTTTCTCAGTTTTCTGATTCCATTTGTCTGTATATGTATTCTTTTTTGATTAATTTATTAATTTAAGTTTTCAACATTCATTTCCACAAAATTTTGAGTTCCAAATTTTCTCCCCATTTCTCCCCTCCCCCCACCGCAAAATGCCAAGCATTGTAATTACTCCTATCATCAATCTACCCTCCTTTCTAACATCCCTCCCTTCCCTTATCCCTATGTTCTCTTTTGTCCTGTAAGGCAAGATAAATTTCTATACCCCATTATCTGTATTTCTCATTTCCTAGTTGTATGCAAGAACAGTACTCAACAGTTGTTTCTAAAACTTTGAGTTCCACCTTCTCTTCTTCCCTCCCTCCCCACCCATACCCATTGGGAAGACAAGCGATTCAATATAGGCTATATTTGTGTAGTTTTGCAAATGACTTCCATAATAGTCATGTTGTATAAGGCTAACTATATTTCCCTCCATCCTATCCTGCCCCCCATTTCTTCTATTCTCTCTTTTGACTTTGTCCCTCCCCAAGAGTGTTGACTTCTAATTGCTCCCTCCTCCCATTGCCCTCCCTTCCATCATCCACCCCACCGTGCTTATCCCCTTCTCCCCCATTTTCCTGTATTGTAAGGTAGGTTTTCATACCAAAATGAGTGTGTATTTTATTCTTTCCTTGAGTTGAATGCGATGAGAGTAAGCTTCATGTTTTCTTTCTCACCTCCCCCCTTTTTCCTTCCACTGGAAAGTCTTTTACTTGCCTCTTTTATGAGAAATAATTTGCCCCATTCCATTTCTCCTTTTCTCCTCCCAATATATTTCTCTCTCACTGCTTAATTTCATTTTTTAAAGATATGATCCCATCCTATTCAACTCACTCTGTGCTGTGTGTGTGTGTGTGTGTGTGTGTGTGTGTATGTAATCCCACCAACTACTCAGATACTGTAAAGTTTCAAGAGTTACAAATATTGTCTTTCCATGTAGGAATGTAAACAGTTCAACTTTAATAAGTCCCTTATGATTTCTCTTTTCTGTTTATCTTTTCATGCTTCTCTTGATTCTTGTGTATGAAAGTCAAATTTTCTTTTCAGCTCTGGTCTTTTCATCAAGAATGCTTGAAAGTCCTCTATTTCATTGAAAGACCAATTGTTCCCCTGAAGTATTATACTCAGTTTTGCTGGATAGGTGATTCTTGGTTTTAGTCCTAGTTTCTTTGACTTCTGGAATATCCTATTCCATGCCCTGTGATCCCTTAATGTAGAAGCTGCTAGATCTTGTGTTATCCCGATTGTATTTCTACAGTATTCGAATTGTTTCTTTCTGGCTGCTTGCAATATTTTCTCCTTGACCTGGGAACTCTGGAATTTGGCTGTAATGTTCCTAGAAGTTTCTGTTTTTGGATCTCTTTCAGGAGGTGATCTGTGGATTCTTTTAATATTGATTTTGCCCCCTGGTTCTAGAATATCAGGGCAGATTTCCTTGATAATTTCATGAAAGATGATGTCTAGGATCTTTATTTGATCATGGCTTTCAGGTAGTCCCATAATTTTTAAATTGTCTCTCCTGGATCTATTTTCCAGGTCAGTTGTTTTTCTAATGAGACATTTCACATTATCTTCCATTTTTTCATTCTTTTGATTTTGTTTTATGATTTCTTGGTTTCTCATAAAGTCATTAGCCTCCATCTGTTCAATTCTTAAAGAACTATTTTCTTCAGTGAGCTTTTGAACCCCCTTTTCCATTTGATTGATTCTGCTTTTTAAAGCATTCTTCTCCTCATTGGCTTTTTGAAGCTCTTTTGCCAATTGAATTAGCCTATTTTTAAAGGTGTTATTTTCTTCAGCATTTTTCTGGGTCTCCTTTAGCAAGTTGTTGACTTACTTTTCATGATTTTTTTTTTGCATCTCTCTCATTTCTCTTCCCAATTTATCCTCCACCTCTCTTACTTGATTTTCAAAATCCTTTTTGAGCTCTTCCATGGCCTGAGACCACTGAATATTTATTTTGGATGTTTGGGATACAGAAGCCTTGACTTTTATGTCTTTCCCTGATGGTAAGCATTGTTCTTCCTCATCAGAAAGGATGGGAGAAGATATCTGTTCACCAAGAAAGTAACCTTCTGTAGTCTTGTTTTTTTCCCTTTTTTGGGCATTTTCCCAACCAGTTACTTGACTTTTGCGTCCCTTGTCAAGAGTAGGATATACTCTGGGGATCTGTAAGATATCAGTTCCTCTAAGGTGGCACAATCAAGTGTAAACACTGGTCTGGGAGCAAGAAGAGATTTTTGTGCCCAGAATCTTAGTAGAGTTTCCTCTTCACAACCACCTCTCCTCCAGTTCTGCCAAGCCAGCATTGGGGGCTGAGATTCAGATAAGCTGTGGGGGCAGGGTCGCCATTCAGTGTGAGATAAAGATCAGCTGCTGCAGGGCCTCTACACAGGGCTGAGGTAAAAATTAGCTGCTCAGCTCCCCCAGGGGTTTTACAATCCAACAATGGATGCTGGCTGCTGTAGGGGCTGCTGTGGGAGCTGCCTGCCAGATGTGGCCTCTGAGGCTGCTGCCTGAGGCTGGAGGTATGGGAAGGCCCTTCTCCCTCCTCAGCCAGCTTAAAAAACCCTGTTACTGACTTTTGGAGCCTGTGGGTTGAGGGATCTGCAAACTGCTGCTACTGAGACTGGGGATTCCACTTGTGTCCTCTTCCTAGAGCTATGCCATGCAGCCAAGGCTGGGCTGTGCTCTGCTCCACATCTGGTGCAACAGACATTTCCTGTCTGCCTTTCAGGTCACCCTGGGCTGGAAATTTCCTCCACTCTATTGTTCTCCACTTCTGCTGCTCTAGAATTTGTTGAGAGTCTTTCTTTACAGATATTTTATGGGCTGTGTGGGAAGAGCTAGTATATGCACGTCTTTCTACTGCACCATCTTGGCTCTGCTTCTATTTTCACCTTTGCCTGTTAAAGAAGTTACAGTTAAAACAATTTGGCTGTCATTTATAAAAGTTGTAAGATTGTTAACTAAATTATTTGTAGTTTCTGTTTTAATGCTAAATCTAAAATTGTTAATTGATTACTGTGTGTAGAAAGAAAGGAATTGTGTAAAAACTTTATTTGGATTAGTTCTACCCGTTCAGAACAGCCCTCCTGTATGCTTGGTGGTTGGCAGGCATGGGGTCCGTGCCAATTCCTTTTTGTAAAATTACTAAGGCCCCTGGAAAACATTACGGTGGGTAAAGTCATGAACCCTAAGAAAGAAACTTGTTTGGCTTATGTAAATTCTTAACAAGGAATAGGACTTGCTCAGAAGTTGTTATAAATGGAAAGGATTTTTAACAATTGACTTTAACATCAGAATAAATTTTAAATTTGAAAAGGAAAGATCTTAAATGGAATTCCCTTATGTATGTGAGTCCTGGTAAATCTTTATTGCTTACTGCAACTCCATGAGAATAGGAATGACTGTATCTGGCTCTGAGCTATGATAAGTGAATTTTTCTGTTTAAGGTGAAAGGCATTTGGGACCACAAATATTTTTGTTTTAAGTTGGAATTCGGGTACAGTTGCTTGCATTAAATTAGTATCTGAGAGAAATGCCACAAGCTACTCAGAGGGAAGGTGATCCTGCTCTGTTGACAGGTGAAGTTTGTATCTGCAAAGGAAACACCCTAGGAGACAATTCTAGCTTCAATCTAGGATGGGATCCCCCTGGTCAGTTTCCCCATTCTGTTCTTTTAAAAAAGGAATATTTTCTACCTGACTATTCCTGAGGCTAGCTATGAAACAGGCACTGCATAATTGGAGAATTTCACTTTTATCTGAACCCAAATAGAGTCAAGGATGTTTTTTCCTGTCATATTTGCTATGTCACATGTCCCTGCTTTCTCTTTCTATAACAAATTTCTATGATCAAATATCATTTTTATCTGACATCAGAACATGTTCAGCAATTTAAGTAAACTACTTAAGACTCACCTAAGATGTCCCCATTGTTTAAAAGGATTTTGAAAGCAATAGTGTTTTTCTGTAATCAGTCTCTTACTGTTACCAATGTGAGATTCTATTGCACCTTTTTGACTAAAGCATTTTGTGATATCTTGGAATTGTGTGATAATTAAGAATTTGGTTTGTTCTAATACTTTGGGAATTCATATTACTTAAGGACATTTTTATACCAACTAAGCTTTAATGGATTTTAATTTTACAAGGTTTATTTTTGTTTCAAGGTAAAAAGAGAACTATCATTTTAAAGGTTCCCAACTAATTTTTTTTTAAAGTTTAGTGACTCTGTTAACATCAGGACAAATTTTAAACTGTTTCAAAACAAAAGAAAACACTTTTAGAAGAAATATTTTAAAACAATCTCTCTTGTAAAACCTACTAAATTTTCATTTTCAAGACAATGTATTGATAAATTAATACGTAATGATCTATAAAGCATAAAAGATCTTGCTGCTTTAAGCTGAATTTGTAGTCATTCCATAGCTTAAGCAAAAGTTAAAATTAGTGTTTGAACTTACTAACAACTTAATTTCTAAAGTTTTTCTTTCAGAGTGAATATAATCAGAGAAGGATAAACAAGCCTGTGAAACAACAATGTACATCTATTTAGTTGTAAGGTTCAAGTTTGAAATCTCTTTTGTTTAAGACAATACAGGTATGCTAGTGAAGAGTAATAACTTGTGAGCTATCTTCTCTATGGTATAAATATAAAGAAAAGTGAGGCAGTCTGAATAATGGATTCCAGAGATTTGGAAAGATAAATAAAAGCTTGATCAAAAATATGGAAAGCAGATAAGAAGGTTGGGGACAAGTGGGAGTCATCCAAGTCCCTCCTGTACTTGGATAGTTACTGTCAAGAGAGTGTGAGGAAGTTATTCTCACACCCACTCACTTCTAGTCATTTTCTTCCTACTCCCTATTGGTCCTCGTTTGTTTAATTTCTGTACCAGATTCGTGTATTCTAGATTCAATACCTTCTACTTGCAGATGACAGCTCAGGCTATGTACCATCCTCACTGTCTGAGACCATGACCCATCACCCTCTGGACTTGGCATCAGAAGGACCCACCCTCTCCAACGACGGGACCCTGTGAGGCAGGGACAGCTCTACATCCAATCTCAGCAGGAAGCAATTTCAGAAGACCTTCATCCCTTACCCCAAAAGATCTTGGATCCCATCTGTTAAAAAGGGGGGGGAATGATGGGGTGCTTGGGTGCATGTACTTGGGTCTCAATTCTAAAAATCGCATTTGTCTTTAGAAATCAACAAAACCTAGTGACAAAGAATAGTGTAGGGCTTTAATATTTTGTTTTCTCATAGAGTTCATCTTGTATAAAGTCATATGCTTGAATGCTCATATGAATCCTATTTGCTTTACGTAGAGTGTTAATGCCTCTGAGCATCAACCTTGTTTATAGGTTTCCATCATTAATAGCACTGCACAAATAATACCACAGAGTTGGGGAACACGTTGGGATATACTTATGTTAGGGATAAAAGGTAAAGAGTCAATGCAGAGGCCCATAAGAAGGAGCAATTTGCCACCATGCTACTATATGACTAGCTGGGATGCTGAACATAATCATTTCCCTCCATTTGTGAGATGTCAATCTCCTTATCGATCTATAAACATATTAAGAAAAATTACACACATATACAAGCTTGCCTTGGAAAAAATTTTGCTTTTATGATTGGGAAAAAGAAAAATGTTACCATAAATATGTCAGAACAAAGGACATGGAATATAACATGCTTTAATTGTACTATCACTGAATGCATTGGTTCTTGTATAGCTAATACTAGCATTATTTTTGTAATTATGCATCCTAGGTTTGGTTTAATGCCTATCAAAAGTAAAAGCTGGTATATGTCTGCATCTGGTCAAACTTTTAATCAGCTAATGTTGAAAGTAAGACAGAAAAGATGTATAAGTTGTATTATTTTAGGCATCGTAAGCTTTGTGGCAGCATTGGCTGTATCAATTGGTTTATCTGTACATACCAAGCAACAAGAAATTGTACAAGGACATTTCATGGAAGATTTGGCAAAGAATGTCTCGTTAGCACTGAAGAAACAGAGTAGAATTAAAGATGATTTTTACCATTTAATGGATGCTTTGAGGGAAACTATTGTGATGGTGGGAAACAAAGTTGATTTTCTTGAAACAAAATTGTCCATGAGATGTGATTATAGGTTCATTTCTATTTGTGTTACTCCTGTCTATTATAATAGCTCTCTATATAATAGGACTAAGATTAGAAATCATTTGAATGGGATATGGGGGAATATCAGTCTTGCTTTGGATATTGATGATCTTAATCAGATCACTAATGATATAGATCAGGCCTCCAAGGGAAATCTTGATCCTGATGAAGCTGAAAATATGATTTGGGATTATTTTGCTAATACAAATCCCTTTGCATCCTTGTTCCATTTGCTCATGTCTATACTATCTCTATTCATAATTGTCCTTGTGTTTCTCTGTGTCGGGCCACCTATTTATAGGTACCTTCTCTCTCATGGGAAAGATCTTCAAACCCAAGTATGTTATCTCCAGTTATAGCAAAAGAAAGAGGGAAATGTTGAGGGCTAGGATGGAGTGCAGGCCAGAGCTTTGGGGAAGCCTGTTCTCTGAGACTGTGCTCATTATCATCCGATATTGCTCTCCATACCCCCTGGATGTTGCCATCTCAATGAGATAAACAGAGAACTACAGAGTACAAGGAGATATGTAAAATAAATGGATGCCCTCTAGGATAACATTCCTGAGGACAATAAAACTAGCCAAAAGACTAGGAGTGAGGATGAGCAAATTGTCATGTATACTTGTAGTTTTTGTCTTTTTAAACCTGGAGCCTCAGATCAATAAATGGAGTTGCCTTATCTTCTTCTACCTGCCCGTGTCTTTCTTCATCACCACTTCACTAAGTCATGTGGGGATGCGGGGCCATCCTCTACACAACTGGTCCTGGATTTATTTTTCTTTTGAGAGTCCTTTCATGATTCTTTCCAATGTCTTTTTCTGAGAATAAGTTATTTAAATTATCTATTTCTTCTGTTAATTTGCATAGTTGATATTCTTGTAAATATTCTTTCATTTAATTTTTCAATTTTATTAGCATGTAATTGGGCAAAACTATTTCCAATTATCTTTTCTTCACTTGTAGTGAATTCTAAATTTTCCATTTTTGATATTGGAAGTTTGACTTATCTTCTTTCTTTCCCACTCTTTAAAATCAGATTGGTTAATGGTTAATATATTAAATTAGTTTATTTTAAAGTTCTTAGTTAAGTTAATCGATTCAATGGCTTTAAATTTTTATTTATCTCTTGTCTGGTTTTCACAATTTTTATTTTTGTGTTTGCTTAGGGTTTTTTTTTTTACTTTTCCAATTTTTTGAATTTATTTAGTATTTTATTTTTTCCTAAGTTACATGTGAAAACAATTTTTAACATTAGTTTTTAAAACTTTTGAGTTTCAATTTCTCTCCCTTCCTCCATCCCTACCCACTCTCCTTCATTGAGAAGGCAAGCAATTCAATATAGGTTATACATGTGTAGTCATGCAAAATATTTTCATATTAGTTATGTTGTGAAAGAAAATATAGTCCAAAAAAACCCTCAAAAAATAAAGAAAGCTTAACAAGTGTGCTTCAGTCTGTATACAGACACCATCACTTCTTTCTCTGGGGATGGATAACGCTTTTCATCCTAAATCCTTCAGAGTTGTCCTGGATCATTGTATTGCTGAGAATAGCTAACTCATTCACAGCTAATCATGTTATAACATTACTGTTACTTTTTACACAGTATATTTCATTTTTGCATCAGCATTTGCATAAGTCTTTCCAGATTCTTATGAGAGCATTCTGCTCATCATTTCTTTTATTATTTTTAATGTTTATTTATTTTTAGTTTTCAATATTCATTTACACAAAATTTTGAATTCCAAATTTTCTCCCCATCTTTCCTCTACCCCCACCCCAAAATACTGTGCATTCAGATTACCCCTTTACCCAATTTGCTCTCCGTTATATTGCAGTCTTCCCTTCCCTTATCCCCATCTTTTCTCTTTTCTTGTAGGGCCAGATAGATTTCTATACCCCATTACCTGTATTTCTAATTTCCCAGTTGCATGCAAGAACAGTTCTCAACATTTGTTCCTAAAACTTTGAGTTCCAACTTTTCTCCCTTCCTCACTTCCCACCCATCCCCACTGAGAAGGCAAGCAATTCAATATAGGCTATATATGTGTAGCTTTGCAAAAGAATTCCATAATATTCATGTTGTGTAACACTAACTATATCTCCCCCCATACTATCCTGCCCCCCATTAATTCTATTCTCTCTTTTGACCTTGTTTCTCCTCAAAAGTGTTTACTTCTAATTACTCCCTCCTCTCATTTGCCCTCCCTTCTATCATCCCCCCACCCCACTTATCCCCTTCTCCCCTACTTTCCTGTAGTGTAAGGTAGATTTTCATACCAAATTGAGTGTGCATGTTATTCCCTCCTTAAGTCAAATATGATGAGAGTAAGCTTCACTTTTTCCCTCTCACCTACCCCCTTTTCCCCTCCATTGAAAAAGCTTTTTCTTGCCTCTTTTATGAAAGATAGTTTGCCCCATTCAATTTCTCCCTTTCTCCTCCCAATATATTCCTCTCTCACCTCTTAATTTTATATTTTTAGATATCATCCCTTCCTATTCAACTCACCCTGTGCTCTCTGTCTATATGTGTGTGTGTGTGTGTGTGTGTGTGTGTGTGTGTGTGTGTGTGTGTGTGTGTGTAATCCCACAAAGAGACAGCTGACACCTCTGCTGTCACTGCTGCTGTTGCTGCTGCCACCACCACTGCTGCCACCTGGGGCTGGGGTCAGGAGGGGACCCTGCTCCCCTCCTGCCCTTAGAAAAAGCCCTCTCACTGACCTCTGAAGCTCTATTTCAGCACCTGTGGGTTGAGGGATCCAGGAACCTCCGCTGCTGCAGCTGGGGACCCTGCCCTGAGGCTTGGTCCAGTCCCACTCCCCCAGGTGCCATGCAACCAAGGCAAGGTTGTGTTCTGCCCCGCATCTGGTGAGACTGACCTTTCCAGTCAGCCCCCCAGGCCACCCTGGCCTGGAAATCTCTTTCATTCTGTCATTGTGTGGCTTCTACCGCTCTAGAATTTGCCAAGAGTCATTTTTTTACAGGTATTTTATGGGTTGTGGGGGAAGAGCTAGCATATGTGTGTCTTTCTACTCCACCATCTTGGCTCCACCCCCCACAAATTTCTTAAGATAAAATAATTTTGTCCCCTTTAAAATTTTGCTCCTTTCTCCGAAGGCATATATTTAGTATAATTTCTATTATTTTTTGGTCAATAAAGAATATGTTTAATATTTCTTCTTTCCTGCATCTGTTTATGAGAAAGGAAAGAAGGAAGCATTTATTAACTTCCAACTGTGTGCCACGCACTGTTCTAAGTGTTATCTCATTTGATCCTCATAACATATTACTCATGGGTCTTTCCATCGCCTGAGTGAGCTAAAATTTTGTTTCCTCAAGGACTGTGTAATGTCAGGATTTGTTCATATGTAGCATCGTGGAAAAACAGTTATAATGATGAATTCTTTTCATCTTAAAAACTAAGGTATGGAAATCTGCAGCACCATTTTTCTGAAATGTGTGGTCATTGTAGACCCATTTTGAAATGAGTCATACTAAGACAAAATTGGAAGCATATAAAATGTTCTGGTGTGCTACTGGGTACTATTAGTTTCTCCATTTTATAGATGGAAAAGCTGAGACGTACAGAGATTAAATGACAATATAGCTAGTAAATTTTTGAGCTGGATTTGAACTCAGATCTTCCTGATTTCAAGCCTAGTAGGGGGAAACCACAAGAAAGAAAAAACAAAAGATAAAATAGTATGCATTGTTCTGCATTCAGGCTCCATAATTCTTTCTCTGAACATGAATAGCATTTTTCATCATGAGTCTTTTGAAATTATCTTAGATCATTACATTGCTGAGAAGAAGATAAGTCTATCAAAGTTGATCACCATACAATATTGCTGTTACTGTGTACAATCTCCTGGTTCTACCCACTTCACTCAGCATCAATTCATGAAAGTCTTTCCAGGTTTTTCTGAAGTCCACCTGCTCATTATTTCTTATAGCACAATAATATTCCATTACATTCATGTACCACAGCTTTGAACTATGAATTAAATAATTGTGTAAAGCAATTTGGAACTATACTCCAAAAGTAATTAAAATATGTATAACCCTTAAGTTGTGATACCTGTACTATCTATATAACCAAAATAAATAGCAAAAGCATTCATATCCACAAAATTAATAGCAGTGCTTTTTGTTTATAACCAAGAATTATAAACAGAATAGATGCCACGAACTGGAGAAATGAATGAAGAAATGAAGAATAGGAATATAATGGAACAATACTGCACTGGAAGAAATGACAAAGGAGATAAATTCAGAGAAACTTGTACAAACCAGTTCAAAGTGAAGTGAGCAGGATAATTTATATAATGACTACATAATTGTTTTTTCTTAATAAATTTATTATTTTTAACATTCTTTTTAAAATTTTGAAGTCTAGATTTTCTTCCTTTTGCCCCTCCCTCACCCACTGAGAAGGTAAGCAATATTTTAGTTATACATTTGAAATCAGGCAAAATGTTTCCATATTAGCCATATTACAAAAGAAAAAAGAAAGAAAGAAAAAATGAATTGAGAAAAGTATGCTTTGATTTGTACTGAGTTCATCAATGCTCTCTTTCCGGAGGTGGATAGTATTTTTTCATCAGGGATCCTTTGGAATTGTCTTGGATCATTGTATTGATTAGAGTAGCTAAGTCTTTTACAGTAAATCATCATTACAATATTGTTGTTACTGTGTACAATGTTCTAGTTCTGCTCACTTTGCTTTGCATCAAACTCCCCAGCTTTTTCTGAAATCTCATTTCTTATGTCACAATAGTACTCTATCACTATCGTATGCCCCAACTACTTCAGCCATTCCCTAACTGATGAGCATTTCCTTGATTTCCAATTCTTTGCCACCACAAAAAGAGCTACTATAAATATTTTTGTACATATAGGTACTTTCTTTTTTTATACACGCCTAATAATGATATTGCTGGGTCAAAGGGTCTGCAAAGTTTTATAGCTCTTTGGGCATTCTTCCAAATTGTTCTCCAAAATGGTTGGTCCATTTCAAAACTCAACCAGCACCTAATTAGTGTAACTATTTTCTCTCATTCCCTCCAGCATTTGTCATTTCTTAAAGCTATGAGGTAGTATGTTAGAGTTGTTTTAATTGGCATTTCTCTAATCACTGGTTATTTAGAGTTTTGATTTGAGAATAGATAGCCTTGATTTCTTCTGAAAACTGCCTGTTCATATCCTTCAACCATTTATCAATTGGGGAATGGCTTTTATTTTTATAAACTTGATTCAGTTCTCTATATATTTGAGAGATGAGGTCTTTGTCAGAGAAACTTGCTCTAAAACTTGTTATATTACTTCATTACTATGATAGCTTTTAGCAAAATATAGTTTTTCTGATTATCTCTTTTAATTAGATCTACTTTTTTTTTGTTTTTTCCAAGATTGTGATTGCTACCCTTGTCTTTTTTCAGCCTTTCTGCTGAAGCATAGTAGATTATGCTCCAGCCCCTTATTTTAACTCTGTGTGTGTCTTTCTATTTCAACTGTGTCTCTTGCAAAACACATACTATTGCATTCTATTTTCTAGTTCATTCTGCTATCTGCTTCTGTTTTAGGGGTGAACTCATTCTAATTCACACCCACAGTTATAATGACTAACTGTGTTTTCCTCCATCCTGTTTTCTTCTGTTTATTCTCACTCTCTTTTTAGCCTGTCCCTTCTCAAAAGTCTGTTTTGCTTCTGACTACTGCCTTTCTTAATCTGCCCTCTCTTTTATCATCCTGTTCCCTTTCTCTTCTTCTCTTCTCTTCCTATTTCCCTAGTAGATAAAATAGATTTCTATACCCAATTGAGTGTGTGTGTGTGTGTTTGTGTGTATACATACATATTCATTCTTCCCTCTTTAAAGAAATTCCAGTGAGAGTGAAGATCAAGCAAGGGCTGCCACCCCAACTTCATTCCCCCCCCACTATAAATGCTCTCTTTGAATGCCTCTTTTATGTGAGAGAATTTCCCCCATTCTATTTCTCCCTTTCCCTTTTCTCATTGTATCTCTCTTTTTCATTCCTACATTTTTTTTTTTTTGAGATCATCTCAACATAATCAACTCCTACCCATCCCATCTATGTACACTACTTCTAACTGCCCTAATGATAATAAAATTCTTAGGAGTTAACATATATCATCTTCCCTATAGTAATGTAAACAGTTTAATTTTATTGAGTCCTTTATGGTTAAGCTTTCATGTTTTCCTTTTAATGCTTACCTTCTGCTTGAATGTCAAATTTTCTTTCAAGCTCTGCTCTTTCCGTTAGAAATGCTCTGAAGTCCTTTATTTAATTAAATATCAAATTTTCCCCCTGAAGGTTTGTACTGTTTTTCTGGGTAAGTTATCCTTTGTAACCCTAGCTCCTTTGCCTTCCAGAATATCATATTCCAAGCCCCCCTTTCCTCTAAGTGGAAGTTGCTAAATCTTGTGTGTTCCTGACAATAGCTCCATGTTATTTGAATTGTTTCTTTTTGACTACTTGAA
Organism: Notamacropus eugenii; assembly: GCF_028372415.1. Taxonomy (NCBI): domain Eukaryota; kingdom Metazoa; phylum Chordata; class Mammalia; order Diprotodontia; family Macropodidae; genus Notamacropus; species Notamacropus eugenii. The sequence continues at coordinate 303,278,204 of NC_092872.1, read as the reverse complement.
ATATTGTCTACTTGACCTGGTTATAATATTCTTGGAAGTTTTCATTTTAGTATCTCTTTAAGGAAGTGATTAGTGATTTTTTTCTATTTCTATTTTACTCTCTGATTTGAAGACATTGGGATGATTTTTCCTTTATAATTTCTTGAAATATGATGTCTGGGCTTTTTTTTTGACCATGGCTTTCAGGTAGTCTAATAAAAATGGTCATTTGGCTCACAAGGCTGCAGTTTCAAGAATATACCTGGAAGGGGCTTTTGTAGTCTAAATGGTCTTAAGGCCTTTTTACCTCTAGGTCTAAGAAATTGTCTGTGGTCACATACAGATCCCTGAAGCTCCCAAGGCCTCTGTTTCTCCTATGGTCTCAGTAGTGGGTCTGGCTCAAAAACCCTTGTAATCCTTGACATTTTTAATTCTCAGATCTTATTGGTGATCTTACACTGAACTATCCAGCTTTCTAGGACTCAGTTTCCTTTCAAATCACATAAACAGTTTGGACTCTAAGGCCTCTGAAGGACTTGTCACTTTTTGTCCTTGGTCACTTGTGGGTGCACAGACAATGTTCATTAGACACTCTAGGCCTCAGTTTCAGGCAGAGTCCATGGATAGGCCTCTAGTGAAAATACTTTGCATTTTCAATGCCCAAGTTCCACGTAATGGCTGGTTTAGAGTGATTATCAATAGTAACTATTGCTCTTTCCCTCCAGCTTCATTTAGTTATTTTATTTTTCTTTTGTTTATTACAAGGGCCTTTCCATGACTACTTCTTAAAGAGGCCTATTCATTCAATGGACATTACCTCCCTCTATGTGAAAATACTTGAAAAGACCAAGATCCCCCACTGCATCCTGGGCCATCTCCAGTCATCCTGATGAATATCTGGTCACTGTATCCAGATGACTCTGGAGGAGAAAGAGAGCCTGGTGACCTACACAGCCCTCCCTCACTCAAAACAAAGTCAAGTGCAAGTCATGTCATCATTTCTCTGATGTCATGGTCTTCAAAAATAAGGGGCAAATGCAACAACAGCAACAATTCTTAGATTATCCCTCCTTGATCTATTTTCCAGGTCAGTTGTTTTTCCCTTGAATTGTTTCACATTTTCTCCTATTTTTCATTCCTTTGATTTTGTTTTATTGTTTCTTGAGGGCTCATGGTGTCATCACCTTCCACTTGTCCAATTCTAATTTCTTTGTTGTATTTTATTTTATCTTATTTTTTAAAAAACATATTCATTTTACTTATTTTTAGTGTTCTATGATCACTATCATAAAACTTAGATTTTTTTTCCCCTACCTAACCCCCAGTACCCCCTCCCTCCCCAAGAGAACATACAATTCTATATAGGATCTACACATACATTCCTATTGAATACATTTTCACTATAGTCATGCTGTGTAGAAGACCTAAAATAAATGTGAGAAATCATATAACAAACCAAAACATAATACACACACACACACACACACACACACACACACACACACACACACAGAATGATCTGCTACATTCTGCGATTGAATTCCATAGTTCTTTCTCTGAATGTGGAAGGCATTTTGCCTTAGAAGACCCTTGGGAATTTTTTTTTTTATGTCCTTGCATTGCTATGAAGATCCAAGTCTACCAGAAAAAACTCTCACACACTATGGTCATTGCTGTGCACAAAGTTCTCCTGGTTCTGCTCCTTTCACTCAGCATCAGATCATATAAGTCTTTCCAGGCCTCTCTGAAGTCTTCTTGTTCATCATTTTTTATGGTGCAATAGTATTCCATTACATTCATATACCATAACTTATTCAACCATTCCTCAATTGATGGGCATCCCCTTGATTTCCAGGTTTTGGCCACTACAAAGAGAGCAGCTATAAATATTTTTGTACATATGGGACCCTTTCCCAGTTTCATGATCTCTTGGGGATACAGTCCTAGAAGCGATATTGCTGGGTCAAAGGGTATACACATTTTTGTAGCCCTTTGAGCATAGTTCCAAACCACTCTCCAGAATGGTTGGATGAGCTCACAGCTCCATCAACAATGAATTAGTGTTCCAACTCTTCCACATCCTCTCCAACATTTATCATTTTCCCGTTCTGTAATGTTCGCCAGTCTAATCAATGTGATGTGGTACCTCAGAGTTGTTTTGATTTGCATCTCTCTAATCAAAAGTGATTTAGAGCATTTTTTCATATGATTATAGATATCTTTAATTTGTTCCTCTGAAAATTGCCTGTTCATATCCTTTGACCATTTATCAATTGAGGAACCAATTCTAATTTTTAAGGAATTATTTTCTTCAATGAACTTTTGTGCTTCTTTTCCCATTTGATCAATTCTGCTATTTAAGTTCTTTTCTTTAATGAATTTTTGTACCTTCTTTTCCACTTGACCTATTCTTATTTTAAAAGAATTCTTTTTCTCCGGTGAATTTTTATGCTTTTTTTTACCATTAGGCCAATTCTGGGGTTTTTTTTAAAGTTATTATTTTCTTCAGTATTTTCATTGTACCTCTTTTACCAAGTTATTAATTCCCTTTTCATAATTTTCTTGCATCATTTCATTTCTTTTCCCATTTTTTCCTCTATCATTCTTATTTCTTTCTTTAAGTCTTCCAGGAATTCCTGTTGGTTTGTGTCCACTTAGCAATAGTTTTCCTTGGGATTTTGCTTGTAGCTGTTTTCACACTGTTATTTTCTTCTGAGTTTTTAATTTGGTCTTTGCCATCATCATAGTAGCTTTTTATAGTCATTTTTTTTTTTTTGGTTTGCTCATTCTCCCAGCTTTTTTTTTTTTACTTTGGACTTTATGTTAAAGTTAACATAATATAACTTTATGTTATGTTAAAATTGAATTCTGCTCACCTGGGAGTAGAGAGGTACTATCCCAAGCTTCAGGCTTTTTCATGTTATTGTTTTCATGGCTAATTCATGGGTTAATTCTGTCCATGCTTCCAAGATGGTATGATCCAAGGAGAGGTTTGGTAATGGCTCTCCTGATCTACACTCTAATATTGATCCAGGAAGGACTTCTACTCCCCTTTCTCTTAGACCTAGAACTGTGACCAGGTCTCACCTGTAGCCACAAGCACGGGTGGTTCCTCTCTGTCCTGATACTTCGACCCAAAACTTTACATGGACAATAGAGGTGCCAATCAGTGCCAGCTGGATCCAGTGCCAACTAAAAAATCACCTGTAATCACTTTCTGATATATTGTCTAACATTACCATCTCTGGGCTGAGAGCTGCTGAAACTTCTGCTGCTGCTACCTCCAAGGCCTAGAATTGTGCTGATACTGGTACTACCATCACATGTGCTCTGGGCCAATTCCAATCCCAGTGTCACAGGCTTCTCTTGCCAGCCTTTTAAGCTATTGCAGGCTGAAAGAATGTCTTACCCTGACCTTTTGTTCTGTGGCTCCAAAATTTGATATGAGGTGTTATTTTAATGCTTTTTGGAGGGGATGTTGGGAGAGTTCATCTGAGTTGCTGTCTCTCCTCTGCTATCTTGGCTGTGCCTCATGATGACAATAATGTAAAGGAAAATGACTGTAAAAGACCTAATAATCATAATGCAATGATCAGTCACAACTCCAGATGATGAATCAAACCTCCCACCTCCTTGGCAAAGAGATGATGGACTAGAAGTTCATACATTTTTGGACATGGCTACAAATGGATTTCTTTAGTTTGCTTGACTATACTTGCTATAAGGGAGAATTTTTATTTATTAATTTGCTAGGGGTGAGGAGAGAGGAGTTAAAGACAGTGATAGTGATGTCCCTTCCCCTGAAATAAGAAGAAAAAAGTTAATGAAATAATTTTAAAATACATAAAAGGGAGCAAAAAGGATTTCAGTAGGGTACATAGACAAGCAGGATTGTGTTGAAATTACCATGTTAATTTTATTATATAATTTTTTAAAAAATCAAGCTGCATGTTTATGGTATCATATACAATTCTCTTTTTCCGTTCCTTGTACAAGAAATCTTCATGTTTACTGATATTTATCAAATTCAAAATAGTGATAAAATTAAATAATTTATACTTAAAAATAAAGAAAGAAGGATAGAAAACTGATTATCTAAAGGGACTCTTTCCCCCAGTAGTGTGAAATTACCTTATTGAAAATCTTTTTTTTTCTCTTAAAGATTTAAATCTTTAAGAGTTTCTCAACACAACTCGGAATTTCTCAAACAATAATTCCCAAATTGTGATCTATAAAATATTTTTGTTATGTTCATAGGTAGACACTCCAATTTAATGTTTACAAAATACAGTTATCAAATTAATGTCTTTTTTAAACAAAAACTCAAAATTTAGTGTGCTATCTTTACTATCAAAACACTTCAATGACTATTTTTATTAAGCCTAGAATTCAGTCTTTCACAGCCTGGTACCACACCATCTTTTCAGGTGATTTCATATATTTTCATGTACTCCATACTCCAGCCAACTTTCTTGTACAATACATACCTCACTCATTCGTTCTTCTATGCCTCTGCTCATGTTGCTTCCTATGCCTAGAATGGCCATCTTACCTCCCCATCCTCATTCAGATATCCAACTTATCTTCAATTTATAGACCTAGAGAGTTGCTTGAGGTCAGAGAGAGGTTAGTGAGCTACAAGAGTGCACAGCATTCTTATGGTGGGTAGATCTGAGAAGTGTGTGAGTAGTCATGCTACCCTTTCTTATCTAGAAAAGAGTTATGGGAGGGGGGGGGTATTTGTACATATTTGTTTACATGTTGTTTCCCCCTGTGATACAATGAACTCCTAGAGAGCAAAGACTATCTTTTGCCTTTCCTAGTATCTTCATCTCTTAACACAGTGCTTGGCACATAACAGGCACTTACTAAGCACTTATTGCCTGGATAACTGAGTGCTCCCTTCAACATTGTCTTAGGAGTGTCTTATGTATGGAAGAGAGATTATAATGATTCTACTGTTTGACTTTTCTCTATTATATTGTGTCCTAATTAAATACCTTACTTTTTAATTTGTTGTTTCTGTCTGGTCAGTTGGTAGTGAAATGAATGGATGCTCAAGCTGCATATTCATATTTATGATTAATCAAGACACGACAATGAATTTGAAGTAGGAAGGAGTCCAAAACCGAATGGACACCCTTTTTAGATAGGTTTGCCAAAACATTAGTTTCAAAAATGCAAGTGTATTCCTATGTGATTGATATATTAGGCAGGGTTTTGATGATATTACAACTTGTGTATGCACAAGTCCTACCATGAAAAACAAGAGGAATGCAGAAAACTCTACCACTTTACAGTTACTCATAAGCTACCTTTTCTTTCAACACTCACTTTCATAATAAACTTTGGGTCTTTGTAAAGATAAAAACAGCATACTTATTTTATTATGTTCTAGAACAGTAGGAACTCTTCCTCCTACCATGACTTCTGGCCCCTGAAGCAGGGAGCTGCAGCTTGCTCAATCCACTACTCTTTTTATTAGGCTCTTTATTTATTTATTTTTATTTATTAGGTTATTTTCAGTGTGTCACTGATGAAGTTTTTGAGCATTGTGCTCCAATATCGTTTTCCCCATAAGAACTGTGGGTTTTGTTGTATGATTTTGTGCAACTCAGTGCTTTGGGGGAATGCATGTATCACATTACAACAAAATTGACTGTAGTTTTTTTGGTCCAGCTTGTGATGGCACTGATGTAGGGAAATCCTGGTGAGGAAATGTCCTCTTTCAGCATAGATAAGAAATTTTTCTGTCATCCTAATCCATTTATCTATCTATTCATCACTCATTCAATCAGTAAGTATTTGTTAAGTGCCTTCTATATGCCAAGTGTTGTGCTAGGTACTGTGGACACAAAGATAAAAAAATAGTTCTTTTCCTCAAGGAGCTTACATTCTATTGGAGAGACATGTACTATATGTAACAATTTTTGATTTTTGATTCACTAATTTATGTATGCCAGCAACACAAGAGAAGATTGCTGCTAAGAGAAACCACTGAGCCAAAAAGTACAACTTTAAATGGAGTTATTCTGCCATAAAGAGGTCTCTCTCTTACCTGCTTCTGAGCATGTGTTTTAGACTTTTCCTTGAAGGGATCTATGGTGGCTCCTCAAACATGAAAACTAGATCACATGATCATGTATGTGAACCACAGTCAGGATCTCAAAGCCCTGGCTGCCACTTCTGTTTTATTTCTTTCACTGAGCATACTGGCTAGATTTCCTTCCTTCCTTCCTTTGTTCCTTTGTTCCTTCCTTCATTTGTTCATTCGTTCCTTTCTTTCTTCCTTTCTTTCTTCCTTCCTTCCTTCCTTCCTTCCTTCCTTCCTTCCTTCCTTCCTTCCTTCCTTCCTTCCTTCCTTCTTTCCTTTCTTCCTTCCTTTTCTACAATCTTAAACCCAGTTCACACTGAAGTCAATAGATTAGACCACAATAGGTCCCTGCCCAAGCTACACAGACAATGAAGGCCACTACAAAGGGGCAGTTAAAAGGATTATACTGGTATAGGCTGGATGCTACATATCTGGGCTGCTGAAATGTATGGGAAAGTTCAGGGTCTGGGTTGCTTTCAAAGACACGGTCTTTTCCTTTTTGGGGTCCAGGTCCTATCCTCATCACTACAGCATCATGTTTTCCAAGCTTTTAAGCCATCTCTCAATCTGCTATGCCAAGAATTTACTTGAATAAATTTGCATACAGAAGTAGACAATTTAGAAACAATTTTGTAAAACTTATACCAGAGGTTCTCAAACCTATTTAGCCTACCACCCCTTTTAAAAAATTACTCAGTTCCCCCTTCAAAATCTACTTTTTTTAACCCTTTAATGTTTTTTTAAATTTGCATCATTTCAAAAAATATAATTTTTAAAATTGACATCTTAAATTTAATAATTTATTATAAAATTGTGAGTTTTTTTCCTGCATTGAAATTTTGATGACACAATATTATTTCATGTCACTGTATAGTATCATATTGTTAACAAGTCATTATGTACACATATTCCTGTGGATGCATGCTGGACTTCCAGACAATGCATGACCTGCCAATACTTGCTTGTTAAGACCTGTTGGTGGACTTGACCACTATATGTTTGTTGTACTTTGAGGACTTGCATTTTGTGTGTTTATTTGAAAAATAATGTAATCACTACAACTTTACCTCTGTTACACAACAGATGAAAAATGTAAGAACAGTTTTCCAAGATTATTCTTCTCTAATTTTCTTTCTTTATGCCTCCACTGCCCTCTTGTTTTTATTCAACACTCCCTAATTGTGCCAGGGACTATTACTACCCCACTCTGGATCATTCCAGCACCCCCCAGTGAGTGGTATCACCCACTTTGGGCAGCTATGGTTATACAATCTATATCTACTGCCCCACCCACTGCCCCTGCTAAGGACATTTCAGTCCCTTCAACCTCTCTCTACCTTCTGCAACTCAAACCCTCCCCTAACTACTAACACTGTAACAATACTCCTTAACCCTTCTGTGTATCATGAACTTTTTGGTAGTCTCATGAGCCCTTCACAGAATAATCCACAGAATAATGTTTTTGTATATAAAATAGAATATATAGTAGGGTTATAAAGCAAACCAGTTATAGTGAAATACAGTCAAATATGTTTTGTTTTAAGTTCATGGGCCCCAGGTTAAGAATCCTCGCATTAGAGTCTTAACTTACATATCAACACTTGATTTCCTTTGTGAGACTTTGTCCCCTTTGTGATCCATATATTTTTACCAAATTATCTTGTGAGCTACTCAGCTACTGTAGTCTCAACTCAACTTTCCCTTTCTAATGACTGGCCTTAAGAGTTCATAGAGAATCAGGAGCAGTATATTATCAGAGTTCCTAGACTGAGGCTATGCTTAGTTTGAGAACAAGAAATGAGGATTAGTAGGCTGCCTGGATACCATGATTTAAAACATTGTGACTATGGGAAGATGTATTCTAAGTTCCAAACAACCAACTTATTCAATATATAGGTGGCTCTACCATACTAGCTGCATGAACATGTGTGAACTTATTTTGCCTCAGTTTCTCATCTGAAAAATGGGTTGGGAGGAGGAAGAAGGAAATAGGCATTTATATAGTGCTATTTGCATAGTAAGCGCTTTTAAAGACATCATCTTATTTGATCCTCACAACAACCCCTATGAGGGAGGCACTATAATTATTGCCATTTTACAGCTGAAGGCAACTAGAGGTTCAGTTTCTCACCCAGAGTCTCAGGACACATTTGAACTCAGGTCTTCCTAATTCCAGGTCCAGCACTCTATCCACTGTGCCATCAATTGACTGAAAAAAGTGCCTTGTAACCCATAAAGCACTCTACAAACATTCTGCACAAGAGCAATTTTTAAAATTATTATATTGCTTGTTAATCAATTGAGGACTGCATACTTCTAGTTTATTACAAATGATTGGGTTATTGGTTTAATTAGGTTTAAAGTACTAGAAAATATGAGTTTGTCTTTTCAGCTGAGGCAAAGGCCCTTCAGACACTGGGAATCCTAAGGAGTTCAATGTTATTTTAGTACGGAGCATCTTTAGAAGCCCATAGTGTGCTTCAAGGTTCTTATTTTGAGCCCACCTTAAGCTAAATTAGTTCCTATGTATTTCCTGATATAATTCATTTCCAGCATGTAGTTCAACTCAGCTTCTACTTAGATTGACTTTTCTAGTTTTACTAGTTAGGAGGCACTCCTACAATGTAACTTTCAAACACAGATTATGCTTTCCTGTACTTATGAATCAATAACTGAGACAGATTTCAACCCATTCTGAGGCTATAATCATTTTGCATAATTACTATGCTGAAAGACTCCCAGCAAAAGAAAAATCTTTCAGCTTGGAAAGAAACATTGGACTTTAAGAGCAAGAGAGTGATGCTAATAACTAAACCCACAGATTAACTAAACTCATCTTTCACAGGAAGCTTTTCCCAAACCCTCTTAAGTCTAATGCCTTCTTTCTGTTCTTTCCTATTTATCCTATATATATTGTTTATTTGTATATATTTGTGTGCGTATTTTCTCCCCTATTAGATTGTGAGCTCTTTGAGGATAGGGACTCTTTTAACTCTTGGTATCCACAGCGCTTAGCACAGTATCTGACACATAGTAGGTACTTTAAAACATATATTGGTTGGTTGATTAAATACTGTCCCAAGGAGATGCAGAGTTCATTCAGTGTGACCGGAGTAGCATCATTTTTTTAAAACCCATGACTGATAATGTTACAAATAAACCATTTGCTTTACATTTTTAGGACAGAAGCTAAGTGCTTATTCTGATGAGAAGTTTCTCTGGAGAATTAATAATCATTTTGACAAAAACAATTCTTCAAAAAAATCTGAAGATAGTAACTCAACCATATCTCCCCAGAAATGTAGATGTCAGCTGATTGCTGACCCCTAATTCTGGCTTCTAATCACTTTCTTAATGAAACTAGTTAAAATTCAATCTAATTTTTCATTTACTAAGTTGTAAGGCAGCCACTGATTAATGCATATAAGGCTTCCAGTAGAGGGCAGTGTACACTCATTTGTGGACACCTACCAACTGTACAATGGCAATTAAAAAAGGATTCTCATGAAGAATTGCAATACTTAAAATACACAGTAGGCCTGATGCAATAAATCAATAATGTATCATCAGTATTTTAAAAAATTCAAATAATTTGAATAGGGATGGATTCTTTTGCTTTTAGGGAAAAGATTTGCTAAACAAGTTGTTGTCAAATTGCAGGGAGGATGCTAAAATCAATCAATCAATCAACAAGCATTTATTTAAAGCCTACTGTGTGCCTTGCTTTAGCCATACAGACACAAATGTGGGACAGTCTCTGCCCTCAAGGAGCTTTCCTTATAATAGGTTCCCAGATAAGTAAATCAAGGAAATAATGATGGGGGTGGGGGGTTTGGGGGAATGGTGGTTAAGGTCTCTTGAAGGAGGTTCACTTGATATGAGTTTGGAATAATGACTACAATAATGATAATTATATTTATATAACATTTTACATACATTATCTCATTTGATCCTAGAACAATCCTTGAGGTAAATGCTATTATCAAATCTCATAAGTTTTCGCTTTCTTACCCCCATACTCTGCCCTATTGGCACTACCTCCACAGCATCTCTCCTATAAACCTCCTCCCCACTTTTCTCTTCTGATATTGCCACCACACTGGTATAGGCTTTTGTCTTCCTAAAGTTTGATCATATCACACACATACACACATGCACACACACACACACACACACACACACATACACACACACACACACACACACATCACTACTCTCCCTCATCTGCCTTCAATAAATGCTGGTGGCTTCTAGGATCAGATATAAAATGTTCTGGTTTTTAAAGCTCCTCTTAAATTGACCACCTACTACCTTTTTGATCTTCTTAACATTTTACACCCTGCCACATGCTCTATGATCCAATGACACTGGTCTCCCTGCTGCTCTTTACACAAGACACTCCATCTCAAAATTGCACATTTTCATTCACTGACCTCTGTGCTGGAATTTGCTTCCTTCTCATAGTTGCCTCCTCTCTTTCCTGACTTCCTTCAAATTTTAGCTAAAATCCCACCTTCTGCAAAAAGTTTTCCCCAGTTCTCCTTAATGGTAATGCCTCCACATAAATGGAGGTTTGTATATGCCTTCTTTGTTCATATTTGTTTACACATTGTCTCCCCCATTAGATGGTAAACTTCAGCTCTTTGAGAGAAGGAACTGGAGTTTTTTGGGGGGAGATGTTTGGGTTTTTGGGGGGGGGGGTTGCCTTTTTTTGTATCTGCAGCATTTAGCACAGTGTCTAGTATGTAGTGAGCACTTAATAAATACATGCTGACTTGTTTATGACTTTGCAGTTGAGGAAACTGAGACCAGGAGAGGTTAAATGAATTGCTCAGGGTCATAGTACCAGTAATTATCTAAGGCAGGATTTGACCTTAGGTCTTCCTGACTTCAAGTACAGTGCTTGACCGGAACTAAGGTCTCCAAGAGACAGAGGTGAAGAGGGAGAGCGTTCCAAGCATGAGTGAAATCCTGTGAAAAGACACAAAAGTTGGAATGACATGGTCAGAACTGTACTTTGGGAATATTGATTTGGCAGCTATATGAAGGATTAATTGGGAAGCGAGACATTGGATATATGGTGACCAATTGGGAGGATATTTCAGTAGTCCAGGCAAGAAGTGATAAGGGTCTGGGCTAGTGCTATGATCTGAGTACAGAAAAGAGAACACATGAGAAAGTTATTGAGGAGGCCAAATTGACAAAGACTTGACAGATGATTGGCTATGAGGGAAGGAAGAATTAAGAGTTAAAGATGACTCTTAGCTTGTGAACCTGGGTGATTGAGATAACTTTGAAAGGTAAGTATAGTTTAGTTAGGAGGAAAGGAGGGTTTATAGAAAAAGATGATAAATTCTTTAGAGTCAAACATAACAAATCTAATTTTTTTTCCACATGGCAACCAATCTGCTGGGGCACTTCCACCAATCTTCTTGAAATTTCAAATATTCCAGTGAGTGAAACACACAGGCTGCCCACGGTTATCTCCTACTCTTATGCCTTTGATACCTTTTTGTTTAAACTGGTTATTTTTTAAAGATGTGGTTTTGTAATCAATCAACATGCATTTATTAAGAATTTACTATGTGCTATAAACTGTGCAATGTGCTAGAGATAGTCATATAATGTTTTGGGTGACCTTCATTGTAAGAATATATTCACATTGATAAGATCTAGAATACCTCAGTCTGCATCTCCAAGAAAAACTATTTTTGCCTTGATGGTAAACAAGAGAAGGGCTACAGCTGAACACTTGCTTCTTTCCTAAGCCAATTTCCAACTGGAATATTAGCCTAGAATTATATCTGTCTACTACACATAAGATATTTGCAGTCTAAGTTGGAATGATGCTCTGTTTTGAGGTTCAGAATAAAATCTATTTCCTGGTAGAGCCAAGATGGCGGAGTAGAAACACACACATATGCTAGCTCCGAACCCACAGCGCATAAAATATCTGTAAAAAAGAACTACCAACAAATTCTGGAGCAGCAGAAGCCACAGAACAACGGAGCAGACGAGATTTCTGTTCCAGAGAGCCTGAAAACCTCTTGCAAAAGGTCCTTCACTCACCAGACCTGGAGCTGAGCCCAGCCCTGCCTCAGCTGCGCAGTACCAAGAGGAGCAGATCCAAGCAGACTTCAGGGACAGAATCTCCAGCAGGCCGCGCGGGTCCCTCCACCCACAGGTGACAAGGGTCGGTGAGAGGGTCTCTTTGGTGGGTCGACAGGGGAGTGGGGTGCCCCCATAACTCAGGCACCCTCGGGAGGAAGCAGTGGAGGCAGCAGCAGACGAGGGCTCCCCAAGCAGAAAGGAGCCTGGATCCATTGTTGAAGGTTTCTACATAAACCCCCTGAGGGAACTGAGCCCTGTGAGGTGGCTCTGCCCCAACCTGAGCACCTGAACTTAATCTCACACTGAATAGCAGCCCCGCCCCCGCCAAAAGCCCTGAGGATGGGAAGTGGCATTTGAATCTCAGCCCCAAAGTGCTGGCTGGGCAGATCTGGAGGCCAAGTGGGTGTGAAGAGGACACTCAGAAGTCAAGTCACTGGCTGGGAAAATGCCCAGAAAAGGGAAAAAAATAAGACTATAGAAGGTTACTTTCTTGGTGAACAGGTATTTCCTCCCTTCCTTTCTGATGAGGAAGAACAATGCTTACCATCAGGGAAAGACACGGCAGTCAAGCGTTCTGTATTCCAGACCACGCAATGGGCTCAGGCCAGGGAAGAGCTCAAAAAGGATTTTGAAAATCAAGTTAGAGAGGTGGAGGAAAAACTGGGAAGAGAAATGAGAGAGATGCAAGAAAAGCATGAAAAGCAGGTCCACACCCTGCTAAAGGAGACCCAAAAAAATGCTGAAGAAAATAACACCTTGAAAAATAGGCTAACTCAATTGGCAAAAGAGGTTCAAAAAGCCAATGAGGAGAAGAATGCTTTCAAAAGCAGAATTAGCCAAATGGAAAAGGAGGTTCAAAAGCTCACTGAAGAAAATAGTTCTTTCAAAATTAGAATAGAACAGATGGAGGCTAATGACTTTATGAGAAACCAAGAAATCACAAAACAAAACCAAAAGAATGAAAAAAATGGAAGATAATGTGAAACATCTCATTAGAAAAACAACTGACCTGGAAAATAGATCCAGGAGACACAATTTAAAAATTATGGGACTACCTGAAAGTCTTGATCAAAAAAAGAGCCTAGACATCATCTTTCCTGAAATTATCAAGGAAAACTGCCCTGAGATTCTAGAACCAGAGGGCAAAATAAGTATTCAAGGAATCCACCGATCACTGCCTGAAAGAGATCCAAAAAGAGAAACTCCTAGGAAGGTTGTGGCCAAATTCCAGAGTTCCCAGGTCACGGAGAAAATATTACAAGCAGCTAGAAAGAAACAATTCAAGTATTGTGGAAATACAATCAGGATAACGCAAGATCTAGCAGCTTCTACATGAAGGGATCGAAGGGCGTGGAATAGGATCTTCCAGAAGTCAAAGGAACTAGGACTAAAACCAAGAATCACCTACCCAGCAAAACTGAGTATAATACTTCAGGGGAAAAATTGGTCTTTCAATGAAATAGAGGACTTTCAAGCATTCTTGATGAAAAGACCAGAGCTGAAAAGAAAATTTGACTTTCAAACATAAGAATGAAGAGAAGCATGAAAAGGTAAACAGCAAAGAGAAGTCATAAGGGACTTATAAAAGTTGAACTGTTTACATTCCTACATGGAAAGACAATATTTGTAACTCTTGAAACTATTCAGTATCTGGGTACTGGGTGGGATTAAACACACATACATGCACATGCACATGCACACACACATAGAGACAGAGTGCACAGAGTGAATTGAAGAGGATGGAATCACATCTTAAAAAAATGAAATCAAGCAGTGAGAGAGAAATACATTGGGAGGAGAAAGGGAGAAATGGAATGGGGCAAATTATCTCTCATAAAAGAGGCAAGCGAAAGACTTATTAGTGGAGGGATAAAGAGGGGAGGTGAGAGAAAAACCTGAAGTTTACTCTCATCACATTCCACTAAAGGAAGGAATAAAATGCACACTCATTTTGGTATGAAAACCTATCTTACAATACTGGAAAGTGGGGGATAAGGGGAAAAGCAAGATGGTGGGAATGATGGAAGGGAGGGCATGGGGAGGAGGGAGCAATCTGAGGTCAACACTCATGGGGAGGGACAGGATCAAAAGAGAGAACAGAAGTAATGGGGGGCAGGATAGGATGGAGGGAAATATAGTTAGTCTTATACAACACAACTATTATGGAAGTCATTTGCAAAACTACACAGATTTGGCCTATATTGAATTGCTTGCCTTCCAAAGGGAAGGGGTGGGGAGGGAGGGAGGAAAAGAAGTTGGAACTCAAAGTTTTAGGAACAACTGTTGAGTACTGTTCTTGCCACCAGGAAATAAGAAATACAGGTAAAGGGGTATAGAAAGTTATTTAGCCCTATAGGACAAAAGAGAAGATGGAGACAAGGCAGAGAGGGATGATAGAAGAGAGAGCAGATTGGTGATAGGGGCAATTAGAATGCTCGGTGTTTTGGGGTGGGGGGAAGGGACAAAAGGGGAGAAAATTTGGAACCCAAAATTTTGTGAAAATGAATGTTAAAAGTTAAATAAATAAATAATAAATAAAATCTATTTCCCATGAGCACTCTAAAGGAAGGGCAACAGTTTACTTTTGGCCAGTTTAGCTCCCTCTCACTAAATACTTGTTACCCAAAAGACAATCATGGGTAATAGGCAAACATTTAGTCAAGCAAGTAGTAAAACAGAAGTCAGAGAAGTGAAGACAGAATTAGGATACATGAGGGTAAAGGGACTCCTTGATTCAGGAGGGAGTCTTATCAGAGAAGGCAACTCCTAGAAGGGATGGATGCAAGATGTGGTAATCAAAGGACATGTTGCACACTTGCACATGTGCGTATGTCTGTGTGTGTGTGAGAATGAATTTCCCCATGTACTTGCAGCTCTGGTAACTTTATATACATGTATATATACATATATATTCAAAATTTGTGTCTTGTTTCTCATGCACCTGAAATTCCACTTTTTTGCTTCTCCTTGAAATCTCTTATATATGCCATGTTCAGTGTCATATTCTGTATCATGGGTATCTTATCAATTGGGGAATGGCTATTATTCTTACATATATTTATTAATTATATATTTGATACTAAAAGTTATGAATTTTTTTCTTTTTATTAATTTTCTTTGGGATGAAGAGCCATTTCTCCTGGTTAAGATGTTATTTGGATGACTGAAACTATTACCTTCCTGAGACTAGAAGCTGAAAGGGAGCTAGAGCTTCCCAAAGTAATTTGACTTGCTTGATTTGTGGAAGGATTCCCCCTAGTTCCAACCCTATGGTTTTATTTGCTATATGTAAATCTCCCCTCTCGGATCATTGTGAACTCTGAGCCTGGGAAATTTAATTCTAATATGTAATTTGTATGTGTGCATGAGATTATGATTTTTTTTGACTAGATCCATGTGACCTTATGGTCCAAGAAGGTCACAAGATAGTTGTATGTCAAAAATCACTTTTCTACCTCTGACATAATTTTACTCTGTAAAAAATTTGTTAGAATCCTAATCTTTGTTCAGTGAATTTTCTGAACTCTGAACCTGTGCTTGAGGATGGAATCTCTGGAATCTCTGTGTTGTGATAGTTGTTAAGCAGCAGTTACCTATCACATGAACTCAGTGGGAATATTTTTGCCCTAACAAAAGAGTTTTTTGTTGTTTTTTTTTTTTGCCATTGACCATTTCCCTTCTTCTCTTGTGTGCAGTTATCATGTATATGCAGAAGTTTTTTGGTTCCAAGTAATCAGAGTTACCTATTTTGCCTTTTGTAATTACCTATAACTCATTTTTGATTAAGAATACACCTCCTCAGCCAAGATGGTGGAGTAGAAAGATACACATATACTAGCTCTGAACCCACAGCCCCTAAAATACCTGTGGAAAAGAGCTCCCAGTGGGTTCTGGAGCAGCAGAGGCTGCAGGATGGCACAGTGGAGGGGATGTCTGTTCCACAGAGACCTGATGAACTGACGCTAAAGGTCCGTGGCCCACCAGACCCAGGGTGGGCCCAGCTCTGCCTCAGCCGTGCAGCTCCGAGTGGGGCGGATCCAAGCAGGCTTCAGGGACAGAATCTCCAGCGGCAGTGTGGGTCCCTCTGCCCACAGGTGCCAGGGGTCGGTGAGGGGGTCTTTTCAGCTTGCTGCGAGGGGAGTGGGGTGTCCCCGTGGCTCAGACCCCCTTGGGGGGTGGCAGTGGGGGCAGCAGTGGACTGGGGCTCCCGGGGTGGGCTGGGGCCCAGGTCCATTGTTGAAGGTTTCTGCATGGGCCCCCTGCGGGAGCTGGGCCCTGTGTGGTGGCCCTGTCCCCGCCTGAGCACCTGAACTTAATCTCACATTGAAGAGCAGCCCCGCCCCACCAAAGCCCTAAGGCTGGGAAGCAGCATTTGAATCTCAGACCCCAAGTGCTGGCTGGGCAGATCTGGAGGTGAGATGGGTGTGGAGAGGACACTCAGAAGTCAAGTCACTGGCTGGGAAAATGCCCAGAGAAGGGAAAAAATATAAGACCATAGAAGGTTACTTTCTTGGTGAACAGATATCTCCTCCCTTCTTTTCAGATGAGGAAGAACAAGGCTTACCATCAGGGAAAGACATAGAAATCAAGGCTTCTGTATCCCAAACATCCAAAATAAATATTCAGTGGGCTCAGGCCATGGAAGAGCTCAAAAAGGATTTTGAAAATCAAGTTAGAGAGGTGGAGGAAAAACTGGGAAGACAAATGAGAGAGATGCAAGAAAAACATGAAAAGCAGGTCAACACCTTGATAAAGGAGACCCAAAAAGATGCTGAAGAAAATAATACCTTGAAAAATAGGCTAACTCAATTGGAAAAAAAGCCAATGAGGAGAAGAATGCTTTAAAAAGCAGAATCAATCAAATGGAAAAGGGGGTTCAAAAGCTCACTGAAGAAAACAGTTCTTTAAGAATGGAACAGATGGAGGCTAATGACTTTATGAGAAACCAAGAAATCACAAAACAAAACCAAAAGAATGAAAAAATGGAAGATAATGTGAAATATCTCATTAGAAAAACAACTGACCTGGAAAAGAGATCCAGGAGAGACAATTTAAAAATTATGGGACTACCTGAAAGCCATGATCAAAAAAAGAGCCTAGACATCATCTTTCCTGAAATTATCAAGGAAAACTGCCCTGATATTCTAGAACCAGAGGGCAAAATAAGTATTCAAGGAATCCACCGATCACCGCCTGAAAGAGATCCAAAAAGAGAAACTCCTAGGAAGGTTGTGGCCAAATTCCAGAGTTCCCAGGTCAAGGAGAAAATATTACAAGCAGCTAGAAAGAAACAATTCAAGTATTGTGGAAATGCAATCAGGATAACACAAGATCTAGCAGCTTCTACATGAAGGGATCAAAGGGCGTGGAATAGGATCTTCCAGAAGTCAAAGGAACTAGGATGAAACCCAAGAATCACCTACCCAGCAAAACTGAGTATAATACTTCAGGGGAAAAATTGGTCTTTCAATGAAATAGAGGACTTTCAAGCATTCTTGATGAAAAGACCAGAGCTGAAAAGAAAATTTGACTTTCAAACACAAGAATGAAGAGAACCATGAAAAGGTAAACAGCAAAGAGAAGTTGTAAGGGACTTACTAAAGTTGACCTGTTTGCATTCCTACATGGAAAGACAATATTTGTAACTATTGAAACTTTTCAGTATCTGGGTAGTTGGTGGGATTCCACAGACATGCACACACACACACACACACACACACACACACACACACAGCACAGAGTGGATTGAAGAGAATGGGATCATATCTTAAAAAAATGAAATTAAGCGGTGAGAGGGAAATATATTGGGAGGAGAAAGGGAGAAATGGAATGGGGCAAATTATCTCTCATAAAAGAGGCAAGCAAAAGACTTTTTAATGGAGGGAAAAAGAGGAGAAGTGAGAGAAAAACATGAAGTTTACTGTCATCACATTCCACTAAAGGAAGGAATAAAATGCACACTCATTTTGGTATGAAAACCTACCTTACAATACAGGAAAGTAGGGGAGAAGGGGATAAGCAAGAGGGGGGGAATGATGGAAGGGAGGGCAATGTGAGGAGGGAGCAATTAGAAGTCAACAGTCTTGGGAGGGACGAAGTCAAAAGAGAGAATAGAAGAGATGGGGGGCAGGATAGGATGGAGGGAAATATAGTTAGTCTTATACAACACGACTATTATGGAAGTCATTTGCAAAGCTACACAGGTATAGCCTGTATTGAATTGTTTGCCTTCCAAAGGGAATGGGTAGGGAAGGAGGGATGAAGAGAAGTTGGAACTCAAAGTTTTAGGAACAACTGTCAAGTACTGTTCTTGCTACTAGGAAATAAGAAATACAGGTAATGGGGTATAGAAAGTTATCTGGCCCTACAGGACAAAAGAGAAGATGGGGACAAGGGAAGGGAGGGATGATAGAAGAGAGGGCAGATTGGTGATAGGGGCAATCAGAATGCTCGGTGTTTTGGGGTGGGGGAGGGGACAAAGGGGGAGAAAATTTGGAACCCAAAATTTTGTGAAAATGAATGCTAAAAGTTAAATAAATAAATAAAAGGGAAAAAAAGAATACACCTCCTTGAGAAGTCTAGAACTATGCCCAAAAGGGTATAAAACTGTGCATATTCTTTGACCATACTTGATACAATTGCTGAGTCTGTATCTCAAAGAGAACAAAGGAAAAGGACAAACATGTTTATAGCAGTTATTTTTGTGGTAGCAAAGAATTGGAAATTGAAGGGATATCCATCAATTGGAGAATCATTGTGCAAGCTGTGTTATACTATTGCAGTGGAATTCTATTATGCTATAAGAAATTATGAGCAAGATGCCTTCAGAAAAATCTGGAAAGACTTACATGAACTGATGCAACATGAAGTGAGCAGAACCAGAAAAAAACACTGTACACAGTAAGAGCAATATTGTACAATGATCAACTGTGTATGAACTAATTATTCTCAGCAATACAATGATCCAAGACAATTCTGAAGGACTTATGATGAAAAATACCATCCACCTCCAGAGAAAGTACTGATAGAGTTTGAATGCAGATTGAAGGTAATATTTTTTAATCTTTTCCTTTCCTGCTTTCCTTTTTTGCAAATGGCTAATATGGAAACATGTTTTATATAATTTCACATATACAATTGATATCCCATTTCTTTTCTTCACAATGGGTAGGGGAGAGGTAGGAGGGAGAGAATTCAGAACTCTCAAGATAATTTTTCAAAAGAATGTTAAAAATAATTACTTGATAAATTTTAGAAAAAGAATTCATCTCTTCCTTCCCAGACATACAAGCAACAAAATGGGAAGCAAGACATTTTCTCTGATCCTTATGACCTTTCAGACAACCCCAAAGTAGAAATGATATACAAAAGATAAAAGCAACTTCAGCTGTCTCTGTGATCTAGAACCCTCAGAATCAGAAGACTTAAAAAAAATGAATTGACACTCACTGATCCAGAGCTCACTTGACACTCCCCTTCAATATGTCTATGATTATTTTACGTTTGTTTATTTGTTAACTTTCTAAGTTAAAAAATACATATTCAATGAATATACGTATTAATCCTCCATTTTTCTATTTTGTTAATATATGTTTGCGCAGATATGAATTTCCCTCTGAGGACTGCTTTAGCTGCATCCCAGAAATTTGGGTATGTTATTTCATCATCATAATTTTCTTTCTCTGTTAAAATCGTATCTTGTCTTGGTTTTCCTGACCATCCTTCCTCCTTCTAGTTAACATAATAAGTTTACAAGTAGCCAGCATAAAGTAATAATAGCAGAAAGTACCATTGTAAAGGGGAACCTAGATTATTTACAGCCTGTCCCAATAGATCAAAGGAACATACCAGTTACTTACAACTGCATCATAGATTGACTAAAAATCACATCCTGAGACCATGGGCTAAACCCAGGAAAGCCAGTTAGGTCTATTACGACCCTTTGGTCCTACTAGCTGCCAATGGTCTTTAAACCCCAGATAAACTCCAGACATGTGCAGTAAGACCAGTAGAACTTGTAGATATTTCTGATAACTTTGAGATGATTTGGATATGTTAATGAACTAACCCCAAAATGGCAAGGATGAGTCTTTCCCCCACCCAAAATTTTATAAAAATGAGACCCCAAACTTCTGCTTCCTGAGCACTCTTCCATCTTCCAAGAATTCGTGCTGTCTGAGTACTCTCAACTCTAATTCAAAGTTTCTGCCACTGCCTTGTAGAACTCACCCCATGGATTCCCTTTTTTGCATTGTTCCTCACTCCCAGAACAAAACCAATTCTTGCAGGTGACAGAGAAGATAATGTCCCATGGCAAAACTCAACTCTCTCAATTCTGTCCCTAATTATGTGGCTCACTACTGGGCTATACCCTCCACTTGTTACCCTTTTTTCTTCATTTGCCTCAAAATATCTTCTCTGGGTCTGTGCCCTTCTATTCTTTGTCCCCAGAATATACAATGCCCTGGTGAGCTAGATCAAAAGATCTTTTCAAGCACTAAATCCCTGAGGCCACATCCAGCACAAGGTTCCCATCTCCCTTCACAGAATATCTCTCGTCACACATAGATGCCTTCATCAGTGGACCCCTCTTGCTATTAAAGCAAGGCCTCCATCCTTTCCCTCTTCATTTCAATCTTTCTCCCCACCTTCTCTCTCACTACCCTGCAGGCTCTTCTCCTGAGATCACCAATGTCATCTTTCCCTCATTGCTAACCTTTGATTTGACCTCTGTACATCATATATTCCTTTCTATCCCTCTGTTCCCCTCCTTTCCTTTCATTCACCCTCCTATGCAATGATGTAGTCACACACACATTGATTTTCCTAAAAGCACAGTATAATTAGGTCTTGTCCGTAACACCCCAGACTTACCTCTTCACTGTTACCCCCCTGGAATTTCACCTTTATTCTTGTCTCTCTATGTATATTTAGAAATAAATCTCTTACTAGTCTCTCGGATGCCACTCTGTTGCAGTTTCTATGCTTAACTCCTGAATTCATTCATACCTTTTACATTTCTGTTGTCTGGTCTGGTTTTCTTTTAAAGATTGTTTCAAATATCTCTTTATTATTAAATGTCTATCTTTTTTTCATTTATGGTTAAGCTCAAATTTGGAGGCTAAGTCAGAGGGCTGCATCCTTAACCTTATTGCTTTTCAGAACATAGTATTCCATTCCTTCCTGCATTTTCTGATAGTTACAGAATAATCTTGAATTATTTGAATTTCTTGTTCTTTTTTTTTTCTTTTGAAGGTCTTTCTCCTGGTCACTTGCAGAGCTTGTTTCTGAAGTGGATCTAAAAATTTAACCACTATATGCCTTGGCATTTTGCAGCCTTGGATTTTTTTCCCCTGGTAGCAATCTGTAATTTCTATTGATATTTCATTTTTCTTGTTCAGAAGTTCTAAGCAGTTCTCTTCCATTATTTCCTGCATTATGGTGTTAAGGTTTTTTATTTTGTCATCTTTGTCTTCTGATAGATTTGTTATTTGTATTTACATATCCTGTCTACAAGATCAGTATGCTTTTCTTGCACATTGTTGTTTGGTCATTTTATGATTCTTCATGACCCCATTTGGAGTTTTCCTTCCTAAGATACTGAAATGGCTTGCCATTTCCTTTTCCAGTTCATTTTTAAGATGAAGAAACTGAGGGAAACAAGGTTAAGTGACTTGCCTAGGGTCACACAATTAGTAAGTGTCTGAGACTGAATTTCAGCTCACGATGATAAGTATTTCTGATTCCAAGTTTAGTGCTCCATCCACTGTACCACCTAGTTGCTTTGCCTGGAAAATACCAGCAAAAAGAAAAATAGTCTCTTCCCTTAAGAAACTCACTTTCTAATGAGGCAAGACAATACACAAAAGAAGCTAAAAAAAGTGGGGATGGGGGATCAATTCTAAAAGTTAGTTTTACGGCTAGGAGAAAAATGAAGGCCAGCTTGGATCCCTCCACAAAATAAAAGCTCCAGAAGAAATTCACCAGTGGAGAATGAGATAGAGCTAACAGAGGGATATTCCAGGTTGCACAGGTCTTAAGGAAGCTTTGGATATTCCAAGACCAGGAGGCTTCAGGCACTGAATTCCAGGATGAGATAGCAGCAGGGGTATAGTTTGGAAGTCTGGAAGTAGATATGGATGGGGTCAAAGATTTGCATCTTTGGAGGGAGTACTCACATTGACGAGATCAAAGATCCATTGGAACATTAGCTAGTGTCACAACCCTCTGTGTATGTCCCATTCTAAAGCTCCTCTCTGAAATGGAGTATTTTGGCATGGGCTCTCAAAGGCTAAACCTATGAGGACCTCGGGCAGTACCCACAAGCTGTAAAGTCATAAAGTATAAGTCCACTAATTGTTATGTATCTAACATTGGAAGAACTACCCATGTGAAGTAGAGGTCCATGCATAGTTCCACCTAAAATACCTAAAGAAATCATTGAATCACAGATTTAGAACAAGAAGAGACCTAAAAGTTCATTCAGTCTAACTCTCTCATTTGTCATATTAGGAAACTGATAATTGGACTGGTTAGGAAACATAAAAGTTAAGTAAATTGCCTATAAGAGTGTATTGCCAAGACAATATTCACAGCACTAGTAGTGACTATGAATGTGCTGGCAGTTATCAATCACAAAGTATAACAGACTCTCCATTTGGAAGGAAGAAGAAAAACACTTATTTATACACCAGAAATCCCAGAACCAGAAAGTAAAATCCATCACAGCAACCAAAAAGTCAATACAGGTTATCATGAAAGGGGGCAAAGTCATTCCCAAGCCTCCCCCTGCCCTATTGGGACCTTCTCACAAACAAACAAACACTCATGAGCCTAAGTTGTGCCTGCCTACCTGTGTTCTACCCATTTCTGACTAGCGTGACCATCTTCCTCCCAGCTCTGTTCCACCATTCCTGTTATACCTGTTCAGGAAGCTCTTCCCACCACATGTGATTTAGGCTTCCAAGTGATCTAAGCAGAACACATGGGTCTGTTAACGAATAGGAAAGATTTTCCCATTTATATTACCATTACATTCAGCCCCAAGGTCTTTCATATTCATTACATAGGTCAGTGGGGCAACTGACATGGACAAAATTAAAACAGGGATAATAGAAAATAAGCGTATAAGACAATATCATAGGCAACTGGTGTCAACAGAACTTTACAACAATATGACAGGGATCACATAAAATAAGCACATAAAACAATATCTTAGGGTGTTGCTTGAGCACAAGCATTTCATTATTTCCCCTCAAACAAATGGGGCCCAAAATCTTGGGGCAAGGGGCAAAGGTCTGTTCTTCCATAGCTACTTCCTGCTAAAATTGGACGTAGAACTGTGTCCCTGTCCCAAGAGGTCCCATTCAAGAGGTCAGTTCTTTAACTGGCATCTGCAGCTTGGTCAACACCAGGTCCAGGGGTGACACGTCATAGTCGTGACAAGGGATGACATCTGACTTAAACAATCAGTCATCTACAGATGGATGGTACTAAGCCTGCAGATAACAAATCTAGTGAACAAGTTTAACAGACAAAAAGCCAAAAGAAACAAAGGGACAATAACCAGAAGCAGGGTAGATATAGGATTAGCCACCTTCTGGAGTCCACTATCACAGCCTCATTCACGGTAGAATATATGAGTTAAGCGTACAATTTGGTAATCATCTTCTGAACAGAAAAGGGTTACAGTATTATCTTTCCTGTGTGCTATAATGTCCGCATCATCTGGTTTCTGTTTTACCTATACTTTAGCTCCCAATTTTATTCTATCAGAACCCAATCCTTCAGTTCCTCTGTTAACTGTTTTGGAAGGAGGGTCAGTTTCCACAAGGGATATTGTTTCACAAGAAATAATAATCACTTGAACTATTCTATCATTTTTACAAAACTGTAATGGGTTCTTCATCTAAATTTTGGAATGTTACAATAAGTTCTCCTTGATAATTAGAATCTATCACTTCAACCCAAATACGCATTCCTTGAGCTGCTAATACAGATTTAGGCAATATATGTCCAAAATAATTTTGGGGGATTCTTGTACATATCCCAGTACATATTTTTCTTATTTCTTTTCTATCTAAAGTCCTCTAAAAAATGTAAATCATATCCTGCTGAACCAGGTTTCCCCGGATACGGTGCTGGGACATCAGACTTCACAGTCCAATATTCAATATTTGGGATCTTATGTGTTTGTTGTTTTCTAATTTGCAGATTTGGGGTCATCATTCTGGCTAGAGGTGTATTTCCACCTAATGGTTTATTATTTATATTACATAAAGCAGGGAACAAATTGTCTTTCCAATGTTGATAAGAATTATTAGAACTTAACTTCCTTAACTGTTCTTTCACTAATCCATTCATTCTTTCAATTAACCCAGACACTTGTGGATAATATGGAATATGATATATCCATTCTATGTTGTGTAATACACAATAGCTCTTCATTTCATTACCTTTAAAATGAGACACATTTTCCCTTTGGATCTGCATTAGGGTTCCACAATATAGACTTACGACATCTTGAGGTTTACAGGTGTTTTTCTAGGTCACATTCTTGTAGGGACAAGCCACTAGTACACCTGAAGAGGTGTCAACGCAAGTACATATAAATTTACATCCTTTATCTTGGGGTAGAGGTCCAATATAATCTACTTGTCAAATTTGGGCTGGTACTTTTCCCACTGCTTTCTCTCCAGTTACTACTCAAGGAACAGTTTCTTTTTCCAGCTGACATATCTAACATCCCTCTACTACTTATTTTAACAATGAATGAGAGATAGTAATACCTAGGTCTTGTGCCCCTAGTGTGTGGCCTGGACCCCTAAATGGCTGGCCATTTGATTGACCTATTTTGCTAGTACTAGATCATCAGCTGGTGTCAGAGTGGGGACAATATGTTGAGGAGCAATCTTTGCTAGTTAATCAGTGTGTGCATTGTACTCACGTTCTGACATGGTGAGGGCCATGTGAGCATCTACATGAAAAATTGTCAAATTAATAACCAAAGACATGTCTCATATATCTTGTCACAATTCTTTGCTCCAGACTTGTTTGCCATGAATTTCCCAATTTTGATTTTTCCACATAGGCATCCATGTAGTTAACCCATTAGCTACTGCTTATGACTCAGTGAATATATGACACTGTCCTCCTTGTTCTGTTTTGATAGCTTGATGTACTGCCATAAGATCAGCATATTGACTACTTCCATCTATCCCAGTGCTTTCCAAAATCTGCCTAGTGTGTGGGTTATAGGCTATCGCCTTCCAATGTCTTTTGTGGCACAAATATTTTGCTGTACCATGAGTAAACCATGCAGGTTTCTTTTGTTTTTCAGTTGATCCATCATATCCCTCGTTCCATTTTACCAATTACTGTACCAACTGTTGCTTTGGTTCAGGATGCGTATCATTTCCTTCAGTATCTATGTTTGCTATAGATTCGTGTAAAGCAGCAACTCCATTTTGCCTGCTTTAGATCTATCTTGAATATACCATTTCAATTTAATTATGCTAGCCTCTTGAGCATGTCCAATTCTGTGAGAAGCTGGGGTACTCATTACTCAGGTCATAATTGGGATTGCAGGCCTTAATACTATCTCACGGCCCAAAGTCAGTTGTTCAGTCTCTACCAAAACCTAATATGCAGCTAACAACTGCTTTTCAGAAGGGATATATTGAATTTTAGCCCCTCTCAATCCTGTATCTCCACTAGACTACACAGAGTCTGTAGGATACTGCCTACTGTAGCCTTCTGCAGCCACAGCAAACAGATTACTTGTATTGTTGCCTCCTTGCATACTGTAATCGCTGAAGGCTTGCTGTATAAAAGGATTCTGACTGCTACCTATACATTTGGCCCCTTCGTCACTGATTCTCACCATCTAAGATATTAAGAATTCTCCCATCCTTTGGGTGAACTGACTCAAAATTTCTGGTACCCCCTGCTGAGCAAAATCCTCAATTATCTCCTTAAACACTGAATTCCCTTCTTGGTTCTTATTTTTGCTTTACTCTGGGGTGAACTTCAGCCTTAGAAGTCTCCTCCTGCAACATTGTTTTATTTTCCAACTTTCACTTAATTGCATTTTCCACCCACACACTGTCATCATCATGGCAACTAGACTAGGTGTCTACAAAGGTCATATGCACACTTCTTTTCCCAGCCTTCTGCTTTTTCTTAGTTAAATGATTAGCCTTTTCTTCCACAGAAGACCGCCCCCCCCCCCAGTCTGTTCTTTTGAAGGAAAACCTGAATGCTGAGAATTCCCATGCAAACTAGTAACTTCTTTTTCCATCTGAATTTTTTCCTTCAGCATCTCATCTCTGCTTTCACACGTAATACCGTAACCTGTTAATAAAATCCAGCCTCTCCTACTTAGCCCTGCCAATTCCTTCCCTGGTCTTATTGGTATTCCTTGCAAACACCTTTCCAAGTCTCCAGGTTATTCCTCCTGTAATCTCGCTTTCCAGCTTTCACAGGGTCCAGTGTTTTCAGCCCATTCCTTTGCTAGCGAGGAATATGGTAGATCCTCCCATCCTGGGATATTAATGTCTTCCTCTTAAGTCCTTTCTGCTTCCAAATAGAGATTTTATACCCTGCAATCCTGTTCGTGATACCAAATGTATCACCAAGGCAACATTCATAGCACTGGTGGTGACTATGAATATGCCAGTATAGTTATCAATTGCAAAGTATAAGAGATTCTCCATATAGAAGGCAGAGGCAAAACATTTATTTAGACACCAGAAAGCCAAATCCAAGAACAAAAAAGCAAAATCCATCATAGCAACCAAGAAGTCAACACAGGTTGTCATTGAAGGGGGCAAAGTCATTCCTAAGCCTCCCCCCTGCCCTGCTGGGTCCTTCCCGAAAACAAACACTCATGAGCCTAAGCTGTGCCTGCCTGCCTGTGTCCTACCCATTTCTGACTAGCCTGACCATCTTTAGCTCTGCTCCACCCTTCCTGTTGCACCTATTCAGCAAGGGATTCCTACCTCATGTGACTTAGGCTTCCATGTGATCTAAGTTAGTCACATGGGCCTGTTAATGAATGGGAAAGATTTTCCCATCTACATTACCATTACAAATTTCTGCTTCCACAAGAAAGTATATAGTATAGCAGAAGTCTTATATTTGCTGGGGAAGGCAGGAAAACAAACGACTTAGAAAGAGGGAATTGGGAATGTTGATTAACATTTCACTCACTGGACATGATGTGAGCACCTGCTTATCAGCATATCTAAAGGCAAATATCTCCTTCTTTGTACTTTGGATAAAATCTACCACCCCAAAGGCCTGAGTAAGCCTTCATTCCACAATACTATTTTGAATGTTAGGACCTTTCTTGTGTTAATGGTGAGGGAAACTTGAAACATCCTGGGTTCAGTCTTTTTTTTTTTTTTATCAATTAAGGAAATTCCTTTAAAAGAATTCATGACTTGTTCTTTTACAAAGTAAAGTACAAAGAAAATAAGAAATGTAAGCAAGAGGATAGACCCATGTAGGCATAGGGCTTAGGTGTTTTTCAGATAGGCTATTTGAGGATTTGAAACTGTTATATTTGGTTATAAACAAGTAGTGATAGTACTACAGATATTTGTTATGATGACAGATTTTTCATCTGAAATCTTGACTGTCAGGAAAATGTGTATACAATAGTTTACAGTGATAGTTTCCACATATTGGTGATGAGATGAATAGTTCTCTGTGCAAGGTGATTTAGAAATGCATTCACCTAAATTGATAATGAGGTGTTTCAAGTTTTAAATACATAATAATAATGTTTAAGGCATTGTTACATTTCTAGATTTTGTAATTTGTTCTCTTACCTAAATATTATATTAAGAATTGTACTATCAGAGAAAAATGATTAATGGGTTAAGAAGCTGTTAAGTCATTCTATTTGACCATATGCTGTAATTTAAAAAATCATACACTTCCATGTTCTGTCTATATTTAAGAGGAAGGTTAACTTAAAGTTCCAATCAATTCTGTGCAGAAGTTGCTGTGTTGTAAAATTCATATTGAACAAATGAGAATCCTTGGGAAAAAATAGGGGTGGCTATTTTCAAGCCTGTTTCATCTAAGGATACATTTATGTATGTTAATTTGGATGTTTATGCACTACTACATTCACTTGTGCATGCTACATACACTATCTATGGGAAATTACAAAATACAATTAATTTCTATTGCTATATTTAAGGACAAAGGAAAGAAAAGATACTGAGTAAATCTTTTAAAGGCCTGGTAAACTTTGTTATTGTAGTAAACTAATTTAATTGGGTATGTTCTTTCTTGGCTTATTTTACACACATACATACATACATACATACATATATGTGTATATACACACACACACACACACACACACACACACACTTTGGGAATTTATGTTACTTAAGGACATTTTACACCAACTTAGTTTTAATGAATTTCAATGTTTCAAGTTTATTTTTGCTTTAAAGAAGAAGAGAGAGATACCTATCATTTTAGAACTATCCAATTAATTTTCTTCAGAAAGGTTTAGTGATTATTCCTCCTAACATCAGGATAAATTTTGAACTATTTTTAAAAAGAAGGGGAAATATTTTAGAAGAAATGTTTTGAGTAAGAGAAATCTTTTGTATGATTTCTGGAGGACACTGGGTTTCTGTTTGTAAACTAATTTGTTGTAGTAATTTGATACTGATGACAATTATGTTCAAACCTGCTGTGACTTTTCTGAGCTTCTGGGTGAGACTTCAATATTTGGGGAGTTCTCTTTATGTAGAGGGTTTCAGAATGATGAAGTTTCACAGGTTTTTTTGGGGTTGAAAGATTAGGGACAGGTTGAGCAAGATGAATGACATGAGATTAGAAAGACAGGGAAAATTTTATGATCCAAGATTGGCAAGACAAGGAATTTTATGGTCCAGGACAAGGGGGAAGCTCTGTGGCATTTTAAAATAAGGGGAAGAGACTTTAGGACACCTTTAGGTTAGAAAATAAACTAGGACATTGAGTAAGGAATTTTGAAACAGCATCCTCACAGTCTCCTCATTGTCCATCCCCTTTTCTTTCAAAGTCCAGTCCTTCTTCAGAAGGACTTTTAAGATCTAATTTAAATGGGCCCATTCCTACTCACAGAGTTGCCCAGACAGGTCTGGGAAAATGTTGGTTTCTCCCTATTATTAAGTGACATGGAAATTGATGTCTCTTTGGTCAAGATCAAGTGATCCAGGTCACTACTCAAACATCGTTTTAATATAGCCCACCTCCTAGCATGGGGACCAGTTAAGGTTCATTGGCATACCTTGGAAATACCTATTCTTTGAAGGGCATCCACCTTTGCCTGTAGTTAAAGAGAAGGTTAAAAGAAGTTGTAATGAAGAGGTTGAGGCATGAAGGGGGACCCCAAAATACTGACAGTCTGGGTTGTGCTCGAATGAATTCGATTCAAGCCTTCTTAAAGCCCAAGAAAACAAAGTATATTAAATATTCACCAAATTGGGTTGCCTCTTAAGGAGCCTAAGCATTTGTAATGCTTGTATTCACAAGCAGACCAGATAGAATCCCAGGTAGACAGAGTCTGAGCTGGATTGAATCTGAGCACCTTCATGGAGGCAAGATGGAACTTAAATACAGGAAAGAGTATAGGAGGGATCTGGGGGGTGGTCTGGTAGTCCAGGGTGATGTGAGCAGGGGTTTAGGAAGGGTTTTGAGGAGAAGTCCAAGGAGGAAATCCAAGGAGGGTCAAAGGCTGGAAACAGCTGGAGGCTATCAGGAGATATCAGACAATGGAGGGTTTGGGTGGGAAGCAGGTGGGGCAATCCAGAGATCTTGATAGGGGCAGTATGGGAATGAATACAGATCTTGATGAGCTTGCAGAGATTGCCTGAACAAATGGGAAGATTAGATTTGAGTAAGAAAGGCCAGTTTAAGTGGAAAGATTCAAGGGGAGCTCAAGGAGGCTTCCAGAGTCTGAACCTCATCAGTAAGATTGTTAACTTAGTTATTTGGGGTTATTGTTTTAATGTGAAAGCCTAAGATTGTTAAGTGATTACTGTGTATGGAAAGGAGAGGATTGAATGAAAGCCTTATCTAAATTTTTTCTTTCCCTCTCCTCCTGTATGTATGGGGGCCAGCAAGCAGGGGCACCAGGATCAGCCTTCTTGGAGTCCAGGTCAGTTCACATTATTTTGTAAACTTGCCCAGGTTCCCTGAAACTATGTGGGCACAGTTGTTAGTTATAGGAGAAAAGAACTTGTTTTAGTTATGGAGTTCCTAAACAATGAATTTGGTCAGCTAAGAATTTGTACGTGGTCTCTAGTGACTGACTTTTAGGACAAATTTAAAATTTAAGATGTGAGTTCTGGTAAAGTTTTGATTAATAAAATTTGCCATCTTATGTAAAAGCTTCTGGGACTATAATAAATTATGTTCTGAGCTCAATAGGCCACCACCTGAAGGAGATGCCATTATTTACTCAGAGAAAATTTGATTGGTACAGGTGGAGGTCTGCATCTGGGAAAAAGCTGAAAGGACAATCTTGGCCTCAACTTGGGATGGGATCCATCTGGTTCGGTTTCCCCTTTGTGTTCCTTTGAAAAGGAATGTTTCCCACCTGACTATTCCTGAGTATGGCTATAAGGTAGATGTGATACTGCTTGTGGAAGGCTGTGATGCTTTATCTAAGCAGTTCCTTGCTTTTCATTTTTTCTGTAATCAAAGCAAGTAGTAAAAAAATATGATCTTAAGGCAAGTATGTGAAATCTTGCTATTTTCAATCTGAATGATTAGTCATAGCCATGTGAAAGAACATTCTTTCTGAATATTATGGGAATAATTAGATAAAGGAAAAGAAATAAAGATAAAAAAACAATGTTGAATCATTATCCCATAGACTAAGGCTGCCATTTAAAGTTACTATAATAAAGACGTATCTGTATGAAATGAGGTCCTTACATGCTTTGATAATCCTTTTTTATATAAACTCTAGATTTTAGTAGAGGCCAGAGTTTGAAGAATCTGGACCTTGACAATCCTTTGATATAAACTTTAGATTTTGAATTAAGAAGAGCCTGGACCTAATAGTTTCCTTTGTTTAGAGGATGCCTTTTGATGTCAAGCAAATGGGACTTCCTTACCAGACCCTTCTTCTAGCATCCTAATGATAAGAGAAAAACACAGATACCTTGGGTTGTAACTTCAGCTTTGTTAACTCTGTTAAGATAAACAACTTCAAAGGCCTGTTTAGGACAGGATGTCTGTATTCTGGGTGATGGGACTTTTCCTTATCTTGAATCACAACGGCATGCTATGGAAAGAAGAGGCCCATAGCTTGGGATCATAAAACCCAACTGATGCTACTTTGTTTACAGTGTGTTTATCTAAGAGAACTCCTTTCTCACGGCAAAATGTATACAAGCCAGAAGATTTCTGTACTGGGTAACCAGAACATCTTTCTGGCTCCATAATGCATTATGTTACCGTTTTCTTTAATAGGGAATTGATCAATTAATTAATTAAATCATAAAATGTATGAATTTAGCCTGTTGCCTTTTCTTTAACCAAGTTTTCAGGTCAACAGTTTCAAAATGATGTAATGAATAATTGGGTATTAATACAATTGACTGAATTAATTACTGAAACTAAATCAGAGACATCTTCAGTTTGGGGAATAGAATTTCAGTATAATTTTCTTAGAGAGAGGGAACTTGTGGAACACTTTTGAACTTTATTCAACGTTTGTTACAATTTTGAATCTGTTATACTCAAAGACCTAGAAGATTTTATGAGGAGAAATGGGAAATTTTATTTTATTTTTTTATTTAATTAGGAACCAGAAGAAGTATAGAAATGCATGTGAGCTAATTAACACTCAATTTAAAGATGTTCCTTAACCAGTATGAGGTTATAGCCATATCTTAAACTGATTATTGGAACTTGCTATTCAAAATCTAATGGAACTGTTAATTGCCTGTTTTTCTGAGTTTGACTCCAGGTATAATTATCAAGAAATGCTGTCTCAGCCATTGATCCATGATGTCAGCAACCCTGTGAGGTGCAGGTATGAATTGCAGAGGGTGATCTCATGGGAAGGTTATGAGAACAACTATTCCACTTGAGCTGAGGTAGGATTCTCCTGACTCAATTGCTCCACTATGACACCTGGCAGACTTTAAGCCTGGCTCAATGCAGTTGGCAGTTTACATGACTCCTGCCTGGAATTGGCATGAAATTAGAGAAATGTTGTTCCCTTGTTTTAGACATGTCTCTACTCTTTTCATGGCAAATTTCTATAATCAAATGTTTTTTAAGTATAATAACAAATCTATTAGATAATAGATTAGTACAGGAACATCTGAGGTTAAAATTTAAGTCTAAGATTAAGATATTAGGCTTAGGATTTTAGTCCAAACAACAACTATTTAGCCTTGACATCTGTTACTAGTATATATTCCTGTATAAGTTAGGGTCCTTTAATTCTTTGTAATAGTATGGAGACAATTAGGTCAAGGGCTTGTGAGAATATTATTCTGTTACTTAGTTAATAACATACTTGTCTCAGTTTTGTTACACTTAGTTAAAGTTATAAGAATAATGGCTTGTGGTCTATTTTGTAAATGCTTTAAAAGAAGCTTAACATGACCAGGAGTTGGAATTGTTTTATGAATGGATTAATGTAAAGTATTTAAAAAAGCTGAGTTCTAATGTGAATTTCTTTTTTTCTTTTTTTTAAAGATAGACCAATTCCATTTATTGGTCCAAGGGTTAGGGTATATATAGACAGAAACTGCAAGTATATGTGACATTCTGCTGGTCTCCTGTCCTAGTGATTTGGCCAGTCTTATTGTCTTTAAAGACTGTTAGCCTAGAGGACATCTATTTTACATATCCCTTGTTTTCTGTAATTCCCATGTTTGTCTCATGGTGACAGCAACGTCTGGGGGGCATGGAGAGCCATTCCGCATGATAATGAGCACAGTCTCAAAGAACAGTTTCCCCAAAGGTCTTTCCAGATCTTGTCAATAGCACTCCACCCTGGCCCTCAACAATTCCCCCTTTCTTTTGTTGTAACGGGAGACAAGGTACTTGGGTTTGAAAAGCTTACCCATGAGAAAGAAGGCACCTGTGAATAGGTGGCCATACAGAGAAACAAAAGGATAGAGGTAATATAGATATGAGCCAATTGAATGGGGATGCAAAGGGATTTGTATTAGCAACATAATTCCAAATCACTTGCAGCTTCCTGGGGGGTCAAGATTTCCCTTGGAGGCCTGATCTATAAATCATGTATGGTGGTATTATAATGGACAGGAGTAACACAAATAGAAATGAACCTATAATCACATCTTATGAACAATCTTGTTTCAAAAACATCAACTTTGTTTCCCACCACCACAATAGTTTCCCTTAAAGTATCCATTAAATTGTATGTATGGATAAGCCAGTTGATACAGAGGAAGCCAATGCTATCACAAAGCTTGTAATGCCTAAAATAATGCAACTTATACATCTTTTCTGTCTTACTTTCAACATTAACTGATTAAAAGTTTGATCAGATACAGACAGATACCAGCCTTTACTTTTGATAGGCATTAAAGCAAACCTAGGACACATAATTAGAGATATAACGCTAGTGTTAGCTATATGAAAACCAATATATTCAGTGATAGTACAATTAAAGCATGTTATTTCCCAATCATAAAAGCAAAAATTCTATCTATATCAATTTGTTTCCAAAAACCTTACACCCATATGCTACCATAATTACCTCCTCTATCTTCCCTCCCCATGTCACCACCCATAGCCCAAGGCGGATTATGTACAAAAAGTCCATCTATCTTCCTCTCAATCAGTTCCTTCTGCTGCAGTGGTCAGCTGGAGGGTGCCCAGAAGCAGAATGAGTGTCTTCATTGTCCTGTCAGTCTGATGATCATGGCTTCTTCTTTTTCCTCGATCCTTATCTTCAGTGTATGGCAGAGGTCAGATGTTTCTTTATGGTATCCAAATCGTTTCTTCACCATTTCCTTCATTGTCTTCTCACAACTTGGAATTTGGATTCCTTTACAAGGGGGCCACTAACAGAGAAAGACGAGTCCTTTTCCTGGATCAGGTCCCTGTTGAGGCGCCATATGTAGCGGATGGCCCGCGTCCCTATACGGCTCAGTGAAGTGGTGAAGAAAAGAGACACTGGAGGTAGGAAAACATAGACCAATTCCTGTGAATTTCTTAAATATTACAATTGATCAAGGTCCCAATTTTGATTTTCTAAGGATGATAAGGATATAAGGCTTAGGAATGGTAATTTAAAATTGTGCCAAGATAACTTTTGTAGGAGAGTGGACCTAAGAAAACAGATTTCTACAAGAAGATACTGAGATGCCATGATGCACTATTGGAGATGATGAAACAGTATCCTGACTAGAAGTCTTCATGGCATGATGTTCACCAACAGACAGTTGTATGAGACCAGACTTCTGAATCTTAAAGGGACAACTGATCATTCATTATTGTTTTCCTTTGGGTCTCTGTATCTGTGTTTATTAAGGGAACTTCCCTTTTGATTTGTCAACCTCTTCCCCTTCCTACCTAAAGGGGAGATGGTTAAAGGGAACAATTTGTATGGGAAAGAAAGTGAGGAAATATTGATTAGATTTGAGAAAGATGTGGAAACAAAAAAAAATTTTGATTAAAAAAAACAGGAGGGGTTGTAAGAGATGAACTGAACTTCTGTTTCCACAGGAAAATATGTAATATAACAGAAATCTTTTGTTTGCTGGGGAAGGCAGGAAAACAAATGGATTAGAAAGAGTCTTGGGAATGTTGATTAACATTTCCCTCACTGGACTGGAAATGGGCACCTGATTATCAGCATATCTAAAGGCAAACATCTCCTTCTTTGTACTTTGGATAAAATCTACAACCCCAAAGACCTGAGTAAGCCTTCATTCCACAATACTATTTTGAATGTTAGGACCTTTCTTTATGGTGAGGGAAACTTGAAACATCCTGGGATCAGTCTTTTTTTTTTTTTTTTTATCAATTAAGAGAATTCCTTTAAAAGAATTTATGACTTGTTCTTTTACTAGGTAAAGTATAATGAAAATAAGAAATGTCATCAGGAGGATAGACCCATGTGGAGGTGGGGCTTAGTTGTTTTTCAGATAGGCTATAAGCCCTGAAGTGCCTAGTCAAAGGGAGGCATTGGGAAATTCAAATTGGAAACAGTGAATAAAAAGGTTCACATTTGTCTGAGCAAGCATACTCCACTAGAGAACTACTCATTCATTCAGGGGAATGAATGTAAAAATAAATATGAATAAAACCTTTTTTGGCTTCACAATGAGCATTGTTCTTTTTAGAGTGAGCATGTTTCTCACATGCCCCAGATCATTGGAAAGTTAAGTATCTGAGTTAAGTTTCAAATCTAGGTTACTGATGTCAAATACAATCTTCTTTCTACTAAATCAGTCTCTCTCCCACTCTGGCAAGAAGTTATTTGCTGCTGCTTATTAGGAGACCAGACCACAGAGCTCAAGGCCCAAGAGGCAAATTTGAAAGCAGGTGCCCAGCTCTATGAGAAGTGCTGCAATCCACTCTTCTTTCCTCTCCCCTAAAAATCTAAGGAGTTATCACCTTCTATCTCATTATAATATATGATAGAGCTCAAAGGAACTGAGTACCCTGTATTATGAATACAATAGTTTCTGGATGGTACTTTGTCAGAGCACTGGATTGGCAGAAGTGGTCCTCTTGCATGGCCGACTTAGTCACCTGATATATCTCCATCATACTTTTTCTTGTGGAGGTAACATCAAAATTGTCACATATACATCAAAACCTCAATCTCTGAGGCCTTAAGGCTAGGATTACAACATCTTTTCAATGACTGATGAAGCTTTTTACAAAGTTTTGCGAAGTTTGAAAACCACCTGAGGTGTCAGCAGAGGTGTCAAATACACAAGTCCTGGACCTCACATGGCCCACAACACTACAAGGTGTGTTCTGAACCAGATTAAAATGTATTTGAGAAATACTTAACAAAATAAATAACGTTACAATAAAACACAGATAATGTTAATATGTGATTTTCTAAGTTAATATGTGGCTGACAAAGGGTTTAGTGGACCCTGCTTCTTTTTGTGTTTTGATACCACTGATGTATAGCACAAGATTATGATTATGTTGAATTTTAATAAGAAACATATCAATAGTTCTCCCTTCCACATTAGAGGTATTAGAAGTGCTGCCCTTGCAATCTGGAAAATCTGTTTAAAACTTTTTGGCCCTCCTTTCACACCAGAGAAAAAGTCTGAATTATTATGGTATTAAAAATAAAATGTGTTTTTTATACAATACTATACAATACACATATTTTAAGCATTTCTGAGTTTCTAAACTTTTTCAGTGTTATCTGCTGGCCTTCACATGTCATCTGCAGCTTCTGCAAAACTCCCCAAAATTTGCCATTCAATTTCTTATGTCAACCCACAATATTTCAAAACCTTAATGGGGAAAATTGAGATGTGGAAGTATTTTAAAAGTTAAATAGGTAAAGTTAAGAAAAGTTAAAACTGCCCTAAGACTGAGAAACACTGTATTTCATAGAATCAGAGATTTAGAGCTAGAAGAAGACTAAGAGATCCTTCAACCTGTCTCTCATTTTACACACTAGGAAACTGAGACACATGAAAGTTAAATAAGTTGCCCAAGGTCATTGAGTCAAGATTCAAACTCAGGTCACTTGATGTCAAATGCAAGATTCATTCTACTGGATTACAATAAAAAAAAAAAAAAAAAAGATCTGGTTTGTGGTGACCCTAACAAGGGAGATGAGTTTTGATGTACTCTGGCCTCATTAGAATTCATCGGGGCATAAATTTTGAACTATCAGAAGTTTCAAGTGCATTACCCCTTTGCTTTCTCAAAGAAATTGTTTATTTTCCAATGCTGCAATACATTCTCTAAAAGCAACTGGAAGTTGCTTAATGCAGTTCCCTTAATGCCTAGATTGTCAATGGGAAAGCAGACTAGGTACCAAGAAAAGTCTCTGCCATTAACTATTTTTTTCATACTCACTCCTTTTGGAGGAAATTAATACTGTGAAATAATTACTCCTTTCATGAACTAGGAGCAATGTATGGAAGATTCAGAGAAACAGATTTCACCTCCATCTAAGGAAAAAATTTGTAACCTTTAGAGCTGTCCTAAAGTAGTAGAGGCTGCTTCAGGAAGTAGTAATGGCCACATCTCTGGAGAACTTCAATTAGAGGCTGAATGGCCATATTAGAAATGTTTCAGAAGGGATTCCTGTTCACACACACCCAGGACTAGATGACTTCTGGGGTCCCTTTCAACTTTCAGCTTCAGTGAGGAACCTAGAACCAAATGTTAAGCATTTATGATCCATCATTGTCATTATTCAAAACAATTTGTTAATCCACTACTTATGCTGTTATAAGAAACTAGGTTAAGTGCCAAATTAAGCAACCTAGATGGCTTCCTTGACTCCTTACTCTCTCACATCCAAGGCTCCCATATTGAATCTGTTGCCAAGAGCTGTTAATTTTACCTTCATAATGTGTACTTTGCCTTCTCCCCTTTGACACTGCTGTCATCCTGGTGCGTATACTCATTACCTAATGGCTGTGCTATTGCAATAGTCTTTTGGTTAGTTTCCCTGCCTCAAGTCTCTCCTCATCCTTGTCTATTCTCTCCCCTTCTCTCAAAGTGATCTTCCCAAATCAAAGGTTTGACCATTTCAGCTGGGTTATAGGGCAGTCTATCT
Source organism: Notamacropus eugenii (assembly GCF_028372415.1). Lineage (NCBI taxonomy): Eukaryota > Metazoa > Chordata > Mammalia > Diprotodontia > Macropodidae > Notamacropus > Notamacropus eugenii. Next base: position 303,240,240 of record NC_092872.1, on the reverse strand, counting down.
CACTAAGGAATCCCTCAACTCTTGATTCACTTGGATTGGCTTCAGCCTGGTTTCTAAAGAGAGGTGTCAGACTCTTATTGTCTATCCTGTTTAAAAACAAAACAAACATTAAAAGCCCTCTTTTATAAAGGGGATATTTGTTTCAAAGATAAAGCAAGAATAGAACTGCAAACCTTTTCCCCAAACAGCTGGGGGATACATTCCTTAACATCTCAGTCCTTGATGAGATTGGACTGGGGGTTTAACCACAACCAAAATACAGCATGGCTGATGTGTGGATGAATCTGCATCTCTACTATAATCAAACTGAGTCATCACTGGGGATACTATTCCTCATCTTCTGGCTTCTGGGAAATTCCAGCATGGACTCCAGCTGCTCAAAGCTCATAAAATCATACCATATCCAATCTCCTTCACCTACAACTGGGACAAAGATAAAACAGTCAATGTGAGTGGATAAAAGCTGGAGGCCTCACTCCTCACAGAGGACTTACCCCTAGACTTTTCAAAATGCTAGTTACAAGAACATACCTCTGACTTTTTATACATGCAATCCTCTCTCCCCCTAACCTTGTGCAAAATCACTTAAAGCCAAAAATCTGATTTCTCAGTGTTACACCAGAAGAAATTTGAAATAAACTCAAAGTATAGATAGAGTATATATAGGGTAACTATCTCCTCCACACAAAGGAATTTTTTAAATCATAAAAGATTCTTAACCACAGACACCTAAATCATGAAACATTGCCAATAATTCCTACTCTATTTTTTGAGAGGATTGATACTTAAAATTTTTAAACATTGGGGCATTTAGTGTAGACTTTTGAATAGTTATTCATCTGTAATCCTCCAACACCTCCCCAGGATTTGTCTTCTAAGAAGCCAGAGCATGCTCAGGCTGATCCTTCTCCAAGAAGGTAAAATTGCAGAAAACATCTGCTTCAACTCAGCCTCACATAAGAAAATCAAGAATTCCTAGGGTAGCCACCCCCCAAAATTCTATCTCAAAGTTCCTGTTCTGTCATATTTGCCGGAAAGACTATTTTATGGAGAACTCACACAGGGGCAAGTGCTCACTTTGTAGTTAAGTAAAACAATATATGAACACTCTCAACTTCTTTCTTAAGAACTTTGAAACTGATGGTGTGACATGGGACATGGTGTGACATGGTGTTGAGTGGGATAGGTTTAGTGAAGACTTCTCAGATTGTAATTCTTCTCCCAGGGGTGAGGTAAGACCGAGAGGCTCAAGGTTACTATATTTTTAGAACAGAATAATTCCATATAAGGATATAAAACTGTGTAGTACATTAGGGTCTCAATGATTGGATAAAGTTTACCTAATTCTTCACTGTCTTCATTTCAAAAGGAATTGGTTAGATTTCATGTCTAGAATGTAAGATCATTTTCTCAGCTAATGAGAATAATGGTCAGTGGTGGGGGAGGGACTTGCGTTAGGGTCTATATTGATAATGTTTAATATAAAATTTTAGAATAATCTCTTTGTTCTCTCTGAAGCAAACTCAGAGGGTGCCTCTTCCTATGTCAACAAAGCCAGCCAAGGCTGACTCTACATTCCTTAAGAGACCTTTAACCTAAGACACTATCTTGAATAATGGGACATTTTCCATATCTTGATATTTGTAGACATATACTATGTTATGGCATGTTAATGGTAAAGAAAATATAGACATCTTAGGTCGTAATTTCTACTGAACTTTGTTTACCCTTTCCTATGTCAGTCATCTGTTTAGGGCAGGAAGCCTGCCACTCACTAGTGGTGGGATTTCCTTATCACTGAGACATATGTTTATCCAGCCTGGAATCCCAAGGCCTGACCAACATTGCTTTGTTAATTGTCCTGTCTTACTGAATTTACGATTTGCTCAATTAGGAGAGTTCCTTTCTCACGGCAAAATGTATATAAGCCAGAAGATTTCTGTACTGGGTAGTCAGAACATTTCTGGCTCCATAATGCATTATGTAACTGTTTTCTTTATGGGGAATTGATCAATTAATTAATTAAATCATAAAATGTATGCATTAGCCTGTTGCCTTTTCTTAACAAAGTTTTCAGGTCAACAGTTATGGCGCCCAACCGTGGATTGGAACTGTGGAACCGAATGGACATTTCCTCATCTCGCCAACGCCAGGACTCTGGCGCCAATAGGAACTATTTTTCCTAGAGTCCTGGGCCTTGACGGGGTCGGGGTAAGTCCCTCCATTCCCAGCTTCCAAAGAACTCTCACTTTAAATTCCCTTTAAAGGAAACTCTGGGGATGTTACCTTTTTCTTTAGTGGGGAATTGATTAAATTCCCTTTAAAGGAAACTCTGGGGACCTGAGACCAAGTCGCGTTAAATCGCTCTGTCTTACTTAGGTCTCCTCTGGCGATCGATCTCAGGAAACTTAGTACAGGTATTGCTAGCACTAGCGTCAATCACCTAAAGATAGCCCTAAATTATGTTGGCCACCACAGGGCTCTTTTGGACCGGTCAAAGTTACTTTATCTTACAACCAGATTAGGTTTAAAGGCCAACAAAACAACTAGCCAGCAGTGAGAATGTTTCATCTTGGGCTTGCTGACTCTGCTGAGTGAGAACAAAAGACAGGTAGCCTCTTCCCTATAGGGCTGGGAGCTGCTTCAGCACCTAGCCGTATCCTGGCAAAAATCTTTTCTTCTTCAAGGGCTCCAGTCTGTCCTTCCCTTCACTCCCTCCGTCCTATTCCTTGCCCCCTTCCCTTCCTCCCCTTCCCCTTGAAGGCCTCTGATCTGGGGAAACTGAGGGCACCTAGATGCAATCTTTCCCCCTAGCCTTCCCCTACCTTAGACCTGAGGAAGGCAGCCTCTGTTCAAGCCTCTGTTGCCTCCCTCCTCCCCATTCCCCCTCCCCGCTTTCCCGTAAGGGCTCTGGTCCTGAAGAGGACAGTTACAATCCACCAAGAACTAAAGGCCTGAACCTATTCCCATGGGGCCTGTTTCTTTAAGACAGTCAGATACTTTGGGGCACCAAGGCTCCCCACCCCTCCAAAGACCACAGGGGTGCTCTGAGCAAAGGCGGCAGGATTCCCCTTTATTATCAGACCTTGGATTCTTGCAACCCCCTTTCCTCAGAATGATAATAGCCAATTCATGATGGGGATTTCTAGCAAGCTTCTAATTGCCTTCTCTTTCTGGGTTGTTTTTTTTTTTTTGTGAGCTACATTTGTATTTGTCCTGTTGTCAATTTGTCTGTTGGTGTATGTCCCTGTCCGTATCATGTGTGCTGTGAATGAGTGTGTTATCTTGTAAGATTTAAGTGCAAGCAGCCAGACTTCAAGGGCTGCAGCTAGGGAAATAAACAAACAAAATTTTGAGACTTTTCCTTGTCATTCTGGTCTGGCCAACCTGGAATTACAATGGAAAGTTAGATCATCTTAGGTAAAATCATTTTAGCAGATTTGTATGTTGTGAAATTAATCAGAAATATTTCGGGAACTGATCATTTGAAATAACTCCTAAGATTGTGAGTAGCCCACCTTTCTAGGTGCAGCTTGGAAATGCCACCTAGGTCCTAGACATTCTGCCTGCCCTGTCCCAGCAGTCACATATCGCCCTAGGGGCTCAGTAAATTCTGCTGCTGTGGGGGGGATTGGAAAATGTGGAAGAATCAGGCCTGTAGAGAGCATTCTCTACACTGCCTGCGAAAGTCACCACTGGGACATCAGTTTCTGTGCTCTTGGTAAGCTTCACTTCTCTGTTCAGTTGCAAAAAGTATTTTATCTCTGTTTGACCCATTTTCTGATTTGTAAAAACAATTATGCTTGTTGTTATGGGATCAAAATGATAAAATGATTGTAAAATGCTTAATGTAATGACTGGTATATGTTACATACAACATTATTATCTCTCTAATGTAATTGTTACCTTTGAAGTGGTTTTAATTGCTAAAAGTAATAAGATCAATAATTTCTAGAAATGCAAATTATACCATCTGCAGTTATTGCTGTTTTAAAACTGTATTTCTAGGATTGTATTTCTGAATTTCTCTTAGATTGTGAAAATTGAGTGACCACTGTAATCTAGAAATAGTGTTAGACAAAGCAATTTTTAATTTGAATTTTGTTGAATCTAAAAGATGTTGGGAAAATTGTGTAACACCAGTTATGTTACTTTATCACTCCTGCTAACCTTGTCTTTTAATGTTTTGTAACTGTCATTTAGAAAACCAGTTATTTTCACCCTTGTCTGTTAAAAAAGTTAAAGCTTAACAATTTGGCTATCTTCTATGAAGTTGTAGGATTGTTAACTAAGTTATTTGGGATTACTGTTTTAATACTGAAATCTAAAATTGTTAAGTGAATCCTGTGTATGGAAAGGAGGGAATGGAGTGAAAATTTTATTTAGATTCCCTCTGCCCATTCAGAACAGTCCCACAATGGAGTGAAAACTTTCTTTAAATTCCTTCTGTTCATTCAGAACAGTCCTCCCATTCCTGTGGGTAAGATCATCAGTCCTAGTAAAGGAATTTGGTTGGTTAATGCAAATTCTAAACAATGAATATTACTTGTGCAGAAGTTGTAATAGATAGAGAGAATTTTTAATAATTGGTTTTTACATCAGGAAGTTTTAAATTTGAGAAGGAAAGATGTTAAATGGAATCCCTTATGTGTGTGTGTCCTGGTAAATCTTTATTGTTTATTGTAACTCCAAGAGAGTGGAAATAACTGTTATCTGACTCTAAGCCGGGATTAGTGAAACTTGCTGTTTAAGGTAAAAGGCATTTGGGACCATAACCCTTTTTGTTTTGAGTTTGAATTTGGGTATAGTTGTCTGCATTAAATCAGTATCTGAGACACATGCCACAAAGGAATATTTCTCACCTGACTAAACACTGAGGGTTCAATTCTAGACTCATTCTAGGATGGGATCCCCCTGGCTCAGTTTCCCTATTCCTGAGTCTGGCTATGAAACAGATACTGCACGATTGGAGAATTTCACTCCTATCTGAATTGAAACAGAGTAAAGGATGGTTTATCCTGTCATATTTGGTATGTCATATGTCCCTGCTTTTTCCTTCTATAGCAAATTTCTGTGGTCAGTAACAAATGACCAGCAAAACATGTGAGCCTTTTGTGCAATCTTACTGGGAAATCTAATATTATTTTTATCTGAAATTAGAACATATGCAGAAATTTATGTAAACTACTTAAGACTCACCTTAAGATGTTCCCATTGTTTAAAAGGATTTTAAAAGCAAGTGTTTTTTTGTGAGTCAGTCTCTTATATCTAAGAATACTGCAATAATTAAGAATTCAGTTTGTTATAATACTTTGGAAATTCATATTACTTAAGAACATTTTTGTAACAACTCAGCTTTAATGAATTCCAGTTTTAAAGGTTTATTTTTGCTTAAGAAAAAAAAGAGAAAGAGATATCAAGCATTTTAAAAGTTTCCAACTAGTTTTCTTCATAAGAGTTTAGTGAACATTAGAGTAAATTTTAAACTGTTTTTAAGAAGGGAAATACTTTTAGCAGAAATGTTTTGAAAAATCATGTGTGATTCTTAGAAGGCCTACTAAAGTTTCAAAATAATATACTGTTAAATTAAGCTGTTTTGATCTGAATATGTAGTCATTCTATGGCCTAAATTAGAGTTAAAGTATGCGTTTAAATTTATTATGTAAAAGATTTAATTCCTGAAGTATCTCATTCTTCCAGAGTGAGTATAATTAGGGAAGAATAACAACTTGTGAAACAAAGACATAATTCCATCAAACTATAAATTTAGTCATTAACCTCTTTGTTTTGTTTAAGCTGGAATGAGATTCCAGTACAGTTATGCTAGCAAAAAGTAATAACTTATGAGCTATCTTGTCTTATGGTTAAAATGTAAAAGCAAGTGGAAGAATAGGATTGAGAGATTTGGAAAGATAAATTAAGTTCTGTTTGAAACTATGAAGAGTAGATAAGATTTGGGAATAAATATGGGTGTTCTAAACCCATCTTGCTCCTAGATAGTTGTTCTGGATACTTTTGTGTCAGTTTCAGATGGTTTAAAGAGTGAGGAAGTATTTTATCTGAGGGATACCAGCCAGTATTGATTTGCTATATAAGACTGGGACTGCAATTTACTATTGTTTGAAGTTCTGATTACAGGAATACTTGTCTAAGTTATCATAAAGCCAATTGACATGTGCTGCAGGCTAATGGTGGATGCTTGGAAAGGTTTTGAAGACGACCTTGGACACGGCCTAGGTAGGATCTTCCTAACTTTATTTTCCAAATGTGCTATTTCCTTTCTGATAAAGGAAATTCCCCACCTGATTACCTCTAAGCCCTGCTTTCAGCACCTGGTAACCTCATGATTACATGTCAGATAATGGCTTATTCCTGGAATCAACCAGAACTAAGGAGATCCTTTCCTTCTGTTAACATTGTCCCTCTTTTTCTTTTATAGCAAATCTTTATAATCAAGAAGTTCTGAAAGTACAATACTAAGTCCATCAAATAATAAATGGAAATTGGAGCATCTCTGAATTATTATAATGGGGTGCAGGAATGAATAGCTTATAACTTTAACCTATATTCCTGGCCAAATAAATAAATGTAATATAGAGATAACATCGAGGAAATGATTAGATCAGGTAATAAGACAAAGATGTAATGTGATAGATGTCTAATTAAAGTAGCAAATTTTGAGGAAAAAATATGCAAATGTATATCACTGACTTCTAAAATTTGTCATGCTTTGGATAATAAGACCTCAAATATGGATTTTTGCATAAAATTTGTATAGGATAGTAGTAAAAGTAAGTGAAATTATTTCTTCTCCGTTAAAATATCTGTCCAATAAGGTAAAGTCAGATGAGTTCATTATATAGTTGAACCCTCACATTTTAAAAGATTCTTATTCCAGGTACAAGATTTAGGTAAAGATAGAAATAGTAAATAATGTGAACTGAAATTTTCTGAAATTTCAAAAGTGGAGAACAAATTTTAAGTAATTGTACTAATTTATGTTGTCAGAAGTATCTGGGAACTTCTAGATTTGAACCAGAAAGGCAGAATTTTCTTTTTGAACCATCCCAAGAATAAAACCTATTGTCAAAGAAAAGATATCGAGGTTTCAGATAACTACATGAGAAATCTGGGATTCAAAGTTTTGTTTAAATGAAATTAAGAATGGATTACTGGGATACAAGGAACTTAATGTTAATTAACTTTGAAATAATAATTGCATTGATTTGTATGGTCCATGTTTAATTTTCTTGTTTATATTGGAGACATATAAATCTCCCTTTCAAAACTAGTCTATTGTGAGCCATCTAAGTTTTAATCTGTACCTGACAATGTAAAAATGCAATTTGTGAACTGCAAAAAAACTTCATTGTGTTGTTTGAACCTAGCCCTGCATGGCTGGGAAACTGAACTATTGCTAAGTGTCTTTAGCCATGTTAACTATGTTGTATTGTTTCATTTCAATTATCAAACCATGTTTTCTGGGAGACCCTGTCAAGTTTTCTGTATAGACTCTTGGATCCATCTGTCACTTCCATTGCTCCTGCTCCTGAGTGGATCATGCCCTCCAATTTTGAAGAGGCCTGAAGAAGATGCCATCAGACATAGACAACTTTCCCAAGAGCCTGGACCAGACTTGCATGAAGAGTAAACTCTCACACTAATGGTTATTTAGAGATTTTTTTCTTATCTTTGTTGGTCTACAGGCGAAGCCTTCGGTTTGCCTTTGACCAAAAGGAGGGAATGATAATGTTTAATATAAAATTTTAGAATAATCTCTTTGTTCTCTCTGAAGCAAACTCAGAGGGTGCCTCTTCCTATGTCAACAAAGCCAGCCAAGGCTGACTCTACATTCCTTAAGAGACCTTTAACCTAAGACACTATCTTGAATAATGGGACATTTTCCATATCTTGATATTTGTAGACATATACTATGTTATGGCATGTTAATGGTAAAGAAAATATAGACATCTTAGGTCGTAATTTCTACTGAACTTTGTTTACCCTTTCCTATGTCAGTTATCTGTTTAGGGCAGGAAGCCTGCCACTCACTAGTGGTGGGATTTCCTTATCACTGAGACATATGTTTATCCAGCCTGGAATCCCAAGGCCTGACCAACATTGCTTTGTTAATTGTCCTGTCTTACTGAATTTACGATTTGCTCAATTAGGAGAGTTCCTTTCTCACGGCAAAATGTATATAAGCCAGAAGATTTCTGTACTGGGTAGCCAGAACATTTCTGGCTCCATAATGCATTATGTAACTGTTTTCTTTATGGGGAATTGATCAATTAATTAATTAAATCATAAAATGTATGCATTAGCCTGTTGCCTTTTCTTAACAAAGTTTTCAGGTCAACAATATAAATCACTGCCTTTTCTTTGTCTTTGTCTTTCCTACTCTAGGTGAACTGGTATAGGATTGTCCTGCTTCTCGAGAATCGAATAAATAAACTTTCTGTCATCACTTTGAGAGACCTCTGAGTAATTGATTTAAGTAGGGACCTGAGACATCCCCCACAGTGTGACATGGTGTGACATGGTAAAGGGAAGTCCAGCATGGAGTACCTTCATCAGAGAAAGTGGTGTGCTTTAGGAGAAAAGCACAACTGCACAAATTTAGAGAATCCACCCCAAATACTCACTTTGATTATCTGTGCCTGACTTGCGGTAGAGCATTCTCTTATTTGTCTAAATAGTCACAGTTGGACACAATGTAACTTGACTCTAACAGATATAACAATGTAACTTGGCTCAAGGCCTGCACTCAGGAGGAGCCATCTTAGCTGCAAGGGGAATTGATAAAATAAAGTGATACTGGCTACTAGGAGAAAGAGAAGAAGCTTATTAGAACTCTGTCTTTCCTTATCTCTTCCTCCTCTAACCAAGCAAGATGTTGAGTGGAACATGTAGGAGACATGCAGGAATAAGGGAGTGGTATTTAGGTTCTTGTTATATGTTATAATTCTATCCGACTCTCAGTGACCCCTTTAGGGTTTTCTTGGCATTTTTGTCTCCAGCTCATTTTACAAAATAGGAAACTGAATGAAATGACTTGCCCAGGGTCACACATATAGCAAGTGTCCAAGACTGGATTTGAACTCAACAAAGATGATTCTTCCTGATTCCAAGACTAGTGCTCTATCCACTGATCCATCTAACTGCCTAAAAATTGCCCAGAAAATCACACCTTGATTTTCCTGGATCTGCTTTCTTCAGAGTTAATTATACAAAACAAATTTCCTTGATCTTGTGCGCAGGCTTTCTAACATGATAGGTGGGCTGTCCCTGGAGTTTGGGCCCTAGGGTGAATGGACAGAGTATTGATTTGGAGTCAGAGAAATTAGTTTCAAATTATCATCTTCATCTCACTGCTACTGTGTTCTGCGTCTGACTTGGACAGATCACTTCGCCTTTCTAGAATTCAGTAGCCACATCTGTAAAACGAGGGGGTAGAACTGAATGATTTCTAAAGTCCCTCGCCATTCTTCATGTACAAGTCCCCTGGGTTATGGAAATCCTTTTTCTCAGTCAGCAGGAGCGAGTTGAGGGCGGGCCAATTTGCAAACAAGGGTCAGGGGGCGGGGCTGGAGGAAATCTTTATATTTAGATTCCTGCCCTGGCAGAGAATGGTGGCAGGGCCTTTCGAGCAGCGCCTGTACTGAGCCCTGGTGAAAAAAGGAAGGTCGCTGTCCAGGAGAAGAGGGCTCCCCGGGGTTGCCTTGTCTTTGGGAGTTCAGCAGGGCGCAGCGAGCATGAGCTGGGACCTCTTCTTGTCCCTGCTGCTGGCCTGCGCGCTCGCATACCTAGGGGTGCAGTTGATCCGTTTCGTGCGAGCAGATGGGGACCTGACGCTGCTGTGGGCAGAATGGCAGGGACGCCGGCCAGGTGAGGACCTCGTCTGGGCCTTAGGGACTGTCGGGTGAGACGGAGATGGCGGTGCCTGCCGCTGGCTTCCCGGGGAGTTGGGGAGTGAGCTGGCCACCGCCTCTGGTGTGGGATAAAAGCATCCCTCAGTCCTAGAGGAGAGCTCGGAGTGGATCCAGCCCCCTGCTCTCCCTCACCAGGCCAGAAGCAGGGCGGTGCAGAGCTCAGCTCCTCTCTGAAGGGAAGGACAGATTGAGAAATCCGACTTGGGGAGCTAGATTAGTGGCTAGGGAGGAACTTTCTCGGGGAGGCCTCGCTGCCTCTTGTCTTGGTATGTACCTGGAAAATACGGAAGGGGGAAAGTTTCCAGGTGGGGAAGGCTCGTCCTGAAGAACCCCCATTGTGTGGATGGAGGGTGGAATTTATACTTTCACCCAGTGAATTCCAAGTTGGTTCCTTCCCCCTGCTCCCCATCCCATTCTTGTTTACGTAAGGAAATAGTACTGTCATCAGACATCTCAGTTGTGAAAGATGAGGGTTGTTAGTCATTTATGCTTAGTAGGTCTTGCCCTAGCATGATGGAATTTGCATAAATTTTATACTTAAAGTGATTCAAGAATCCTCTTTACAAAGTGCACACACAAAGGCTATTTATTCTTTTTGCTAGTTTCCGTAGCACTTATAGCACCCATTAGGGTTCTACAAAGTTGTCTTTTTACATACATTCTGAGGATCAAATCCCCAAATCCCACAAGTAATAGGTTAGTTTTGAACCAAGGATCTCTGACTACTGACTCCATGCTCGTTCCCCCATGCTACAAGTAAGTGGGAAAAACTGGCATGATCTATCCCAAAGGTCTTTGAATTTTAATAGGCAGGTAGAATTTCATGGCATAACAGATAACAGAGCATTTTTTGAAAGCCTTTCTAAACCCCTTAAGTTACTACACTGGTAACTTTCCTTTGCTTTTTATGTCTGGCAACCTTAGGAGCATTAGGTAAACGGAATAGATGTCAGAATATGAGCTTGTTCCTTTGCTGGGTCATGTATCAATATGACGGATTTTCCCTGGTTCTTTGTGCTTTTCTCTGTCTTAGGTGTTGGAAGGAGTAAATGGATTGGGCTGTTGGGAGAGAATGTCTTTATATTTGTCTGATTGAACTGTGAATATTTTACTTCTCCTAGTTTGTATAGCACTTGAATGGTACCAAAATGCTTTGCATCACACATTGCATTTAATTCTCACATGAACTTTCTGACTACCTAGGACAGAGCATTATCCGCAGACTGAAGGAGGTGATAAAGCCCCCTGCAACTTTGCCTTTTTCAGACAAAATTTGGGCTATTGGGGATCAGCCTTTAGCTTTCTTTGCCCTGCCAGGTGCAAGTTAGGAGTTGGGAAAGAGTTAACTGAATGCCCATGGGAGGAGCAGAAGTGCAACAGCTGCCTCAAGAATTACCATGAGGGATCTGGGACTGTTTTTCCTATTGACACACTGTGAGAGGATTCTCTGGCACCAGTTCTGCTCAGGGCATGGATTTGGAAGCCTCCTAATTCCCCCCTCCACAGCCCTGGAATATGATGCTAATGTGCTCTGACCATGGCCACAAACTCTTCACCTCTTCTTTACCACAGAGTTCCCTTCCTTGGACCAGACCCCACTCAGGAAAATGCCCTCTCTTTAGTCCCTCCCCCACTGACACCAGAAGTCTGACCTTCAGGAATCTGACCTGGACCATAGTCTGGGACCCCTGCCCTCTTGCTGTTAGGCCCTTGGCTAGTATTTAGGCCTCCTCTGGCCTAATGATTTGCTCCAGGTGCAGGAACTCTCCAGGCTACTGTGGTTTCAAACAAACAGTACTCTGCAGTTAACAAGTTCAGCTCTAATGCTATCCACCACTCATATCCCTTGCCTCCTTGTTTTATCCGTGACTCATACTTTACCCTGGGTTACTGCCACCAACCCCTTCTCCACTGATGTATTTGTGCTGTTGAATGCTGTGGGAGTGAGCCACACAATGATGCCTACTAGGCTACAAGTTGGTTATCTAATCTTAGCAGGGCCCTTACTGTTGTATAGCAGTCCTTTTTTTTTTTTTTTTTTTTTGCTTTAAATAGTATTTTATTTTTTCCCGCAATTACAAATCAGAAGTTTTTAGTATTTGTTTTGACAAGATTTTGAATTCCAAATTTTTCTCCCTTCCTTCATCCCCTTCCCTCTTCTGAAAATGGTAGACATTTGATACAGTTTATACAGATGCTCTCATGTAAAACATATTTCCGTATTTATGATGGTTGTGGAAGAAGAAAGATCAAAGGAAAAAAAAACTATGAGAAAGAATAAAATAAGTGAAAAAAAATGCTTCAATTTGCATTCAGAGTCCATCAGTTCTTTGTCTGGATATGGATAGCATTTTCCTTCATGAGTCCTTCTCTGGGTCTTGTATCATTGGGTTACTGAGAAAAGCTAAGTCATTCATAGTTGATCATCATGTGATGTTGCTGATGCTGTGTACAGTTTTCCTGGTTCCCCTCATTTCACTTTGCATCACTTCCTACAAATCTTTCCAGGTTTTCCTTTATGCTGTGCTTGTCCCTGAGCTTCAAGTGTGTTTCTTGTAAGCAACATATTGTAGGATACCGGTTTTTGATCCATTCTGCTATTTGCTTCTGTTTTATGGGAGAGTTCATCTCATTCACGTTTATAGTTATGATGACTACCTGTGTATTTCCTTCCATCTTATTCTTCCTCCTGTTTGTCCTTTATCTCCTTTCACTTTTTCCCACATCACCAATGTTTTGCTTCTGTCTACCACCTTCCCTGATGTACCCTCTCTTGTATCAATCCTCACCCCACCACATTTCCCTTTATTTAATCTCTTCCCCTCCTACTTCCCTAGTAGGTAAGATAGATTTCTATATTCATCTGATTGTGTGTATCATTCTCTCCATATTTGAGCCAATACTGCTGAGACTAAGGTTCAAAGTATGCTTATCACCACCACCCCACCTCCCGATCTTCCCCTTCACCATCTTTCTGGCCACTTACAGTATTTTTTCCTTGATCTGACAGTACTGAAATTTGGCTATAATGTTCCTTGTGATTTTTATTTTGGGATCTTTTTCCTGAGGTGATCAGTGCAAAGGGTTGTAGGACGTCAGTGCAATTTTCCTTGATAATTTCTTGAAGTAGGTCTTTCTCATTTCTTCATGTGAGACAATTTACCCCATTCTTCCTCTCCTTTCTGCACCCATTTTACCATCTTTCTTATCCCTTTTAATGTCATTCCCTCAAATACACCTTATACCCACACCTTATACACTGTTTATTCCTTCTATCTGTACTGTTAGTGACACAATTTTTAAATTACAAGTATCATTTTCCCATGTGGGGATGTAAACCATTAAGCTCTACTGAATCCCTTCTGGTTTTTTTTTTCTGTCTTTACCTGTTTATCCTTCTCTTGGGTCTTGATATTAGAGGTCAGAGTTTTGGCTTCGTTCTGGTCTTCTCCTTATGAAGCCTTGAAATCCTTCTATTTTGTTGACTACCATTTTTTCCCTTGATATGTTATGCTAAATTTTGCCGGGTAAGTGACTCTTGGTGGTAATCCTAGCTCCTTTGCCCTCTGGAACATCATGTTTTATGACCTCAGATGCTTTAATGTTGCAGCTGTCATCCTGATTGTTACTTATTTAAATTGTTTCTTTCTGGCCACTTACAGTATTTTTTTCCTTGATCTGATAGTACTGAAATTTGGCTAGAATGTTCCTTGTGATTTTTATTTTGGAATCTCTTTCCTGAGGTGATCAGTGGATTCTTTCAGTGTCTGTTCTGCCCTCTGCTTCTGGGATATCAGGGCAATTTTTCCTTGATAATGTCTTGAAAGATGTTGTCCAGCTCATCCTTTGGATTATGGCTTTCAGGTAGCCTAATGATTCTGATATTGTCTTTCCTGGATCTGTTTTCCAGCTCAGTTGTTTTTCCCATGAGGTAGTTTATATCTTCTTCCATTTTTTGACTCTTGAATTTGATTGATACATGACATCTTATAGAGTCATTGGCCCCCACTTGCCCAGTTCTAATTTTTAAAGTGTTGTTTTCCTCATTTAGTTTTTGTACTTGATTTTCCATTTGGTTGATTGCAGTCTTTAAAGAACTGTTTTCTTCAGGGAATGTTAGTATCTCCTTTTCTCTCTGGTCAATTCTACTTTTTAATCAGTTTTCCAAGCTGTTGACTCTTTTATTGCCTCACTCTCATTTCTCTTTCGCATTTTGCTTCTAGTTCTCATGTGATTTTTAAGCTCTTTTTTGAGCCCTTCTATGAGTTTTTTCTGGGCTTGAGACATCTTCCCATTTTTCTTTTAGGTTTTACCCATAGGTTTTTTGACATTGTTGTCCTTTTCTGAGTTTGTGCCTTGGTCTTTCCTGTCACCATAATAACTTTCTATGGTCAGCTTCTTTTTGTTGTTGTTGTTTTCTGTTTATCCCTTCCTTTTTTGACCTTTTTCCTTTCTTTTAAATTTGTGCTCTGCTCCCAATGTAGAAACTTTCTCGAGTTTCTTGCACTACTAACAGGAGGCCCTAGCTGTTTACCTGGTGCTGTGCTGATCTTGACCTGAGGCCCATGGGGGATCCTCATGTGCTGTGGTCCAGGGGTGGGGCAGAGATTGCTAGTGCTGCTGGAGGGTACAGGGTTCTGGTGCTGAGCTGGGGTCATAATGGTGTCTAGCATGTGCTGAGACCCAGTGGAATTTTTCTGCATTTCTCTGGGGCTCCACTGAAGCATGTGGAGGTTGGACTGCTAGAGGACACCTGCTTGCCTGGAACTGCACAAAAACAAATGGAAGTCTAGTTGCTATAAGATACCAGCCCAAGACAAACCTGAAGTACTTGAAGATCCAGCTACTACAGAACACCTGCTGGCCAGGGGCTCTGCTGAAGTATGTGGTAGTTCTTGGAGCTGTAGTCTGCCAGTTCCTCTGGCTGTGCTGAGGCATGCAGGTATCCTGGTGTCAGCATTTGCTTGCTCCATCACACTGGGGCTCAGGCTGTCACACGAGTTTGCTTACTCGTGGGACTTGGTGACTGGCTTACTGAGACTCTTCCTGCCCTGGAATGTGCTCTCCTGTTACTTGAGTGAGCTGGATCTTTCTTGCCAATCCTCCAAGTCTCCCAAGCTAAAAGACTGCTCCAGAATAAGTGTTAAGCACTGGGGATAGTTGAATTGGGAGGTCACCTGGGACCTTGCTGCCAGAACTTTTACCCCCACCCTCATAGTGAGAAGAGTAGGGCATCTGAGCCAGGGAAGACTGAGGGAACCTCTGCTGCTGAGGAATGCCAGACCCATCTGTGCTGAGGAGAGTGGCCTGGGTGAGAAGGAACCAGCACACACTGGGAGGCATGTAGAAGAAGCAAAGAATTTGAAAATAGGAGCATCTTCAATGACCATTTAGTTCAGTCCATCTTTGAAAGGAATCCCTATGATAACATACTCAACAAGTAGTCTTCCAGCCTCTACTTGAAGACCTCCAAGGAGGAGGAACTCACCACCTCTCAAGGTGCTGGGACAGCAAAAACAAAAGCTGAAACAATCTCTGTTCTCAGGGAGCTTATATTCCACAGTGGGAGATTACCTCTGCCCAGAGTTTTATGATGACTAAATGAGACTATGGATGTTACATGCTGTGTAAGTATGAAGCATCACAAAAATGTCTTGCAATACATGCATCTTGCACTGTCTCTGCAGGTTGATAGTGAGATGGATGTTCAACTTAAAATATCTAAAACTGAATTCATCTTTTATCTCAAAGATTTTCCTCTTCCCTTACTTTGATATTACTCTTGAAGGTACCACTATCCTCTCAGTCACCTAGGTAACTCCTCCCTCTCTCATGCTTCCCCCAGATCCAAATCTATTGCCAAGGCCTGTCAATTCTACCTTCATTATATCTTCCATATATACCCCCTTCTCTCCTTTGATTTTTGCCACCACCCTGTTTATCTTCTTAAGGTATAGGTCAGACCATGTGACCCCCACTCCTCCTCAGATCCTGTGAGTGGCTTTAAAAAGTCTTCATAACCTAGAATTCTCCAAACTTGCTAGATTTCTTCTATCCCATGTGCTTCCACATTCTCTGCAATCCAATGACACTTACTTCCTTGTTATTCCTGCCATCCCCCAACTACAGCTTTTATTGACTGTTCTCCATGCTTAGAATTCTTTCCCTCCTCATCTCTACCTTATGACTTCCCTGCTTTTTTCAGGTCCTCATTTGAAATTACACCATCTAAAAGAAATCTTTCCTTAGCCTTGTGAATGCTCATACCTTCCCTCTGTGATTATCCCTATTTTATTCTGGATATATCATATTTGTGTACAGTTATTTGTATATTAGATTGTGAGGTCCTGGAGAGCAATGATTTTTTTTTTGCCTTGTAGATTTCCTAATATTGAACCAGTCCTACATTCCTGACATAAATTCAGCCTGTTCATAGTGTATGAGCTTTTTAATATATTTCTGTAATCTCCTTGCAAATATTTCATGCAAATAAATGAATAAAATTTTGTAATTCAAAAAGAAGACTGCTCCACCCCATCTTGGTACTGGTTCTGCTGTTCCAGCATTTGTTCTGGGGCACTATTTTATGATTGGTTGGTCATTTGGAGGTGAATATGGGAGAACTACAGCAATTTAGTGCTTACCTTCCCATCTTGGCTCCCAGAAGTCTCTTCCATAGCAGTCTTTTTATTTTCCCTAATTGACTACCACACTCTCCACATCTGTTGCTCCAAACTTAAAAAAAATAAATTGAAAAGAAATTCTTGTTTCTCTTTTAAGCTTCTTCTTATATCACCTCCTTCTCCCCAGTCCTTCTCAGCAAAGGATCCTATTTTCTACTTTATCAGGAAGTCATCCTTTCCATCCTCATCCTAAATCTTAAAATCCTCAACCTCATGCTCCAGTTCTGTCCTTTTTTGCTTTAGTCTCTGACCAAGATGTGATCTTTCTCCTTGGTATGGCTGAACCCTCTACTTGTGCCCTTTGATCTCATCCCCACCTGTCTCTTCTTGAAGCTAGATCTTACTGTTATCCCTTCTTTTTTGTGTATCTTCAATCTCTTTGGGGCAGCTAGGTGGAACAGTGGATAGAGTACCAGTGTAGGAGTCAGCAGGAACTGAGTACAAATCTCACCTCAGACACTTGACACTCACTAGCTCTGTGACCTTGGGCAAGTCACTTAACCCTGATTGCCACATCCTGGGTCATCTCCAGTCATCCTGATGAATATCTGGTCACTGGATTCAGATGGCTCTGCAGGAGAAATGCAGCTGGTCACCTGCACAGCCCTCCCTCACTCAAAACATAGTCAAGTGCTAGTCGTATCCTAATTTCTCTGATGACATGGTCTTCTTCAGCAACGAAGGATGAACACACACATCTGTAATCTCTGTTGGATTCTCCTTTGCAAATAAAGGTGCCTAGGTTTTCCCCTTTTTAAGCAAAACCATCTTGTGACTAACCTTACCCTTATGTTACTATCCTACAGCTTTCTTATTACTTCATCCAAAAGTGTTCATAGTCATTGCCTCCACTTCTCTCTTCTGGTTTTCTATTTTGGCTTTCAACCTCATCACTCCACTCAAACTACTCTCTCAGAAGTTATCAATAATATTCTGAGATTTCCCTGAAGACTTTATTCTCATGTTTTTCCTACAAGTGATATCCTTGTATTTTGTGTTAAAGTTATTTTTGGGAGGAAAGGATAGGATTTATTATTCATTTGTGTGTTGGTATAACCAATGTGCTCTGTTTTTCCCATTTTGTTTTGAACAGAATGGGAGTTATCTGATATGGTAATTTGGGTGACAGGAGCCTCAAGTGGAATTGGTGAGGAGCTTGTCTACCAGTTGTCTAAATTGGGAGCATCCCTTGTGCTGTCATCAAGAAAAGTAAATGAACTAGAAAGGGTGAAAAATAAATGTCTTGGTAAGTAGAATTGCGAATGCACTTCTTTTACATGCATAAATCTTCTTGAAACTCTAAACTCAGATACAATTATATGAATTTGGGTAGAACTTTTTTTTGGGGGGGGGGGTCTCTTGTCTCTAATTTGAGTGCTTGGATCCAAATGTCTATCTCTGCCACCCCACCCCTCACTCACCCATGTGCTCTGTGTTCCAGCCCTTCTGTGATGTCATCTTGCTGACATCATCACCAGTACCTGGATTACATTTTGTACACTTGCATAAAGTCTTTCTTGATCCTCCCCTTTCCCCAACCTGAGCCATAATTCATTCCTTTTTACTGAGAATTTTCATACCATTCCCTTTGGTTCTTTCTTAGGCACTTGCCCCTCCTAGAATTCCTGCTCTACAAAATAAAGAGATAGTGCAGGGGATAGATAATTATAACAGTAATAACAGTAAGAAATAATTCTAATAACACTTAAGGTGGTGTCACAAATATGACAATCAGGCTCAGTTGTTTTTTTTTTTTTTGGTGTGTCATTTAGAAGTAATCTCTAGTATCCTACCTAATAGTTATTATTAAAAATTCAACCCCCAAACCCTGAGAATTTTGAATTTTTGTTAGAAAAGTTTCTTTTCCATCTGCAAACATAGTGTGGTTTTGGGGATAAGACAGAAAGAACCAAATTGTATTCAGTGAGTCCTCCCTCTGAAATTCAGAACTCTCAGGCTAGCTCTTTTCCCTTGGCAAGTTCCCATGGCTCTCTTGTGGCTGAAATGTGCATTTAAGAGCACATTGTAGGGAATGAGCCTAACTTTAACAGATACCAAGCTGAAACACACCTACATCCTTTGAATTATGCCCCCTCCCTTTTTGCAATATGTTATATTCTTTGAGTCCATGTGGGTCATTTGGCTGTTATCTCTTTCCTTGAAAAAACTCATTGCTACAGTTTATTTGGACATAATTCCTAACAAATACCTCAACAAATTATATTCTCTGAACAATTGATTTTGACATCTTGCTAATGTTAAATAAATAGCAAATACATACAGTCCTTTTGTGCTTCCCAATGGGTTGTCTTAAATCTGATTTGGTCTTTCTTCTGACTTTATAATAGAATATGCACTTCAGCCTGATCCCTTCTGTTCCTGTTGCTGGACTTCTGCCCATAGAAATGACATAGCCCACTTTTTGATAATCCAACCAAAATATCTTCCTAAGAAGATATCCTGTATCCTCTAGCATTCCAAATTGTCCATATCTGACACCTCTTTTAGAAACTGAAGGAAAACTCTACTCTAGCGATGTACATTTTTTTCGTGGTGGGAAGACGGTTGTGTTTAATGCAAATGAGAATGTGACCAAGCAGTGAGCTGGCAGTCATTCATGTCCATGTGTCAACCTCTTCATTTAGAAATTAGCAACTTGAAAGAAAAGGATATTCTTGTTTTACCCCTTGATTTGACTGACAGAAGTTCTCATGAAGCAGCAACAGAAAGAGTTCTTCAACATTTTGGTCAAGTAAGTTGTGTTTTGAGTTGGTTGACATTGTTTTGGTTTTAAAAGTAACTGCAACTGCTTTCTGCCTTTATAGGAACAGGGTGCTATTTTCTGAATAGAGATTGAAGCATGCTAGTTTTCACTTTCATTCTTTCTTTTTCCTTTTTTTTCTTTCTTTCATTTTTTAACAACTTGACTCTGCTTGTACAAAAACATAGAAATGTTTTAAGTGATTGAACATGTGAAACCTATATTGTTTACAATTTTAGGGATAGTGGAGGGAAGGGAGGGCAGAAGGGATAGAATTTGGAACTCTAAACTTTAAAAAATATATTTAAAAATTCTTTTAGCCTTTAATTGGGGGGAAATATATATATATATATATATATATATATATATATATATATATATATACACATACAATACATACATACACATATACATATGTATGCATGTATATGTGTATATGTATAAATATATGAATGTATATATGTATGTAACTGTAACCTACAAGAGAGAGTCAGTGAGTTAGGTGTCTGCTTCAGTATATTTCGGAATCCCTTATTTCTGAAACATGAATGAAAATGTTGTCAACTTTGTACTGTAGAAATTGTGAGTGCTCCATAATCAGACATAAGAGTCATGTGGTAAAGAAAGAGCCCCAGGCAAGAATGCGTGATACAAGGCAGAGAGATAGATGGGATACCATCCTGGGAGGGATTATTTTGCCAGCAATTTTTTTTTTAAACTGTCAATAGAACTGGGTGTAAGGTATAGCAGGAAGAGCTGACTTATTGTTACCCAGGTATGCTTTCTTTAAAAAAGGTATGTCATGATGCATACAGTTTAGAGAAATAATTTATAAGAAAAATGAATATTAATTAATTTATTGATTACCCTTTGCCAGTTTTAGAGCAGTGGGCCTTTCATTCAAAAAGTTTTCATGATAATAATAATAGCTAGAATTTATAGGTTTGCAATGAACTTTATAAATATTATCTCACTTTATCCTCCCAACCACCTTGGGAGGTAGGTACCAATTTTATGGAAACTGATGCTGAGAGACATTGTTGCAGAGCTAGTATGGGTCAGAAACTGGATTTGAACTCAGGTCTTCCTCATTCCAGGTCCAGGCCTCTATCAAGTTTGCCACCAATTATCTATAAGTGATTTATAGAAAGAGGCAATAGATTAGGGACTGAAATAATGATTTTGCCTCTCAGTTTCAGTTTCTGAGTTGTTGACTTGTGTTGTTCTTCTCTCTAGAACTGTGATGCCTTACCTAATATTTCAGTACAGTAATTTTCCAATGAAAAATTATTTCAATTAATAATATGATCACTTGGACTTTATTTATTTATTTATTTTGCCCAAGATTGACATTCTGGTAAACAATGGTGGAAGGTCTCAACGTTCTTTGTTTGTGGAAACAAACCTGGATGTCTATAAAGAGCTAATGGAAATTAACTTTCTTGGCACTATCTCCTTAACGAAATGCGTTTTGCCTCACATGATTGAAAGGAAGCAAGGGAAGATTGTTACAGTGTCCAGTATAGTGGGCCTTGCAGGAGTCCCTCTTGGCTCAGGATATGCCGCTAGCAAACATGCTCTTCACGTAAGTTGGTTTTTATTGAAATTAAGTAACATTCTATATTCAGAACTCTCCCCAGTATATTGTGCCCCACATTTCCTCTCCCTGCTGACCAGTGACTCAATGAAACATGTCCAGATTGGTGGTTTGGAAAAGATAGTTCCATATCTGTGTTTAGTGTTATTGTAAAAAGTTTAAATGCAGGTGTGACATTTCATAATTTTACGTATATATATATATACATAAAATTAATTATAATTTTTGTTGATGTGTTTTAAATGTAAATACAGGAGAAAAAGAAAATAGAAAATATAATGAATTTAAAGACAAAATAAGAAAAAAAACATTGCCATGTGCATAGCAGAGCATGAGAGAGAATTCAAAATATACAGCAATAAATTTCCATGTCGAGAAAGCTTAAATAATAAATACTAAGTGTTATGTTAAGAGCTGTCCATCTTTGCTTTTGTAATTTTCTTTTCTTCTCTGCTGTGCACTTTTACTTTATTCTTTTCTCCCCCTTTCTTCTCCCTTCCCCCAAGAAGTCTACAATGAAGTGCAGACATATGTACATGTATATATATATACATAGATATATTCACCCATACATATATATACACATGCACATATATATATACACACATACACACAAACATATTACCTACTTTTATACACACACACATATATACTTAGATATCTATAATTATACTCATTTGCCCACATATACATTCGTATGCATCTGTGTAAGACCATACTATGGTTATGTGTCCTGTTTCTCTGAGGGCAGATAACATCCTCCTTCATAAGGACAAGTCTTTCTGAATTTTTCTAAATCCAGCACTCATCATTTCCTACACAACAGCACTATTCCTACCTCACACTGTCTAGTTATTTTAAATACTCTAAAACAATATTGACTAATATGACTGATATAGTAGTATAGTTTCCCTATTTTTCTTGTTTGATTAAATCTAGTTTAGCTTTAACTTTAGCTGGGATCCTGATGAGTACCCCTGCTTTTTTTCCTAATCAATGCTGCTTCTGATCTTTGTTTTCTGTTTGTGCATATCTCTTATTTACCATCCCTTTTGACTCCTCTACTTTACTTCTACCCACTACCTTGCCCTCCTATTACTTAACTTACACCCCCTCCAAAGATCCCTCCCTTATCCTTTCATTCCCGTTAATCTAAATGCCTTCTGTACTACCCGCTCCCCTTATCCTATTCCCTCCTCCTCTTATTTCTTTACAAATTTAGGAGAATTTTATTCCTTTCTAAATGTGTTGTTCTTTCTTTGAAACAGATCTGATATGAATAGGGTTCCTTCTAAAATTGCCTCCCTTATCCTCTCCACCCTCCCTGCTCCTTAGGTTTTTCTTTCTTTCTGAATTTAGAAAATTTTTATACTCTTAGAGATATACATGTATTATTTCTTCTTTACCCCATTCCCAGTGTAACTAGGGTTCTAGATCTACCAGCCCTAATCCCTTATCTAATTTTTCTATGTCACTTCTTTCTCTCATACCTGATTTGTACAGAATAATTACTCTTTTTACCTTTTCTTTAAACTTGTCTTTTTAAATTTTTTTAAAAATCACATCATACTCAGGTCCATCCCAATCTTTCTTTCAGACTACCTAATTACTAATAACAACCTTAGACATACATTTTACATTTCCTCATATAAAAAGTAAACAGCCTATCCCTTATTGAGTCCCTTGTAATGAGTTTTTGATGTGTACCTTATCTTTCTCTTGGATCTTGTATGTCAGATTTTCTATTGAGTTCAGGCTTTTTTTGCAACAAAATCCTCAAAGTCTGGTGATTCATTAAATATCCAGTTTTTTTCATTCAGGATTACACTTAACTTTGCTGGGTATGCTGACAGTATCAGTCCTAGAGGTTGCTGCATAATTTCCTTCTGAGAGGCAGCATAGTTGATCTTCAATTAACCAGAACTTCCAACGGCAATGATATTAATTGACATTAATAGTACTATGGGTAGGTTGTTTAACATTCCAACAAATAGTCTTGACATATCAAGTACAGATAGTATTTCTAGATATTACCTTCATTCCCCCCAGATTTTTTTCCTGCCTTTTAGGTAGTGGCAAGGAACAGAAAACAATATATCACCTGTTCACTTCCCTCCTTCTTAAGGAAAGGTACACAGATCCTAGTATCATAGAACTTAGAGCTAGAAGACACCTTCCTGTCCAATCCCCTGTTACAGTAAGCACTCCAACATACACAGGGGGCCCTGCTATCACAGGTTCCTAGATTTGCATTCATAAAAGGAGAGGCAACTTTTGAGGGGTTAACAATTGTTTTAATCAAACACATGTATCAATCTTTTAACCAAGCACATACATCATTCACCTAGTTCAGGGGAGTCAGCACCCCAAACTTCAAAGAAAATACAGAGAAATTAAAAGTCAACAGAAATGCCTCTAAAATGTCTGACCATAATTCAACAGACAACTGTCTGACCATAACTACCAGAGATCTGGTTTCTCAAAGCCAGGGGACTCCTTAGAGACTTCTCAGAATCCCCATGTGGTCAAAGAAAGACTTTTAGTCAGTAAGCCCCAAGAAAACCTCACCCCCATAGTATTTATACACTTTTTAGAGCCAGAGGGCATAAGCCTCTGACCCCAGTGCCTCAATAGAGAAAAACAAAAGGTACTTGGCACCCTGTTACAAAATAACACCCCTAATCAAGCTTCAGACCCTTCAATGGGTGGGAAAGATGCTCCTCAATCACATTATTAAATCAGAGGCACTTTTAGTAAAAAAAAAAAAACAAAACAGCACAAGATCCCAATTTGATTGCCATTATACCCCCTCAATTGAAACACCAAGAGATACCCCTTCAAATATATTCCTGTCCAAATATATACTGGATTCAGGAGTGCCATCAGAACAGGGTGCCTTCCTCTCAACAATTGCAAATAAGGATGTTCCTTGTAGACAATCATTATCAAAATGAATTCTCAGTTTCCTCCTTCCCACTCCCTACTCTGAACATGAGAAACAGGAAGCAACAACCCTGGAGATAATTTTAATGTCAGAGCTACATAACTAAGGGGTTAACAATGTGATTAAGTTGTAGTTATTCCTTTGACCATGGAAGTTCAGGATTGTTCCAATTAGCAGGGGCTGCTAGCAGGGAAGAAATTATTTGGAAAGGAAAAACATCTTGCATTTTCTTCTTCAAAATTGATGGAAGGGGTAAGAAAATTAACTTAGGGTCACTGATTTCAAGCTGGTCTGAATCTTGAAGATCATTTAATAAAACTGTCATTTTATAGGTAAGAAAATAGAGATCCAAAGAGTGATTTACTTAAGGTTTCACAAGTGGCAAAGGCAAAATCTGACTCCAGGTACTCTGACCCCAAATCTAGCTTTCATTGTGCCATGGTATACTGCCATTAAGGAGATGACTGAAGAATATTTGAGCAGATATATCAATACTGCTTCTATACAAAAGGCTTGCTGTTTATTTACGGTGGTCTCATTCAGGTGCCCCAACCTAGCCCTTGCCTCCTGACCATCTTCCAGTCTCAGTGGGCTAACTGAATGACTTGCTAAAGTGTAAAGAACAAGTGTGTTTGCAATAACTTGTTAAACTATAAATATACTGCAGAGAATGGAGCAAATACACCTTTTGGCCTTCCCATTGGGGCTTTAGGGATCATCTGTAATATTTTGAATGTTCATGATGAAGCATTTCATAATAGATGGTGGGGTTGGGGTAGGGCTGGGAGGGTCAACACAGACAAGAGAAGATTCTCTTCCCAATCCACACAGTTTTGCAACCAAATAACATTATCTTTAAGTCTATTTGGGTTTCAGTAAGATTTATAAAATGGATTAAGCAAACCATCAGTTGATTTATTTTTAAAACTAGTAATCTTCCCACTAAAAACCTGGATGAAACATTTGCTGAGGCTAAATCTCATTGGCTACATGAAGAAGGGAAGTAGAAGAGTTACCTCTGTCACAGTGCTGGTTTCTACTGAGCAGTATTTCCTTCTCATATTTTATACACAATAGATACAACAGTACCTTAGTTTAAGAAAATAAGAGTCCAGCAATTATAAGTACAGTTCTTTGTGGCTATTCACATTCACTGCAAGTGTTCCCTGTGTCATGGTGGGTTCATGAGCTATTTTCTGACTGAATGAGTGCATAACACATGGCCACACCTGACACTCAGAGGAACATCGAGCAGCTGGAGTGTGTCCAAAGAAGGGTGTGCTGAAGGGATTTAAAGTTGTATAAGAATAATTAGAGGAACTAGAAATGTTTACCTTGAGGGATAGACAGTCTAGAGGAAGACATGATCACTTTCTTTTCTTTGTTTTCAGTGACCTCATTGTTGCATGGTTTCAGTGATTGTTTCTGCCAGGGAGATTCCCAGATTCCTGGCTATCTGACCCTAGGCTCCTGAGCTCTAGTCTCATACCACGAACTGTTGGATATTTTGAACTGGAATGTATCAAAACTCCCACAGAGTTTGAGTACTGGATCATAACAAACCCACTTCTCTAACAATCTTACCTATATCTGTTAGGGGTATCAGTATCCTTCTATCCTCATAGGCTTCCAAACTTGGCGTTATCCTTAACTATTCATTGCCACTAAGCCAGGGATGGGGAACCTGCAGCCTCAAGACCACATGTGGCCCTCTAGGTCCTCAGGTGTGGCCCGTAGACTGAATCCAGACTGAAGTTGGAGGCCACATGTGACCTCAAGGCCACAGATTCCCCACCCCTGCACTAAGCCAACATATTCAAACTATTCTCCACCCAGCCACCAAAATGATTTTCCTAAAGCACAGGTTTGACCATGTCACTCTCCTCCTCAGTAAATCCAAGTGGCTCCCTGTTACCTCTAGAATTAAATATAGATGCCTCTGTTAAAGATTTCAAGCACCATTTTCTATAGGAAGCCTTTCCTGATTCCCCCCACCCCCAGCTATTGATGTCTTTTCTCTCCCCCTCCCCCTTGGCTTGCATCTATTTTTTACACATCTCAGTATGTTGGAGTTGTTTCCCCAGGTACTATTGGTTGTGTATGCCTTTAGGACAGCCAGTATCTCATTTTGTGTTTGAATCCTGTGTCTAGCACAGTAGGTACTATTAATTAATTATTATGTATGATTATTAAGTGCTTAATAAGCACTTATTGATTGATTCAGTTATTTGAAGGGCTGTTATGTGAAAGAGACTTAGACTTACTCTGCTTATCTCCAGGAAGCAGTATTAGAACCAATGGGTAGAATTTATAGGGAGGCAGAACTTCTTAAAAGTTAGAGTTGTCTGAAAATGGAATGTGCTGTCTGTCTCATGAGATTCATGAGCTACTTGTGCCCATTCTGAGGCTGGATGCCTCCCTTTTGAGAATGTTGTTAAAAGAATTCCTCCATCTGTTCACAACTGGAACTAGATATCCTGAGGTCTATTACAAATAAGTCCTATTCTGCTTTTAAAAGGTGAAACTTTCTTACATATCATTATCCAAAGAGCAAATTATGGTAAAAGAATTATGATGGGATGATAATTCATGAATAATTAAAAACACTAATTCTTATGTCTATGTTTAATAACAAAAACATCTTTTGGGGGTGATCTGTTAGGGGTTTTTTAATAGCCTCCGAGGTGAACTTGCAATGTATCCAGAGATAACAATTATGAACATTTGTCCTGGACCTGTACAGTCAAACATTGTGCAAAATGCCTTTACTGAAGAAGTCTCAAAGGTAAGAATTTTGCATTTGGAAAAATATGAATTTTATAGGTGTCATTGCTATCTTAATGTATGTAGATTAGAAGTTTTAATAGGTTAAATAAATATACTTTTGAGTATTTTGTGACTCCAACCCAGCCTTGTTCATGTAATCAGGACTAGAGATGCTACGCTCCACACATACTTTAGCTCTTTTGGCTCATTCCTTTGTCTTATCCTGAGCTGTAAGGCAATCAAGAGGTATAATCTGATATCTCCTCATACATTAATAGAAATGAAACCTAATCACTTAATTTTAGCTCTGAGGTAAATTTGTAAACTAAACCAAAGAAAACTTTTTCCATGAATGTTTTTCTTGCTTTCTCAACCCCTCTCATCTAAGGGCAGCCTATATTCAGACCAATGCACTAATGATGGTGAGATGAAGCACAAGTTTCTTCATGAGAACTTAAGTTATGGGCATCTAAGTAAATTCTTTGAGGTAGACATCTGTTAAATTACAAGAAATTCCCTTGACTTACTTGGGTTAAGCTAATGTTTCCCCAGAAAGTTAATTTTAATTATTCCCAAATATCAGTTATTTTTAATGATCCATTGAAAGGGAGCACATTTAAATGTGTTTCTATTCTAGGAGCATTGTGTGTGTGTGTGTGTGTGTGTGTGTGTGCTTTTTCTATTGAATTGTCACCCATTTCAGTTTTGCTCAGTTACAGTCTTCTATATCAGAAAAATTTATTATATATGATTGAGAAACTAAATAGCCTGTCTTCAATATATAGAACTTAATAAACAAGCAATCTTGGATGACTGTTTTCAGCACTGGAATTTTTTTCAATTATCTAGAAAGTAGAGAACCCTGGAAATCAGCTGTATAAGATGTCAACCAGTCGCTGTGTTCGGTTGATGTTGGTCTCCATGGCCAATGATCTAAAAGAAGCCTGGATTTCTGAACACCCACAGTTGTTTTTCTGCTATATCTGGCAGTATGCCCCAACCTGGGCCTGGTGGGTAACAAGCAAGGTGGGACTCAGAAGAATTGAAAATTTTAAGAGTGGACTGGTATGATCTTATGTATTTTTTTCTATAGCTTTGCAGTAGAATACAAAGAATTTGTTGGTTCTCATGTTTTATTATTTTCAAATCAATCTGTCTATCTGAATCTACCTGTCTGTCTGTCTGTCCAGCTGCCTGTCCATCTCCTGAGTTCAAGTTCTCAGTCTGACACATACTTACTTGGTGACCTGAACATGTAATTTAACCTCTCAGGCAATTCTCTAAGACTAGTTACATTGGTAGGACACATTTCCTTGTTCGAAATTCCCAACAGTAATGAAATCATATCAAAAAGCGTATGCTTACAAATACATACATATGCATATATGTGTGTACTCTATATGCTTGTATGCATATGTTTTTTAAAAATTAACACAACATTGGTTATATATTTGCTGCCTAATATTAATTGATTGCTTTAATGAACAAGTCAAAAACATTTGTTAAGTGAAAAGCACACTGTGCCAAGTGCTAGGGCTATTCTGATAGGGGAGAGCACAGGTATAGGGGAACGATGGCTAGGGAAGGACTTTCTTAACTAGAAAATCACAGGAATGGTATAGAGCTGTAGGGTAGTCAATTGACATGCTCTTCAGAAACAGTGTTGCTTTCTGTGCTCAGAAGATAATGTGAAAATGTAGAGGATAGTTGGGATGGGGGTGTATGGAGAGGTACAGCAGGAAGATGGCTAGAGTAAAGCACAGCCAGGGGCCTAGGCTAGCTCAGTGTACTAACCTCTCCCCAACCAGGATAGTATAGTCCCAGGGCAGGAATTCCAGTGGCAGCAGCAGCATTGTCAGGGTGGCACAGCAGAAAGATTCTTAGGCAGTGTGATGTCATGAGGGCTATTCCTTGCCTAGCAATCATGCTATATAAATGGGTGATTGGCTGAATGATTGGGTCAAATCTGATATTTCTGTAAAAGAGTATTGTTCAGGTCACCTGATGTGGGGTATACATGGATAACATGCTAGAAAATCGTAAAATATCTTTACATACTTTTAGTTTGACTCATTACAAACTCTTCCCAGCCCTAGACATTATGGACTTTTACCAAGTGGAGCTCATTCCTAAGTCAACCTTCTTTCTCTGTGTACTATACTCCTATCTGTGCACTATTAATGGACTTAATGTGGCCCAAACTGACTTTTCTGATTTCAGTACATCTAAAATGAGAGCGATGATCTCTTAAGATCTCTTTTGTCTGTAAAGGAAGGAGAAGAAATTACTCAATTTATTAGTCAATTTAATCACTACTCTTCTCCACTACCTTCCCTCCTGTTCTCTTCCCTATTAGATTAGGAATCAGTAGACCTGGGTTAATTCTTGATTGTGGCATTTAAAAACATTGTGGACTTACCAAGCACATCATTCCCCTCATTACACCTCAGCATCCACATCTTTAAAATCATGGGCTTGGCCTAGACTTTTAAGAGGTCTTCCACCTGTAAATGTTATGGTGCCATGAATTCCTTAGTCCTGTACTGTATCTGCAAATAAGGAGGCCAGGCATACCAAAGCAAGTTGTACAGGGATTGCCAGGGACTCTCTGTTCTGCAGCCTGATTTTGTAGCAGTTAAGGGGAGAGCTGACTAAGCATGCCTGAGGATATTATGAACATAGCAGTGGAACTGAGAGTAAATTGATTGAGAGGCAACATGAAAAGAGCATTGTGAGTGAAGAGAAACCTGAGTTTGAATACTGCCTCTGACAGTTAACCAGTTGTGTTATTATGGGCAAGTCAGTTAGTCAGTAGACATTTATTAACTGCTTACTGTGTGCTAGGCACTGTGCTAAAATGTTGAAGTCTAAGTCACATAAACTCTTGGAACTTCAGTTCTATACAATGAGGCTGATGCCTGTTTCTCACAGAACTGTTGTGAGGAAAAGATGAAATACTTCTTAGTATGTAGAGCACTTTGTAAACTAAGAGGTTTGCAAATATGAGCTATTATTACAGTAACATAGGAAATAGCATTATAAGGTTAAGAAAAAACAATGCTCTAAATAAGGCTTTTCCACACTAATAGGCTATGTTAGTTTGATAATTTTACAGACATTCTCTGTGATCTGTGCACTGACTTTCCTCAGACCTCACTTATAAGCACAGAATTGTAGAATGTTAAAATAGAGACCAGAACCCAAGACTCCTTGACTCCTGGTCAAGTGCTTTTCTCACTAGCGGTGTTGTTTCATTTTAGATTTTAACAGTGTGTCTGTGTGTGTGTCTGATATCCTAACATGAAACAAATCACTTAAACTGTTCACAATACATTTTCAAAGGGGAGGAACATTAGTATAGCAATTTTGGACCAAGGTCTGAAGTACATGGAGCTTTGTATGTAGACTGATCACAGACTCAAGAACTTAGAGCTGGTTATCTAGTCTAATTCCTCCATTTTACAGACAAAGCGAAATAAATTCCAGAGTGTTATTTGGCCAAAGCCACACAGGTAGTAAATAGCAAAGTCAGATGCAGTAGTAAAAAGATATAGTAGGTAGCTCAGGAGATAGAGTGCAGTGGATAGAGCTCTCTACCTGGAGTCAAGAAGACTCATCTTCTTGAGTTCAAATCTGGCCTCAGACACTTTGCTAGTTGTGGGACCCTAGGTAAGTCACTTAACCCTGTTTGCCTCAGTTTCTCCTCTGTAAAATGAGCTGGAGAAGGAAATGGCAAAGCATTTCAGTACCTTTGCCAAGAAAACCTCAAATGGGGTCTTGTTGTTCAGTTGTATCTGACTCTTCAACAAAAATTATAGAACTAAATAAATCAGTTAATGAAAGAATCAGCTAGCATTTATTAAGCACCTGATGTGTACATAGCCCTGAGCTAATACAAAGAAAAAAGCAGATGTTGCACTCCTTAGAGGCAACACTAGTATGTAGAGGGACCAGAAAAGATTTCATCGAAAAAATTTCCCTGGAGCCTGGTCTTGAAGGGAACCTGGAATTCTAGGAAGAAGAGATATAGAACACTCCTGGCATTGGTGGGGTGGGGGAGGGGAGCAGTGAGGGAGAGACAACCAGTGCAAAGGCTTAGAGATGTGAGATAGACCATCATGTGTGAGGAATAGCAATGAGATTCGTTTGAATGGAATATAGAATGTGTGGAGGGGAGTGATGAGTAAGGAGAACAGAAATATGGGAAGGGGCCAGGATGCAAAGATGTAAAGATGCTAAACAGAGGAGTTTATAGTTGATCCCAAAAGTAATGGGGAGCACTGGAAGTTAATGAGTAAGAGAGTGATGTGATCAAACCTAACATTTAGGAAAATCACTTTGGCTGCTGTGCGGAGGGTAGACTGGAGTGGGAGAGAGACTTGAAACAGGAAATTAGAAGGTCTTTCACACACAGGTGTGTGACCTTGGGCAAGTCTTTTAACCCTATTTTCCTCAGTTTCCTCAACTGTGAAATGAGCTGGAGAAGGAAACAGCAAACTATTCCAGTATCTTTGCCAAGAAAATCCCAAATGGAATCATGAAGAGTTAGACAGAATGCAAACAACTGAATAACAACACTAACTTTCATTATCACAGGGGAAGTCAGGAGAGGAGGGAGCAGGAGTCTTTATTGTGAAGATATAAAGAGAAACAACTCTGACGAGGTGCAAACTGGGAAGTTGTCTTAAGCACCTTCTGTGGTTGTACAGAAAATAAACACATCAACCAACTGATATTTTAAAATGATATATACAAAAAATGGAAGGAAGAACAGATGATGTAATATGAGTAAGAAGTGTGACACTTTTCCTTTAAAAGCAGTCTTAGGAGTGAAAAAATTCCTGAACGAGCTGATGCTGGAGAGAAAAAGCTGACAAAACCATCAAAGTGGGGTTTGGGACAGATATGAGAGGGGATTCGAGACTGCTTTTAACTGTATTGGAGAAAATAGGGCAGTTGAAGGAGGTGTAGTAGGACTGCTTGGGTGGGGGATGGGAAAGCAGAAACAGATGAAGGAAGGCATTGTTGTTCAACTGTCCTTTGCTTCTGTTTCTTCTGCCAATGACCTTTGGGCTGGAAAAAGATAGAACAAAAACACCCAAGGGGAGATGGCAGGAAAGCATCTAGCTGCCCTTAATGAGTCTAAGACACCAAACCCAGATGAACTGCTTCCTAGAGTCCTGAAAGACATGTGTGTTTATACTTAGCAATATATTTATTGTCACTAATTATATTATATATAATTATAATATATATAACATATAATGATATACTAATAATTTATATGTCACTAATTAATAAAGAGAATAATGCGTCTATTAATTACATGCATATCTATGCATAAATGTGCACATTACATATGGGAATATATACTCACCACTTACCTTCACTTGTATGTGTATGAATGTATTAACACATATTCACGTGCATATGTTTGACTAGATATTATTGCTCATTATTTCTCTATGTGTGTGAATATATTCATGCACATATGTATGTGAATATGTGTGTACACTTGTAATATCTACATATATCGACATACATATGTATGTGACAAAAGACAAAAATGTACATAGAAGTGATATGTATATAGAAGTACATATAAGTGATAAATGCACATATAAATACACATGTACTTATAAGAGATACATTTAAGTGTACATGTGTATATATAAGTGATAAATACAAAGAAAATGGTAGTTTACAGAAGGGAAACATTAGTAGTTGGGGGGGGGCAGTTAGAAGAGGCTAGAAGGAGTGCTTGGGCTGCATCTTGAGTGAAGTAGGAGATTCCAAGAGGCAGAGGAGAGGAGGGAATGCATTCTAGTCATGGGGGCCAAGGCAGCCCAAACTCACTGAACAGTAAGGATTGTATGGTGAGACTGTAGATTGTGAGGAGAGTAATAAATGATGAGTCTGGAAAGTTAAGGTTAGGGTAAAGACAGAACAGAGGAATTAATATTTGGCCCTAGAAGCAATAGGTTGCTGTTGTTTAGTACCTTTGCAACTCAATTTATGGTTTTCTTAGCAAAGATACTGGAATGGTTTGCCATTTCCTTCTCTAGCTCATTTTATGGATGAGAAAACTGAGGCAAACGAGATTAAGTGACTTGCCTAGGGTCACACAGCTGCAAAATATTTGAGGCCAGATTTGAACTCATGAAGATGAATCTTCCTGACTCCAGGCCCAGCACTGTTCATCACCTAGTTGCCCTGAAGCAATAGGGAGTCACTGCAGTTTATTGATTTAGAAAAGTGACATGCTCAGACCTGTGCTTAGGGAAAGTCACTTTGGCAACTGTGTGGAGGATAGATCAGAATCAAGAAAGACCTAAACTAGTAAGTGAAAGGAGGGCAAGTAGAGCTGGTTTTTGTGTATGTCCTTCATTCTCCGAGAGGACCATGACATTAGGGGGATGATGAGGTGACTTTGATTTGAGGGAGGGAGGGCTGAAGTAGAGCTACTAAGAGAGGAGAAGAAGTAGAGAAAATAGTAAGGGCTTTTTCTAGGAGTTTGGCTGAGAAGGGGGGAAAAGCTAAAACAATTGAAGTTTGAGGGAGTGGTAGTGATGAGGTTTAGGGGTGCTGGGGGACCCCAAAATACCGACAGTCCGGGTTGTGCTCGAATGAATTCGACTCAAGCCTTCTTAAAGCCAAAGAAAATAAAGTTTATTAAAGATTGGTTCTCAAGGAGCCTGAGCATTTGTGACACTTGTATTCACAAGTGGGCCAGATAGAATCCCAGCTAGACAGAGTCTGAGCTAGATTTCATCTGAGTGCCTTCATGGAGGAGAGATGGGACTAAATACAGAAAAGACTACAGGAGGGATGGGGGGCGGGGCGGGGGGCGGTGGGTGGTCTGGTGGTCTAGAGTGTTGGGAGAAGGGGTCTAGGGAGGGTCCTGAGAAGAAGTTCAAAGAGGGAATCCAAGATGGATCAAAGGCTGGAAACAGCTGGAGGCAATCGGGGGACTTCGGACTATGGAGCACCTGGGTGAGAAACAGGTGGGGCAATCAAGAGGTAACAGACAATGGCCACAGATTTGAGTATGAAAAGCCTGGTTAAGTGGGGAGACTCGCGGAGAATTCAAGGAAGTTCCCAGAGTCTGAACCCCATCAGTAGGGTATAACAAATGCTTTCTGAGGAGAGGAGAGGCTTGGACATATCTATATGCAGCAGGGAAATAACAGGTTTTAGATTAGAGAAAGGAGATGATTCAGAGGGCAATCTGTTGGAAGGAGGGGAATTAGCCTTAGTGAGGAGAAGGGCTATCTCATTATTAGAGACTGGAGTGTAAGGGAGGAGGGGTAAAGGGATTTCAAGGGGTTTTTAAGATGAGAAGACACAGTTCACGTTGGTTCTCGCCTTGATAGGCTAGAACATTGTGTTGAATGTACCAAGAAGAGGTTTAATAATGTCTTACAGTTGCATTTAAAAAAATGGGAAACCAACTTTACAAGAACACAATTTGAGAAGTAGAGACATTGGTTCATCTGAGAGAGATGTGGGTGTGGTATGAATTGTAAGCTCAATTTGAGCGCAATGCATTATCACAAGTAATGAAATCTTAGACTGCACTGAGAGGTGAAGCATCCAGGATTAGGGAGGGGATAGTCCCCTGGACTTTGCCCAAGTCAGATAACACTTTGAGTATTGTGTTCACTTCTGGGCACCTCATGGTAGAAAGGTCATCAATAAATTGGAGAGATTCCAGAGAAGGACAACAATGGTAGTGAAGAACCTATGAAATTGTGAGCTTTTTGAGGATGAGGATTTCCCTTATTTTGCCTTATTGTATTCACAGTCTTAGCAGAGTACCTTAGCATATAGTAGGTACATAATAAATGAATTGACAAGAATCTATTAAAACAGCCTATAAAGAGAAAAATGTAAAGGCTCAAAATGTATTGCTTTAAATTTTGTGTCTCTCTTGAGGTCCATCCCTTAGGATTGGAAGAGTTTATCTACATACAGTGTTCTTATGAATATTTACCTTGAATGGGGGAGTGGAAGTAAAAACATGGTCCACTTTGTGAATGTAGTGTTTCTGCTAACTTACAAATTCTATTAGAAATTTATTTGTTCATGATTTTTTATTATCCTTTTTTGGGAGGGAGGCAAGGCAATAGGGTTAAATGACTTGCCCAGGGTCACACAACTACTAAGTGTCAAGTGTCTGAAGCTAGATTTGAACTCCATTCTTTCTGACTCTAAAGCCAGTGCTCTGCCCAGTGCTACCTAGTTGCCCCTTTTTTCTTTCTCTTTTATTATGGTTTTCCACAATCAAAATTAGATTGAAATCAAACAAATTGCAAACTAATCTGCCCTTCGTCTCTTCTCAAATATATCTGTCCTGTAAATGGTTAAACATTTCCTTTGTAATTTACTCTGGCAAATCATAGCAGATAATGTCCTAGTCCAGAAATGGAGAAAACCAGTTTTTAAAAGAGGGATAAGCAGATGCCAACTGTTCTTAATATAATAACACAGTTGATTGTATGACTGGTTAGATTAGAATTTTACAACAAATTATCGGGTGATTAACATTTTGCCTAAAGTCTAAGGTTTTGATGTGTGCTTATCATTCAAATTTGAGTCTTTATCCCGAAAATTGTACAAACTGAACACAATCCTTTAAGTGATGTTTATAACAGTAAAAAGAATGTTTTATTACAATGAAGTTACAAAAGTCTCTGAGGTTCCTGTCCCATGAGGAGGAAGGGAAAGTCTAGAGACAATGCTGGTAGACATTACAGAAAGAATGAATGTAATACTGTAATCTTTGTCTTGGGGCCCCTGAGGTAGGTTTATCCATTGATAGAGAGCTGCAGTTACAGGAAAATCCAGATTTGCTACAACCCAAAGCCAGAGTTCAAGGTCTGATAATATCCATCACATAATTGAAGATGTACATCTTTTATACTTCAGTAGTTCTACTTCTTAAGAAAGCCCCCTTTCTCTTCTTTTTTTAAAATTGTTGTTAAATAAGTCTAGGCTATGGAACATATTATCTTTGGAGTGGATGCTGAAGAGCTTGGCTTTAACTTAATGAAATGTTTACAAGGCTTTCTTTCTCTTCCCAACATTCCAGTGACAGCAATAAAGCAGAGTTTGGCCCTAAGCACCCTACAAAACTTGTAGGATTAACCCCAAAATGTCTCCATCATTAACAGAAGTAAGAAAAATGTGGAATGATTACTGTTGTCTAATGTAACTATCTTTGTGTTTCAGGATGCTGATGTCTCTTATTTCAAACGATTGGAGAAAAAATCAAAGTGAAAAAATACTGGCATTTTTCTTCCCACTGTAATTGAAGAGATGGAAAAATGAAATGCTTTAAATGTAGTTTATATATCTATAACTTGATTCATAAAAGAAATCATAAATACTTCAATAAAGATCTTAAACCTTATCTTCAATAAAGATCTTAAACACTTCATAGTGTCGAGTTAAAATAACCCAAACACTTCTACACTGGAAACAAAGTGAATTCCCATTAATGGGGAAATAGCAAATTGTGGTACATGAATGTAATGGAATATGCTATACTGTAAGAAACAGTGAACATAATAAGTAGAGGCAAGCAATAATATGCATAGTGATTACAACAATGAAAATAGAAAAACAATCACAAATCAGTCAAACTAGGCTATTGTAAAAGTATAAAGAAACAGCTTAGCCCCAAAGGAGACAGAAGACACCTCCCTCTGCTCCTTTGCAGAGATGGGGGAGGAGTGGATCCATGAGTATGTAACATTTCATATAATGTCAGATTTTTCTGGTGTCAATTGGTTTTGTTGAATTTATTTTCCCTTCTTCCTTTTAAGAAAATTCTTTGTTAGAGAGGATGACTTTCTGGGAGGGGTAGAGGAAAGAAGATAAAGAGGAAGTAATGGGAAAACAAAGAATATTAATAAAAGTATTATTTAAAATACAGTTACAAATACTTTAGTATATGCAATTAAAATTTAGGTTGGAAGGAAGTGAATTGATTACCTGCATTGATTCATTTAGGATATACATAGCCTGATCGAGGTTCTGTCCACTGTTGTAGGAGATATAAAAATGTATAAAGTACTCTCCCTTATATCAAGGAGTTTATAATATAGTAAAAATTACACATTTAACACATCTACCTATAATACAGGTAGAACATAGCAAACACTATTAAACCAAATTATATGTATGGATAGAGGGCTGGGTCTGGAGTCAGAGTCTGGAAGATTCATCTTCCTAAGTTCACATCTGGCCTCAGCTAGCTGTGTGACCCTGGGCAAGTCACTTATCCCAGTTTGCCTCAGTTTCCTCATCTGTAACATGAGCTGGAGAAGCAAATAGCAAATCAGTCCAGTATCTTTGCCAAGAAAAACCCAAATAGGGGCATGAAGTTTTGGACACAACTGAAAAATGACTGAACATCAACTGACTTTGATGCCTTAACAGCATGAACTATATACATGCCAAAATAGTTTGGTGGTGTTGTTTGTTTAATCTACTACCATATATTTATTTAGCATCTTTTCCAAGGAGAGAGATGGCAACAAAGAAAAAATTGGTTTAGAGTACAAACTTGTTTGCAAAATG
Organism: Notamacropus eugenii; assembly: GCF_028372415.1. Taxonomy (NCBI): domain Eukaryota; kingdom Metazoa; phylum Chordata; class Mammalia; order Diprotodontia; family Macropodidae; genus Notamacropus; species Notamacropus eugenii. The sequence goes on along the minus strand of NC_092872.1, from coordinate 303,202,973 downwards.
CTACAGAGGAAGAGGATGGAAAAGTACAAGCGGTATAACCTTGCACTTACCCTGTCTTTTATTTAATAAGTTTATAAACACCAATCATAAGAATTATATTCCAATTAATTACTGTAACTATATGTGATGTAAACTGAAACATAAAATGCATGTAAGAACAAATTTGCACAGAAAATGGGAAGCATCAGATATTGTTACTGCGACAATAAAATTAATACTAAATTGATTGTTTCATTAGTACACAATTTTGTGATTGTTCTAAAAGAAGAGAAGACAGGACTTAGGACGAATTGCTAGATCTGACCAGATATATGCAGAAATAATATTTTCTAGAGGAGGCAAATGAGGCTCAAAGAAATTTAGTGACCTGATTCCTAATAGTTAAAAGCAAAATCGTAAGCTCATGATTGACTCAGGTGCTCTTTCAACCACATCATATTGCATTTCTCTCCAACACTACATCATCTCTTTAGAGGATGTATTGTTTTTAGCTGATGCAGATGAATTCTCCTTTTAGCACAAAAATACCAGCTGAGAAACCTAAGCTTTTGTTGGGAATCTGAGAATCAAAATTTAAGAAAAATTTATCCTATAACTACATTTTTTTTTTTTTGCTCCCTAAGACACTAGTTATTTATAATTTTGTAAGTATTTGCCTAATGCAATAAAACACATTTTTGTCCCGGCCCAATTGCTGTGGGCTGCCCAAGTCATCTTACCTTTCCCAGGTCTTTGGTGGCCAACTGTATAAACGTATCGAGAGAAGAGACTTTCCAGAGTCAAACAAGGGTTAGGCTTCATTCAGGATCTTGGTTCCATGTCCATATGCAGGTGAGTTCTTCCCCAGGAGAAAGGAACCCCCCTCCTCTTTAAGGAGCAAAGATCACAGAGCAAGAGGATGGGGGCAGAAGAGGGGAGGGACCCTCCTCAGGCTATCCTGCCCCCTCTTAAGCTCTCCCAGCTGCGCAGTTCACACATGGATACCATGCATGCTCTCAGCCCCTTGGCTAATTAACCAAAAGGTGTGTTCAGACCACGGACCAATCTCAAGGGTGGGATGCTCTCCTCAGCAAGTTTCCACTGAGAAGAGGTGGAGAAACAAAAAAGCTCGAGTCTCACTACTCAATTCCCAGCTGTTCCCTGGGGGGCCTCATGAGAGCTCTCACTCAAGAAGCCCTCATTTTTACCTGCCCAAAACCGTTCACATGAGAACTGAGCTTACACCCCAACACATTTTCTCGTTCACTTTACCAAAAATATTCTTTTGCAAGGATGAAAAAGATTTTATTAAATGATAGCCTAAAGTTTTCATTTAAAAATATGTAAAAATACAGCAAAATATTAAAATTGAACACAGTGTAAAGTAATAAAATATCAAAATTTTATTTTAAATAAATTTTGTATACACATTTTGGTCACCTACTGTAGGGTCCATTATCATTTAGAAACACTGATACATATGGAGCTGTGGCTTGCTTAGAAATGCAAATTACCTGTCACATTTAAGAAAGCATTAAAAAGTTCATTATCTAATCCAGTAGAAACTTGATATTCTAGAAAACATAGGTAGGTTTCATTATATTTTCTAAAAAGACCACCGGAGTCCACATGTCACACATTTAAGATAAATCATTCTAAATTCCAAATTAATGGGCTCATGAAGCTCTTTATCATTTCTGTGGACAAATGATTAACTTCATGCAGTTTATTTTTTCTCAGATGGTTTTCTAAAAATTTCCGGTGAAGCTACAGGAATCTAAACATCATGCTGCTTCTAAGACTCAAATACTAAAAGATTTCTTTGAGAATATAAAATTTCAAGTCCAAAAAGGAGCTTTAGATCAAAGGCACATGGAGAGGTGGAGAAGAATAAACTGGATATCCCAGAGGTGCATCTGCTGCTTGTACAGTAAGGTTTCTTAAAAGTACTGGATGAGCTTGTATACTGTAACGTTCTTCCTCATCATTTGTGGCATACAGCAGTTCCCATGAAAGATTGGCCCACTGCCCTCTGACAGCTTCAGCATTTAACTTCCCAACTTGGACCAATTCCTAAAAAGTAACTCTCCCACAATGTACTCCCTTGAAAGGAAAGGAAAAAACTTTAAAAAATCAACGTATTTAATATTAAATATCAATTACACATAAAAGCATAGAGGCTATAAATGTTTTTAAAAGTGCACATCAAATTTTCTACATTAGATCAAGGAATCTCAAAGTAGGAAAGGATCTCAAAGGCAGTCTAATATAGTCTAATCCATTTTTGAACAAGAATTCCCACTATAACATACCCAGTAGATGGTCATCAAACCCTTGCTTGAAACTCACATTAAAAAATTTCATTGATATTTTTTTTTCTTTAAATCACAGTCACTCCAGTCTCTCTTCACATACTGAATCCTTTCTTACAACAAAGTGAAAGAAATGAGTAAAACATGATGATTGTACTAGATGCTGTACCCAATACTTCCTAGTCATCCCCTGTCTTTCTTCCATAGCAAAGAAGGTATATTCATGAGGTATTCTTGGGAACCTGCAGTGATTTTGCAATTACTTATCATATGTGCCTGAGCTGGTATGCTAACGTGGAGTTAATCTGTCAGCAAAAATTCATAATTAAAATAATTTTTCTTTTAGGAGGTAAATTTAAGCTAGCATTAGCATAAATTTTAAGAACATTTTTTTATGGTACAGATCCCTTAAACTGATATTTTTAAGCTGCAAGAATTTTAATAGCCTAAACTGTAAGTGGTCACAAGAATATGGTTACATCTCCATGTAAGAATCAAAATAAGCATTCTGTAAGTGTTTATTTCATTTTCATGTTAATATATCAGAAATGGATGATTTTGTTGTTCGGGAATGCTTAGATTGGAAATTCCTTCTACCTATGTAGATCCCAATTCATCCAGAATTTGTAGAGTGAAAGAGTTCCCTGAGCTATTGTCAATGGCAGGATATGAACCTAGGTCTTTCTGAATTCCAGTCCAACAGTTTCCATATTGCTTTCCCAATTCATTATTCTTAGCATATATTATTAACAGTAACTCCTGTCACTAAAATCTTACTCTGATACTTCACTGTACCACTGAGGAGACCTTGGTTTCTTAACGTCTTTGCAAATGGAGCACAATTTGGACAGGTCTACCGAGGTAGAGAAGTTTCGAGAACAGGCTTAGAAACACAATACATACAGGCTATTACCTGAAATGCTTACCTAAATTTAAGGAAGTTCATAAATTAGTCATTGGGTACTGAGGTTCTACTTCCCCTAAAGCCTATCATAGTAACTCATAAAGACCATTTATTAAGATGTAGAGAAGTTGGGATATGAATCTTTTAAGGAGGATCTTCTTCATGTATAACAATGAATATTTCTATAATTTCTTAAGAGTTTACAAAATCATCTTCTCACTACACTGTGAGGCAAGGAATATAAGTATTGTATCCAAAGTATCTGGCTAAAACTTTTACATCCAGTTGCTTCTAAATAAATAACTTTTCTCTCCCTTCAACTTTCTTTCTTTAGGCTCAACAATTACACAACTCCTCTTCTCCTTTCCAGCCTAGCCCCAACCACCTTTCCTTCAATCTGTCCCACTAATCCAGTGTTGATAATCTCCATTACTCTCTTAATTGTTTACTTACCCTTTCTTATTTACCTTGCCTTCCCAACTACCTTCTTTTTTGCCTTCTTGAGGTTCTATTTCCCATTCATGTTCTACTCCTTCATCTACTTCCTGATCTGCTGTTAGAAAGTGAGCTTCTTGACAGTTAGGGATTGTTTTATGTATTGTATTTGTATCCCCAGCACAATATCTGAAACATAGTAGCTACTTAAGTAGGTTGATTGACAGTTGAAATGATTTTGGCTACCTTAATGAATGGTTAGTTCTACCCCCAAATAATGACTAACTTTACAAAAATTTGAATTGGTTATTAAGAAGGCAAAATTAAATGTTTTAATGTAATGCATGAAGTCATAATTATGAGATTCTTTTTTTTTCAAGTAGAAATGTATTTAAATTTATGTATTTAAGTTTTCAACAGTCATTTCCACAAAATTTTGGGTTCCAAATTTTCTCCCCATTTCTCCCCTCCCCCCCAAATGCCAAGCATTTTAATTACCCCTATCACCAATCTATCTCGCCTTCTAACATCCCTCCCTTCCCTTATCCCCATCTTCTCTTTTGTCCTGAAGGGCAAGATAAATTTCTATACCCTATTACTTGTATTTCTTATTTCCTAGTTGCAAGAACAATACTCAACAGTTGTTCCTAAAACTTTGAGTTCCATCTTCTCTTCATCCCTCCCTCCCCACCCATTCCCTTTGGGAAGGCAAGCAATTCAATATAGGCCATATCTGTGTAGTTTAGCAAATGACTTCCATAACAGTCATGCTGTATAAGACTAACTATATTTCCCTCCATCCTATCCTGCCCCGTTTCTTCTATTCTCTTTTTTGATCCTATCCCTCCCCAAGATTGGTTCCTCCTCCCACTGCCCTCCCTTCCATTATCCCCCCCACCCTGCTTATCCCCTTCTCCCCCACTATCCTGTATTGTAAGATAGGTTTTCATACCAAAATGAGTGTTCATTTTATTCCTTCCTTTAGTTAAATGTGATGAGAGTAAGCTTCATGTTTTTTCTCTCACCTCTCCCCTTTTCCCCTCCACTAAAAAGTTGCCTCTTTTGTGAGAGATAATTTGCCCCATTCCATTTCTCCCTTTCTTCTTCCAATATAGTTCTCTCTCACTGTTTATTTCATTATTTTAAGATATGATCGCATCCTATTGAATTCACCCTGTGCTCTCTGTCTCTCTCTATGTGTGTATGTGTGTGTGTGTGCATGTGTGTGAGTGTGTGTGCAATCCCACCAATTACCCAGATACTGAAAAAAGTTTCAAGTGTTACAAATATTGTCTTTCCATGTAGGAATGTAAACAGTTCAACTTTAGTAAGTCCCTTTTGATTCTTCTTTGCTGTTTACCTTTTCATGCTTCTCTTCATTCTTGTGCTTGAAGGTCAAATTTTCTTTTCAGCTCTGGTCTTTTCATCATGAATGCTTGAAAGTCCTCTATTTCATTGAAAGACCTTTTTTTCCCCCTGAAGTATTATACTCAGTTTTGCTGGGTAGGTGATTCTTGGTTTTAGTCCTAGTTCCTTTGACTTCTGGAATATCATATTCCACGCCCTTTGATCTCTTAATGTAGAAGCTACTAGATCTTGTGTTATCCTGATTGTATTTCCACAATACTTGAATTGTTTCTTTCTAGCTGCTTGAAATATTTTCTCCTTGACCAGGGAACTCTGGAATTTGGCCACAATGTTCCTAGGAGTTTCTCTTTTTGGATCTCTTTTCAGGAGGTGATCAGTGGATTCCTTCAATGTTTATTTTGCCTCCTGGTTCTAGAATATCAGGGCAGTTTTCCTTGATAATTTTGTGGAAGATAATTTCTAGACTCTTCTTTTGATCATGGCTTTCAGGTAGTCCCATAATGTTTAAATTGTCTCTCCTGAATCTATTTTCCAGGTCAGTTGTTTTTCCAATGAGATATTTCACATTATCTTCCATTTATTCATTCTTTTGGTTTTGTTTTGTGATTTCTTGGTTTCTCATAAAGTCATTAGTCTCCATCTGTTCCATTCTAATTTTGAAAGAACTATTTTCTTCAGTGCGCTTTTGAACCTCCTTTTCCATTTGGCTAATGCTGCTTTTTAAAACATTCTTCTCCTCATTGGCTTTTTGAACCTTTTTTGTCAGTTGAGTTAGCCTATTTTTCAAGGTGTTATTTTCATCAGCATTTTTTTGGGTCTCCTTTAGCAGGGTGCTGACCTGCTGTTCATGCTTTGACTGCATGTCTCTCATTTCTCTTCCCAGCTTTTCCTCCACCTCTCTAACTTGATTTTCAAAATCCTTTTTGAGCTCTTCCATGGCCTGAGCCCATTGAGTGGGCTGGGATACAGAAGCCTTGACTTCTGTGTCTTTCCCTGATGGTAAGCATTGTTCTTCCTCATCAGAAAGGAAGGGAGGAAATGCTTGTTCACCAAGAAAGTAACCTTCTATAGTCTTATTTCTTTTCCCTTTTCTGGGCATTTACCCAGCCAGTGACTTGACTTCTGAATATTGTCTTCACACCCACTTGGCCTCCAGATCCTCCCAGCCAGTGCTTGGGATCTGAGATTCAAATGCCGCTTCCCAGCCTCAGGGCTTTTGGCGGGGGCAGAGCTGCTAGTCAGTGTGAGATTAAGTTCAGCTGCTCAGGTCGTGACAGGGCCGCCTCTCAGGCTCAGTTCCCTCAGGGGGTTTATGCAAAGACCTTCAACAATGGATCCAGGCTCCTGCCTGCTTGGGGAGCCCTGGTCTGCTCATACCTCTGCTGCTGCGTCCTGAGGGGGCCTGAGTTATGGGGGCACCCCACTCCCCTCTCGACCCGCCAAAGATACCCTCTCACCGACCCCCATCACCTGTGGGTGGAGGGACCCGCGTGGCCGCTGGAGATTCCGTCCCCGAAGCCCACTCGGATCTGCTCCTCTCGATGCTGCACTGCCACGGCAGGGCTGGGCTTGACTCCGCGTCCGCAGGGAGATGGACCTTTTGCGAGAGGTTTGCAGGGCTCTCTGGAACAGAAATCTCCTCCGCTCAACCGTTCTGTGGCCTCTGCTGCTGCAGAATTTTCCAGGAGTTCTTTTTTACAGATGTTCTATGGGCTGTTGAAAAACAGTTTTTAAAAGTGGGATAAGCACATGCTAACTGTTCTTAATATAATAATGCAGTTGATTGCATATCTGGTTAGATTACAGTTTTACAGTAAATTATCAGGGGATTAACATTTTGCTAAAGTCTGAAGTTTTGATGTGTGCTTATCATTCAAATTTGAGGCTATCCACTTTCCCCAAGAATTGTACAAACTGAGCACAATCCTTTAAGTGAGGTTTATAACAGTAAAAAGAATGTTTTGTTACAATGAGGCTACAAAAGTCTCTGAGATTCCTGTCCCATGAGGAGGAAGGGAAAGTCTAGAGACAATGCTGGTACATATCACAGAAAGAAGGAATGTAATACTGTTATCTTTGTCTTGGGGCCCCTGAGGTAGGTTTATCCTTTGGTAGAGAGCTGCAGTTACAGGAAAATCCAGATTTGCTACAGCCCAAAGCTAGAGTTCAAGGTCTGATAATATCCATCACATAATTGAAGATGTACATCTTTTATACTTCAGTAGTTCTACTTCTTAAGAAAGCCCCCTTTCTCTTCTTTTTTTAAAATTGTTGTTAAATAAGTCTAGGCTATGGAACATATTATCTTTGGAGTGGAAGCTGAAGAGCTTGGCTTTAACTTAATGAAATGTTTACAAGGCTTTCTTTCTCTTCCCAACATTCCAGTGACAGCAATAAAGCAGAATTTGGCCCTAAGCACCCTACAAAACTTATAGGATTAACCCAAAAATGTCTCCATCATTAACAGAAGTAAGAAAAGTGTGGAATGATTACTGTTGTCTAATGTAACTATCTTTGTGTTTCAGGATGCTGATGTCTCTTATTTCAAACGATTGGAGAAAAAATCAAAGTGAAAAAATACTGGCATTTTTCTTCCCACTGTAATTGAAGAGATGGAAAAATGAAATGCTTTAAATGCAGTTTATATTTCTATAACTTGATTCATAAAACAAATCATAAATACTGCAATAAAGATTTTAAACATTATGTTTCATATTCTTGAGTTAAAAAAACCCAAACACTTCTACACTGGAAATAAAGTGAATTCCCATCAATTGGGAAATAGTAAATTGTGGTACACAAATGTAATGGAATATCCTATACTATAAGAAACAGTGAACATAATAAATAGAGAGAGGCAAGAAATAATATACATAGTGATTACAACAATGAAAATAGAAAGACAATCACAAAACAGTCAAACTAGGCTATTGTAAAAGTATGAAGAAACAGCTTAGCCCCAAAGGAGACAGGAGAAGACACCTCCCTCTGTTCCTTTGCAGAGATGGGGGAGGAGTGGGTCCATGGGTATGTAACATTTCATATAATGTCAGATTTTGCTAGTGTGTCAATTGGTTTCATTGAATTTATTTTCCCTTCTTCCTTCTAAAACAATTCTTTGCTAGAGAGGATGACTTTCTGGAAGGGGTAGGGGAAAGAAGATAAAGAAGTGATGGGAAAACAAAGAAAATTAATTAAAGTCTATTATTTAAAACACAGCTATGAATACTTTAGTATATTCACTTTAAATTTAGGTTGGAAGAAAGTGAATTGATTACTTGCATTGATTCATTCAGGATATACATAGTCTGGCCAAGGTTCTGTCCACTGTTGTAAGAGACATAAAAATGTATAAAATACTCTCCCTGAGCTCAAGAAGTTTATAATTTAGTAAGCATTAGACAGATAACACATCTACCTATAATATAGGTAGAACCCAGCAAATACTATTAAACCAAATTATATGTATGGATAGAGGGCCAGGTCTGGAGTCAGAGTCCTAAGTTCACATCTGGCCTCAGCTAGCTGTGTGAACCTGGGCAAATCACTTAACCCAGTTTGTCTCCGTTTCCTCATCTGTAAAATGAGCTGGAGAAGGAAATAGCAAATCACTCCAGTATCTTTGTCAAGAAAACCCCAAACAGGGGCATGAAAAATCGAACAGAACTGAAAAATAACTGAACAACAACTGACTTTGGTGCCTTAACAGCATGAACTATATACGTGCCAAAATAGTTTGGTATTGTTGTTTGTTTAATCTACTACCATATATTTATTTAGCATCTTTTCCAAGGAGAGAGATGGCAATAAGGAAAAAATAGGTTTAGAGTAGAAACTTGCTTACAAAATGCTACAGAGGAAGAGGATTGAAAAATATAAGCGGTATAACCTTGCAATAATCCTGTCTTTTATTTAATAAGTTTATAAATACTAATCATAATAATTATATTCCAATTAATTACTCTAAGTATATGTGATATAAACTGAAGACATAAAATGCATGTAAGAACAACTTTGCACAGAAAATGAGAAGCATCAGATATTGTTACTGCAACAATAAAACTATCAATACTAAATGAATTGATTGTTCCATTAGTACTTCATCCGAAATACAATTTTGTGATTGTTCTAAAAGAAGAGAAGAGAGGAGTTAGGAAGAATTGCTGGATCTGACCAGATATATGCAGAAATAATATTTATTGGAGGTAACATAGTGATCAATTGTAAAGATACCTAAAGCAGAAGATTCCAAGAGAATTTAAAATATCACAGTGGTACCTTAAACCAACCTCTCTACCTCAACCAAAGTGGGAGGGAAAGGAAATAAACAGTTATGTAGTGCCTACTGTGTATCAGGTACTGTGCTAAGAGCTTTTTATAAATATGATTGCATTTGATCCTCACAACAGCCCATTTAAGGTAGGTACTCTTATTAGCTCTATTTTACAGTTGAGGAAACTGAGGCTAACAGAAATTAAGTGAAGTCTTCCTCACTCTGGGGCTGGTGCTTCATCCATTTGCTGCCAGCTGACCAAGACATTAATAACTACCAACTCATGCCTCTTCAAAAAAACGTGTTATCTATTCATATATTAAGGACATCTTTACTGTCATTACAGGAAGCACAGGCAGGCCTTGATAGATTATTTTCTTCAGTATATCACATATTCAATCACACCAAACAGTATAGATAATACTGTGTTGTTGATTAAAACTTTTAGAAAAGAAAATTAGCTTTGCTTTTTTTACAATTGGAAAAAAAATAACTGATACTGAAAAAAAAAAAAAGACATTAGTCATCTGCTTCGGTTTGAGAAACTCCAAATGGGGCTTGCTACCAAAAAGGAGATGAGGTATTCCTTTGAGAGACAATTCTATGGAACTACTAAGAAAAAAAATATTGTTTATACTAAGAGGCTGTGATTTGAGTTCAGTCAAACCAAACTCACTTCCAAGGCACATAACTGCCTTGGGGAATAACCATGGCCCCAGTTGTAAAACCCAACTCCTGGGCCTTTTAAGCTTCCTTCTCATACAAAGTGTCTTCCGTCCCAGAACCTAAGGTACATGACCACAAAAATAACTTTGGTCAAGATCTGGTAAGTACTAACATCATGCTAGTCATAAGAACAGGGTCACATATCCTCCCAACAACCTTGTGAGGTAGGTACTATTATTATCATTGCTATTTTAGAGATGAGGAATCTGAGACCCAGAGATGTTAAGGGATTTGCTTATCCAGCTACTAAGTGTGTGAGGCAGGATTTGAACTCAGGTCTTTCTGACTCTAAGTCCAGCACTCTATACTGTGCCAGCTAGTTGCCATATTGATGTTAAGATTTTTCATATCCTCCTGTTTAGGAGTGACATGAGGATTGTACAGAACCCCAGAACATTCCAGAGCCTCCTCAGTGAAGTCCACAATCAAAGACATCATATGAACTATCCGTATTGTAAAAACAAATGTGGTGTAAAACACACATCCACCTAGACTACAGATTATATTATATGAGTACAAATGATCCAGGTTCAGATTCTACCTCTGACACTTGTTAACTGTTGTGACCTTCAATAAATCACTTGAGTTCTCTGGGTCTTAATTTCCTTATTTGTAAAATAGAGGGGTTAGACTATAATTATTAGAGAATAAACATTTATTTAATGCTTACTATGAGTCAACCAATATGCTAAGCATTTAATGACTTATCTCATTTTTATCCTTGCAACAATCCTGGGAGGTAGGTGCCAATATTATCCCCATTTTACAAATGAGGAAACTGAGATGAATAAAGATTAAGTAATTTGCTTAGTGTCTGAGGCTAGATTTGAACCCAGGTCTTCTTGACTCCAGGTCTAATATCATTGTAGACAACACACTACTCTTCTTAGCTGCCTATGTTAGAATATTCTAGAACAATATAAGAAAAATCCAAAAGTTGGATGATCTCGTGCACATAGGAACTGCAACAGAAATTTAAAAAAAAGAAGAGACGACTGAGGTGGGGTAACCAGCTTCATAAGAGAGGTGTGACTTGCACTTTGAAGGACAGATAAACATTATATAGAAGGAGAAAAGGTATTTTAGGCTTAGGTAACCAGAACACCATGATGGGTTTTTTTTTCCTCTTTTAAAAAAATCATGAACTTGACTAACACAGAAAAAATAGATTATGTATGAAACTGAATATTAGGTATATCTTGTTTTTAAAATACATATGCTTATGCATGTATGTATGTGTGTATATATGTATACATATATATAACATATATACATACACATTTATTTGTTTAGGCATTCATTCATTTAGTTGCTTATTTATTCATTCGTTCATTCATTTATCTATCTATCTATCTCTCTATCTCTCTATCTATCTATCTATCTATCTATCTATCTATCTATCTATCTATCTATCTATCTAGCATGGTAGCATCTTGCCCTGCTTTTCTGCATCCCTTCCAAGCTACTATCTCCCCTTTTGGGTATGTTTTAAAAAATACTTTATTAAGGCTATTTTGTTTTCTCCTTTGGGGGAAAGATGAACATCATTGTCATCATTCACTTCAATTCCTACCCACAAATCTCCTTTCCCTCTCTTCCCTCAAAGAAAATGAAAGCCTTTTCTCATAATAAATAAGTACAAACAAGAAAACATAGTTCACAGATGGGTCATATTTGAAAATATGTCTCATTCTGCACCTATAATTCATCAGTTTTCCCAAGAGGTGGGAAGTGTGCTTCATTATGACTTACAGTGTTTTAATTGTTTATTGAATTGATTGGTGTTTTTCAAAGCTGTTTTCTTTTACAATGGTATAGCCACTGTGGAAATAGTTGCATTTCTGTTCACTTCATTCTGCCTGTTTTCTTAAGAAGTCCTCCAAGATTTCTCTGAATCTTTCCCTCACATCATATCTTATAATATAAGAATATCTGTTGTATTCATATACTACAAATTGTTTGGCCATTCTCCAGTTGATGGACACCCATTTTGTTTTCAATTCTTTGCTCTAACAAAAAGTACCACTATAAATATTTTCATACAGATAAGTCCTTTTCTCCTCTCTGATCTCTTTGAGGTAGATGAATAGTAGTGGTATCCTAGGTTCAAGGGGAAGACATAGTTTAGGGACTTTTTATTGTATTCATCGTTCATTTTCAAAGAAAATCATGACATCAGAGAAATGATGACATGACTTGCACTTAACTTTGTTTTGAGTGAGGGAGGGCTGTGCAAGGTCATCAGCTTCACTTCTCCTCCAGAACCATCTGAATCCAGTGACCCAGATATTCATCAGGAAGACTGGAAATGGCCCAGGATACAATGGGAGACCGTAGCCTTTTTAGGCTAGGGCTTACCACTAATTAAACACTGATATCCAGAGTTCTCTAAGAGGTGTTGTAGGTCTCCTAGGATGACACATATACATAAGGGAGGAAGAGGGGTAAATCAACTTCCTTTAGTATTTACTCAAGTCACAGAAGAAATGGTTGGGACTTTTAATGCAAGTGAAGAAATTGTAGCAAGTACTAACTATATTGTGATCCTAAATCACTATTCAGGGATTATCCATCAAAAAGACCTTCTTCTTCTTATCTATACCAAAACATTCACAGCAGCACTCTTTATGGTAGCAAAAATGGAATCAAAGTGAGTACCTTTTTATGGAGAAGAATTCGAACAAATTGTGATATGAATTTCCAGAACTACTACACCATAATAAATGGTGGCTATAAGGAATTTAGGAAAATTTGGAAAGATAATAAAATGATATAGAGTCAAAAGTAGGGTCCAGAGAACAAAAATATACATAATGACCACAATAATGTAAAGGAAAATATGACTAAAAGAAGTTAGAATTCAGGTTAATGTAATGACCTTTATTTCAGAGCACTGAAATGAAACCTACTGCCCTTCTCTTTACATACAAAATGATATATGCCCTGACAAACATGTTCAGTGTGTTGGTTTGTGTTAAGTGTTTTTCTTTGTCACAAGAGTTTGAAGGGTGTTATCAGAAAATGGCAATAATGTGAAAAACAAAAAACATCAATAAAAATAATTAAATATTCTGAAGATCTCTTTTATCACTGTTATAAGGATATTTTCACAGTAAACTGAACACAAGCACAGTATAAATGGCATCCATATGAAAAGAAACAAACTAAGTGGCTGGCACTTACTGACATCAGAGGCTGAAGTTTCACTTTCTTCACTTTCTGTAACACTGACATTAGGGACTGCCTGTTGCTGGAATGGAAGCATCCTAGTGATAATTCTTGACATTATTTCTTGTTGGAACCCAATCTATAGTGAACCAAGGTGTCTCTCTGTTAACAGTCAACAATAGTCCTTTTCCCTTTTTATCATCACATCATCCAGCCCACTGGCCCCAGTGCCTGGTCTTCTGATTGGCAAGATTTCATCATTTTTCATTTGATCTGGGACTCCATACTGCTAGTCATTTTCCTTGCATGTTCCAGTGCTCTACCTTCCACCTCCAAACACATAGTTGAGCCTTGGTCCTGAGTCCCTGGGCTTCTAATCAATGAGACTTCACCATTTCTAGCCTGGCTCAGGCTCCTACACTGTTATCCATTATCTTCACGCTATAGTGCCCCGCCCCCCTTCCTATGTTTTATTTCCAGCTCTACCTCTGGGAGTCAAAACTAAATCAATACAATTATTCCCAGAAAGAACGTAACAATTTCCTTGAGACTCCATCCACCATCCTTATGATTTCCATGACCAATTCTTCATCCCATGACTATCATTTTCCTGTATGTGTTGTCCTCCAGTTTTAGAAAGTAAGCCCCCTGATTGCTAGGATTAGCTGACTTTTTGTATTTGTATCCCCACCATTTAGCATAGGACTTTTAGAGTCATTTTTTCATTCATCTTTGCCATTCTGATGGGTGTGAGGTGGAACTTGAGAGTTAAACATCTCCTATTATTAATGATGTAGTATTTTTAAATTTTTACTTATTTTATTCTGAACTTAACTTTTAATTCAAAATTTTAAAAAAATTTAAAATAGTTTTTATATGTAATTGGGCAAAAAATAAAACATTAAATAAATATTTTTCAAATGCTCCATTGTCTTGTACCAAATTGTTTCAATATATTTCTACACAAAACTTTGTGTGTGTGCCTTTGTCTGGTTCAGAAAAGAATGAGATTCTGAGATTCCAACTTATTTATCCCATTCCTACATGTCTTTTTTTGCTCCTTAAGACATTAGCTATTTCTAATTTTGTAAGTATTTGCCTAACAGAATAAAACACATTTATTCTCTTTCGCATTTACCAAAAGTATTCTTTTGCAAGGATGGAAAAAATTTTATTAAATGATAGCCTAAAGCTTTCATTTAAAAATATGTAAAAATACAGCAAAAGATTAAAATTGAACACAGTGTAAAGTAATAAAATATCAAAATTTTATTTTAAATAAATTTTGTATATACATTTTGGTCACCTACTGTAGGGTCCATTATCATTTAGAAACACTGATACAGATATAGCTGTAGCTTGCTTAGAAATGCAAGTTACTTGTCACATTTAAGAAAGCATAAAAAAGTTCATTATCTAATCTAGTAGAAAGTTGTTATTCTAGAAAACATAGGTTTCATTATATTTTCTAAAAAGACTACCAGAGTCCACATGTCACACATTTAAGATAAATCATTCTAAATTCCAAATTAATGGGCTCATGAAGCTCTTTATCATTTCTATGGACAAAGGATTAACTTCATGCAGTTTATTTTTTCTCAGACGATTTTCTAAAAATTTCCAATGAAGCTACAGGAATCTAAACATCATGCTGCTTCTAAGACTCAAATACTAAAAGATTTCTTTGAGAATATAAAATTTCAAGTCCAAAAAGGAGCTTTAGATCAAAGGCACATGGAGAGGTGGAGAAGAATAAACTGGATATCCCAGAGGTGGATCTGCTGCTTGTACAGTGAGGTTTCTTAAAAGTACTGGATGAGCTTGTATACTGTAACGTTCTTCATCATCATTTGTGGCATACAGCAGTTCCCATGAAAGATTGGCCCACTGCCCTCTGACAGCTTCAGCATTTAACTTCCCAACTTGGACCAACAATTCCTGAAGAGTAAGTACTCTCCCAGTATACACTCCCTTTAAATGAAAGGAAAAAAAAAATCAACATATTTAATGTTGAATATCAATTACATATAAAAGCATAGAGGTTATAAATGTTTTTAAAAGTGCACATCAAATTTTCTACCTTAGATCAAAGAATCTCAAAGTAGGAAAGGATCTCAAAGGCAGTCTAATATAATCTAACCCATTTTTGAACAAGAATTCCCACTATAACATACCCAGTAGATGCTCATCCAACCCTTGCTTGAAACTCACATTAAAAAATTTCATTGATATTTTTTTCCTTTAAATCACAGTCACTCCAGTCTCTCTTCACATACTGAATCCTTTCTTACAGCAAAATAAAAGAAATAAGCAAAACATGATTGTTCCAGATGGTGTACCCAATACTGCCCAGTCATCCCCTGTCTTTCTAACAAGGAAGGTATATTTATAAGGTATTCTTGGGAATCTTCAGTGGTTTTGCAATTACTTATCATATGTGTCTGAGCTGGTATGCTAACATGGAGTTAATCTGTCAGCAAAAGGCATAAATATATAATTAAAATAATTCTTCTTTTAGTAGTCAAATTTAAGCTAGCATTAGCATAAATTCTAAGAACATTTGTTTATGGTACATGTCCCTTAAACTGATATTTTTAAGCTGCAAGAATTTTAATAGGTTAAACTGTAAGTGGTCATAAGAATATGATTACATTTCCACGTAAAAATCAAAATAAGCATTCTGTAAGTGTCTAGTTCATTTTCATATTAATATATCAGAAATGGGTGATTTTGTTGTTCAGGAATGCCTAGATTGGAAATTCCTTCTACCTATGCAGATCCCAACTCATCCAGAATTTGTAGTGTGAAAGAGTTCCCCGAGCTAGTGTTGTACCGAGGTCTTTCCGAATTCCAGTCCAACACTTTCCATACTGCTTCTCTTATTCATTATTATTAACCTAGGTTATTAACAGGAACTCCTTTCACTAACATCTTACTCTGATACTTCACTGTGCCATTGAGGAGACCTTGAGTTCTTACCGGTTTTGCAAATGGAGCACAATTTGGGCAAGTCTACCAACAGAGAAAACTTTTGAGAACAGGCTTAGAAACACAATGCATACAAGCTATTACCTGAAATTCTTAGCTAAATTTATGGAAGCTCATAAATTAGTCACTGGGTACTGAGGTTCTACTTCCCCCAAAGCCTATAATAGTAACTCATAAAGACCATTTATTAAGATGTAGAGAAGTTGGGATATGAATCTATAAAGGAGGATCTTCTTTATGTATAAAAACAAATATTTCTATAATTCTTAACAGTTTACAAAATCATCTTCTCATTACACTGAGAGGCAAGGAATATAAGTACTGTATCCAAAGTACCTGGCTAAAACTTCTTCATCCAGTTACTTCTAAATAAATAACTTGATTGTCCCTTCAACTTCCTTTCCTTAGGCTCAACAAATCCACAATCCCACTTCTCCCCTCCTGCCTAGCCACAACCACCTCTCCTTCAATCTGCCCCACTAATACAGTGCTGATAATCTCTGTTACTCTCTTAATTGTTCACTTACCTTTTCTTATTTACCTTGCCTTCCCAACGACCTTCTTCTTTGCCTTCTTGAGGTTCTAGTTCCCATTCATGTTCTACTCCCTCATCTACTTCCTAATATACCCTCTCTTAGAAGGTGAGCTTCTTGACCGTTAGGGATTATTTTATTTATTGTACTTGTATCCCCAGCACAATGTCTGAAATTTAGTAGGTACTTAAGTAGGATGATTGACAGTTGAAATAATTTTGGCTACCTTACTGAATGGTTAGTTCTATCCCTAAATAATGACTAATTTTACAATAATTTGAATTTGTTATTAAGCAAGCAAAATTAAATTTTTTAATTTAATACATGAAGTCAAATTATGAGATTCTTAAAAGACATAATCATATAGGCAGAATTGCCTAGAATATGCCAAATCTCCATAAAACATTAATTATAATATTTGAAATAACTGATTCTTGAGGTGAGGCTTGACTTAGATAACAAAAATATTTTTGAAATTTTGTCTTTCTTACCATATTAGGATCATGCCCCAGAGAAAAAAGGTATGGCTTTTCTTGCATAACTGCTTCCTGCCACTCTTCATCAGATACTAAACCAATATACCAGTCATGTTCATATTCTTCTAAGTAGCCAGCTAGGTCTCTGAAGTCCTCTATTGGACCTAAACTTGCTTTGTCAAGCATAAGCTTAAAGGCATACCTGAAAAACATAGAACCAGAAGTCTTTTTGTATACTTTTGATCAATGTCATTAATGAAAGTAATTTAGTCCAATATTTCAGGAACTCTATTGGAATTATATACATTTCATGCAAACAGATTAGAGAGAATTTACTTAAATTATCTGTGACTACAATGTCAAAACCTACATTAGGCCATATTAAAAAAATTTCATATAATCCAAATGGAAATACAAGTTAAACATAATTTTATCAAAGGAACCAGAATATATAAGCATATTTAACTTGAGGAAATATAAATTTTTTTCAACTCCATTCTTATAATACTGTGATCTCAGTAATTTGGGTATTCCTAGTAACAATGCAGAATTTTTAAAAAATTTAATTTATTTCTTTGTTACATTTTAAGTTCTGAACTGTCTCCTTCCCTCCCTGCCCAACCCACATGAGAGAAGTCCACTATTTCTCACACACACACACACACATACACACACATACCCCATACTATGCATACTTCTATTTAACAGCTTTTCCTCTTAAGCATTTTCCTTCACAGGTCCTCTGTAACTGATCTGAGTATTTATAATACTCAGAATAACTTAGTCGTTCACAGTTATTCTTTGAACAATATTGCCATTACTGTATATAACATTCTACTGGTTTTGCTCATTCTTATTTCATGGATGTCTTGCCACATTTTTCTAAAATCAACCTACTCATTATTTCTTATAGCACAGTAGTATTTCATCATTCCCAAACTGATGGACATCCCCCAAACTTCCTGTTCTTTGCCAGATATTTTAGAACGCATAGGTTCTTTTTCTTTTCTCCTGATCACCTTGGGAAACAGATCGAATAGTGGTGTTGATGAGTCAAAGGGTATACATATATTTTTAAAATTCTTTGGACATATTTCCATATTGCTCTCCAAAATTGTTGGATCAGTTCACAATTTTAACAACAGTGCATTAAGGTCCCAGTTTTTCCACATCCCCTCCAATATTTG
Source organism: Notamacropus eugenii (assembly GCF_028372415.1). Taxonomy (NCBI): domain Eukaryota; kingdom Metazoa; phylum Chordata; class Mammalia; order Diprotodontia; family Macropodidae; genus Notamacropus; species Notamacropus eugenii. Next base: position 303,184,624 of record NC_092872.1, on the reverse strand, counting down.
TCATTTACCTCCGCTATCATTTGAGCCAATCTGAAAAGTGGGAGATAAAATCTCAAAGTTGTTTTAATTTACATTTCTGTAACCAATAATAATTTAGAACATTTTTTCATATGAATATGTATAGCTTTGATTCTTCATTGAAAAACTGTCCATATCCTTTGATCATTTAGCAATGGGGGAATGACTCATTTTCTTGTAAATTTGACAAAGTTCTCTATATATTTGAGATACAAGACCTTTACGCAAGAACCTCTATAAAATACACCCCTGCCCCATTTTCTGTTTTCCTTCTAGTCTTGGCTACGTTGCTTTTATTTACACAAACCCTTTTAACATAATTAAAATTATGCATTTTCCATCTTACGAAGCTCTCTCTCATTTATTCATAAATTCTTCTCCCACCCATGATAGGCAATATGTTCCATGTTTTTCTAATTTACTTCATCTCCCTTTACATCTAGGTCGCATGTCCATTTTGACCTTATCTTGGTAAATGGTGCCAGATATTGGTCTACACTCAGTTTCTGCCAGACTGCTTTCCAATTTTCCCAACAATTTTTACAAACAATAAATCCTTATCCCACAAGCTTAAATCTTTACATTTGTCAAACACAAGGTTTCTATAACTATTATCTACTGTATGTCTGCTCTGTTCCACTGATACCCCTTTCTTCTTAGCCAATTTCACATAATTTTGATAACTGATGCCGTATATTATAGTTCAAGGTCTGTACTGCTAAACTTACTTCCTTTACATTTTTTCATTAATTCCACCGATATTCTTCACCTTTTGTTTTCCAAATAAATTTTATTTTTTTCTAGCTCAATAATTTTTGGGGAATTTAATGGGAATGACATCAAATATGTAAATTAATTTAGGTAGAAATGTCATTTTTATTATATTGGCCTTGCCCACCCATGAAAAACTAGTATTTCTCCAATTATTTAAAGTCTGATTTTATTTGCATTAAAAGTATTTATAATTATGCTCATGGAGTGTCTTGGTAGATATACTCCAATATATTTTATGCTCTCCACAGTTATTTTAAATCAGGCATCTCTCACTATCTCTTCTTGAAGGGTTGTGTTGATGAGATGTAGAAATGCTGATGTGGTTTTACTCTTCTACTCTTAAAATTATTAATGGTTTCAACTAGCTTTTTACTTGAATCTCTAGGATTTTCAAGTATATAATCATATAGTCTGCAAAAAGAGATAGTTTTATTACCTCATTGCCCATTGTGATTCTCTCAATTTCTTTTTCTTCTCTAATTTCTATGGCTAGTGTTTTTAACACAGTACTGAAACATATTGTTGAAAATGAGCATCCTTCTTTCACTCTTGATGAAATGAAGATGGCTTTAGTTTATCTCTATTACAAATAATGCTTGCTGACAGTTTTGGGTAGATGCTTATCCTTTTAAGGAAAGGTAGATTTATACCTATGCTTTCCAGTGTTTTTAACAGGAATGAGTGTTACAACTTGTTAAAAGCTTTCTGCATTTATTGCCATAATCATATGATTTCTGTAACTTTTGTTGTTTATATAACCAATTATGTTAATGGTTTTCTTGGTGTTAAAATATCCCGGTATTCTTGGTTATAAATTCCACTTAGTCACAATGTATATTTGTGATATACTGTTATAGTCTCCTAGCTAGTATTTTATTTAGGAGTTTTGCATCAATATTCATTAGTGAAACTGGTCTATAATTTTCTTTGGTTTTACACCATATATTTGTTTTTTAAAAGAAGTTTGGTAGGACTTCTTTGTCTATTATGTCAAATAATTTATTTAATATAGCAGTTAGTTGATCTTTAAATGTTTAGTAGAATTCACTTGTAAATCCATTTGGTCTTATCACTTTTTTCTTAGGAAGCTCATCTGTGACCTATTCAATTTCTTTTTCTAAAATAGATTTGTTTAGATATTCTATTTCCATTTCTGTTAAATCTAGGCAGTTTATATTTCTGTAAGTATTCTTACATTTTTCGTTATTTTTAAATATAATGGCATACAATTGGACAAATTAATGCCTAAAATAGCCTTAATTTCATCTTTCCTGGTTGTATATTTGTGCTTTTCATTTTGGATACTAATGATTTAATTTTCTCTTTTTAAAAAAACTCATATTAACCCATGGTTTATCTATTTTTTTCATAAAACCAACTCTTATTTATTAATTCAATGGTTTTCTTGTATTCAATTTTATTAATCTCACCTTTATTTTTTAGTATTTCTAATTTCCTGTTTATTTGCAGATTTTTAACTTGTTTTCTAGTTTTTTAATTACATACCCAATTTACTGGTGTGCTCTTTCTCTATTTTATTGATGTAAGTATTTTGAGATATAAATTTTCCTCTGATTATTGCTTTTGCTGTATACCATAAATTTTGGTATGTTGTCTCATTATTATCATTCCCTTTAATAAAATTATTTTTCTATGACTTTTCCTTTAACCACTCATTCTTTAAGACGGGGTTATTTAATCTCCAATTAATTTTTAATCTGTTTCCATGGTCCTTCATTAAGTATAATTGTTACTGCATTATGATCTAAAAAGGATGCATTTTGTATTTCTGCTTTTCTGCACTTAACTATAGTTTTTATGCTTTAATATATAGTCGATTTTTGTAAAGATACCATGTACTACTGAGACAAAAGATATATTCCTTTCTATTCCCATTCGATTCTCTCCAGAAAGCTATCATAGGTAGCTTATCTAAGATTCTCATCATTTTCTTGACTTCTTTCTTAATTTATTTCCTTAAGAGTTATATAGTTCTGAGAGAGGAAGACTGAATTCTCCTTTGCAATGTATTTGCACCTGTAATTTATTCAGCTTTTCCTTTAAGAATCTGGTTGCTATAGCACTTGGTGCATATAGAATTAGTATTTATATTACTTCATTATCTATGTTGCTTTTTCATAATGCAATTCCCGTTTCTCTTTTAATTAAAAATCTATTTTAGTCTTTGTCTGACGTTATGATTGCCACCTGTTTTTTTTTTTTTTTGCATCAGTGACTAAATTTTACTCCAGCCCTTTAGTTTTACTCTATGTGTATCTCTCCTTTTTAAAGGTATTTCTTGTAAACCACGTTGTCAGATTCTGATTTTTAATCAATTCTGCTATCCATTTCTGTTAATCCAATTCACATTCAAAGTCATTACTATTTGTGTATATCCTTCTACCCACCCTGTTTATCCTTTTATCCCTCTATTTTTATCCTCTCTCCTCAGCCTAATTTATTACTTACCACCTTCTCCCTAATCTGTACCAGCTTCTAAGAGTCCCTCTCTTATCTTATCCCTTTGCCTTATTTTGTAATCTGCATATTCTTCAGCCATCCTAAAAGTCCCTCGCTAATCCTATCCCCTTGCCCTCCTATTTCTCTGAATTAAGACTTTTATACTTTCTAGATGTATGTTATTCCCTCTTTAACCCAGCTCTGTTGAGAATAAGGTTCTAGCACTACCAGTCCTCCATTCCCTTCTGCCCTCCACTGTAACAGTTCTTCCATTCACACTTCATTTCTATGCAACAATTGCTCCATTTTACTCTCCCTACCAAATTTTATTTATTCTTTAGCTTCATCTCACCATACTCAACTCAACCTCAAACTTTCTATCTAAGTATACTCTTTAAACTAGCTTAGAAATAACATTCTTAAGAGTTACAGACAGTGTTTTCACATTTAAGAAGTAAATAGTTTGACCTTATTAAAATGGTGGATAGATAACAAAATAGAGTTGGTTATATATTAGCTCCTAACAGAGTAGTTCTGGTTCTTAAAATCCCACTTTTAACACTGCCCAAGTTCTGTAACTACTGTCTATGTCTTCTCATGAATACACTACAGAGCTTCAATGTGGTGGACAAGGGCTGTTCTTGAGTTCATTAAAAACATTGTACATATACCAATTAAAGGGCCACAGGCTGTGTGCAGAGCAACTAGGTGGCACAGTGGATAGAGTGCTGGATCTGGAGCGAAGAAGACCTGAGTTTAAATTTGGTTTCAGACATTTACTAGCTGTGAGATCCTGGACAAGTCACTTATCCCTGTTTGCTTCAGTTTCTTCATCTGTAAAATGAGACAGAAAAGGCAATGGCAGTCCACTCTAAGATCTTTGCCCAGAAAACCCCAAATGGAGTCATGGAGAGTCAGAAACGACTGAAAAACTATTAAATAACAATGGGCTATCCATGGGTCTATGTGACTAGACTCTTTTCCAGTCATAAATTTAAGTAATGACATCCTTTACACAATTTTAAATTTTAACTTACACACAATTTCTTTTTTTCCCTTTTATTTATGTTCTGAACTTAAACACCACACAAAACAAACATATTCACATAAAGTCTAGAAAAGGAGAGGATTTCATATGTCACTGTGAATCCCTATTATGTAGGAGATTTAATTCTCAAAGCATAAAATAAATTCAGATATAATTTTCTTTTTAAATAAGTTGTTAGTGATGGTTTTTATTTTTTAAATAGCCACAATATCCTCTAGTATTTCTCTCATTCCCAGAGATTTCCCATATAACAAACAGTATTTTTCAAAAATTAAAAAAAGCAAAAATATAAGCCTAAAAAGACGAATACACTGAAAAAGTTTTAAAATATGTAGAATATGTAATACTTTGCTCTGAAAAGCATAAGATCTTTCTTTCTTCTAATTTTTTATAGTATTGTCTTTAATATTAAAGTCATGTATCCATTTGTAATGTATTACAGAATATGGAATAAGGTATTAGTCTAAGCCTAATTTCTGCCAGACTGCTTTCCTAAAAAACAGTAAGTTTTATTTAAAAAAATACACTCCTCAGCAATTTATGTTTTCTGCTTTATTGGATACTAGGTTGTTCAGTTCCACTGACTCTGTTTCTTCCTTCTGTAGTATGTTCTATTGATCTACCTCTCTATTTTTTAACCAGTACTATATGATTTTGTTAACTGCCATTTCACAACATAATCTGAGGTCTAAAAGGGCTATTCTTCTTTCATCTCTACATTTAAAAATTAATTTTCTTAATGTTCTAGATCTTTTATTTCTCCATATGAATTGTGTTATTATTGTATCAAACTATGTAAAGTATTCTTTTGAGAATTTCATTGGTACAGCATTAAAACTTTCAATTAATTTTGGTATTTGGTAGTAGTGTCATTTTTAATATATTAGCATGACTCAGCCATAAGCAATGAATGTTACTCTAGCTTCTCCAGTTCTTTATTTCTTTAAGAACATTTTGTAAATAGGATTTTCTAAGTAAACTGTCAAGCAAACTATCAAAGCAAACATGGAGTCTTATTTTCTTTTCTTTACCTGTCTCTCCTCTTATTTTTGTTACTAGCATTTCTAGAATTATATCAAAAATAGTGGAGAACTGGAATACTTGGTTTACTCTTGTATTTAATGGAAAAGCTTCTAGTGTTATCCTACAGAAATGATATTTGCTTTTGTTTTTACATATATACTTTTTATATTTAAAAAAAAAAAAAAGGTCCCTCTATGCCCATACTTTGTAGAGGTTTTTTTTAAAGAGCATAAGTGAATATAGTACTTTGTCAAATATTTTTTCTGCATCTATTGAGATAATCATGTGGTTTTTAGATATTTTTGTTTTTAATATGTATAATCATATAAATTGCTTTCGTGACGTTTAACCATCCTGGAATCACTAGTGTAAATTCCACTTGGTCAGGATGAGAGATTTCTAGAATCAACATGTAACTTGGAAAGCTGTCCTGCTTGTCTAAGCTTCTGTCTATGCTTCCTTTTTTTCTCTTCTCTTTTTGTTGGGGGAGGAGGGGAAGGATGACTTTAATGAAATAGAGTCTCCTCTTTCCTACCCACCCCTAAACTGAAAAACAGAATTCTTGTAACAAATATGCATAATGAAGCAAAACAAATTCCCACATTGGTCATGTCAAAATTTTATGTCTCATTCTTAATCTTGGGTTCATCATCTCTCTATCTTCATCTGCCTTCATGGCCGTTGGAACAAATTGTTCTCATACACTCACTCCACCAGAGGAAGTCTTTAAATGCTTGGGGTAGACACCCCCCTAACTCACCAATGGGTTTGAGAACCCTTGGTTACCCTCAATCTGGTTTGGCTCGTCTGCCAAAACGGTTGACCAGGGTGTGGCTGCTGTGCATGCTGCAGCTTCTTGGAGGCATAGGTGAGAGTTAGGTGGAACGGGTAGACACCAAAAAACACAGGTGCTCCATCAGTCACCACCACACCATACACATGTGGAACCATCAGTGACAAAAAATGGAGAAGTTTTGAATGCTGTGGATAAGTTCACTTACCTTGGTACTGTACTTTCCAGGGATGTACACGTTGACAATGAGGTTGATACACGCATTGCCAAACCTAGCTCAGCGTTTGGGAGGCTCCAAAAAAAGTATGGGAGAGAAGAGGTATTAAACTACTAAACTGAAGGTCTACAGAGCCATTGTGCTGACCTCAATGTTATATGCTTGTGAAACATGGACACTTTAACAGTGCCATGCCAGGAAACTGAATTGCTTCCATTTGAACTGTCTTAGGAAGATTCTGAGGATCACCTACCTGATAGCATAAGGTACCAGACATTGAAGTCCTTCCTTGAGCTGAACTGCCAAGTATTCAAACTATGCTTCAGAGAGTGCAACTCCAGTGGGCTGGCCAAATTGTTTGAATGCAAAATGTATGCTTGCCAAAAAGACTATTTTATAGAGAACTCGCATGGGGCAGGCGAACACATGGTGGCCAGAAGAAATGTTACAAGGACACTCTCAAGGTCTCTCTCAAGAACTTTGGATTTGACTGTGCAACATGGAAGACACTGGCACATGACTCCTCAGCATGGTGGGACCACATCAGAAAGGGTATTGTGCTCTTTCAGCAAAGCAAAATTGAGACAGTACAAAGTAAATGCAGGATGTGCGAATTTGAGACATTCACCCCAAATATTCACAGGGATTATCTGTGTCCAACCTGTGGTAGAGTATTCCAAGTTCATATTGGTCTGATCAGCTATAGGCGGACACAATGAAACTTCCCTTTATCATGGTGATGTCATTTTGGTCCTCTTTAAGAACAAAGGACAACAACAATCAGGTAAAGTCCAAATGTACTTCTTTAAAGGTATTCTGGAATCATGGTTGGTTATTTCATGGATTGGAGTTCTTAATTCTTTCAAGGTTGTTTTTCTTTACAAAAGTGTTAATATTGTATTAATTGTTCTATTGACTATGCTTCACACATGGCTTTTCATATTTAACTCCGCATTTGTAATGTGTTACTGTCTGCTGACATTCGCCATGCACCTCTACATTCCACTGGTGAACCTCATCTTTTTTTAATATATTAATTTTATTTACTTTTAGTGTTCTACAATCATTACCATATAATTTAGATTTCGTTTACCCCTACCTACTCTGCACCTCCTCCCTCCCTCCCTGAGACAGCATACAATTCTATATAGGATCTACACATACATTCCTATTAAATGCATTTTCAGTATAGTCATGCTGTGCAGATGAACTAAAATGAATGGGAGGAATCATATAACAAACCAAAACATAATACACACACACACAAAAATGATCTGCTACATTCTGCAATTGAATTCCATAGTTCTTTCTCTGGATGTGGAAGGCATTTTGCCATAGAAGACCATTGGGAACTTTTTTTAAGTCCCTGCATTGCTATGAAGTTCCAAGTCTACCAAAAAAAAACTTTTGTACACTGTGGTCATTGCTGTGCACAAAGTTCTCCTGGTTCTGCTCCTTTCGCTCAGCATCAGATCATATAAGTCTTTCCAGGCCTCTCTGAAGTCTTCTTGGTCATCATTTCTTATAGCGTATAGTATTCCATTACATTCATATACCATAATATATTCAGCCATTCCACAATTGATGGGCATCCCTTTGATTTCAAATTTTTGGCAACTATGAAGAGTGTTGCTATATTTTTGTACATGTGGGACCCTTTCCCATTTTTATGATCTCTTGGGGATACAAGTCTACAAGCAATAATGCTGGGTCAAAGGGTATGCACATTTTTGTAGCCCTTTGGGCACAGTTCCAAACCGCTCTCCAGAATGGTTGGATGACCTCACAGTTCCACCAACAATGAATTAGTGTTCCAACTCTCCCACATCCTCTCCAACATTTATCATCTTCCTGTTCTGTCATATTTGCCAATCTGAGAGGTGTGATGTGGTACCTCAGAGTTGTTGTGATTTGCATCTCTTTAATCAAAAGTGATTTAGAGCATTTTTTATAAGATTATAGATATCTTTAATTTCTTCCCCTGAAAATTGCCTGTTCATATCCTTTGACCATTTATCAACTGGGGAATGACTTGTATTGTTGTATGTTTGACTCAGTTCTCTACATATTCTAGAAATGAGGTGTTTATTCCCAAGATTAGCTGTAAAAATTCTTTCCCAATATACTACTTCTCTCCAAATTTTGGTTGCATTGGGTTTGGTTGTACAAAAACTTTTCAGTTTAATGTAATCAGAATTATCCATCTTGCACTTCATAATGCTTTTTATCTCTTCTTTAGTAAAAAATTCTTCCCTTCTCCATAAATCTGATAAATATGCTATTCCTTGCTCCTCCAATTTGTCCATGATATCAATCTTTATACCTTGATCATGTACCCATTTGGACTTTATTCTTGTGTACAGTGTCAGGCATTGGTCTATGCCTAGTTTCTGCCACACTGTTATCCAGTTGTCCCAGCAATTTTTGTTGAACAATGAGTTCTTACCCCACAAGCTGGGGTCCTTGGGTTAATCAAACACGGGATTGCTAATATTCATTGCCTACTGTGTCTTGAGTACCTAGCCTATTCCATTTGTCTACCCTTCTGTTTCTAAGCCAGTACCAAGTGGTTTTGATAACTGCTGCCTCATAATACAATTTGAGATTGGCCACTTTCCCTAGCATTTCTTTTTATTAGTGCCTTTGATATTCTGGACCCATTGTTCTTCCAGATGAATTTTGATAGTATTTTATGCAGCTCTAGAAAATAATTATCTGATAGTTTAATTGGTATGGCACTAAATAAGTACATGAATTTAGGTAGAACTATCATTTTTATTATATTGGCTTGGCCTACCCATGAGAAACTGATGATTTTCCACTTACTTAGATCTGACTTTATTTGTGCAAAAAGTGTCTTATAATTGTGTTCATATAGTCCCTGGATTTGTTTTGGCAGGTAAACTCCCAAATATTTTATAGTGTCTACCCTAGCTTTAAATGGGATTTCTCTTTCTATCTCTTGCTGTTGGAATTTGTTACTAATATATGGGAATGCAGAAGATTTGTGCAGGTTTAGTTTGTAACCTGCAACTTTGCCAAAGTTGATTATTATTTCAAGTAGTTTTTTACTTGAATCTCTGGAATTCTCTAAGTATATCATCATATCACCTGCAAAGAGTGATAACTTAGTTTCTTCTTTGCCTATTCTTATTCCTTCAATTTCTTTATCTTGTCTAATTGCTACAGTTAACATTTCTAGTACCATATTGAATAATAGTGGTGATAATGGACATCCTTGTTTTTTACCCCTGATCTTACTGGAAATGCATCTAGCTTATCTCCATTGCATATAAAGCTTGCTGAAGGTTTTAGATAGATAGTGCTTATTATTTTATGGAAGTTCCCTTTATTCCTATGCTCTCCAGTGTTTTTAATAGGAATGGGTGTTGTATTTTGTCAAAAGCTTGTGCTGCATCTATTGAGATAATCATGTGGTTCTGTTAGTTTTGTTGTTGATATGATTGATAATGCTAATACTTTTCCTAATATTGAACCAGCCCTGCATTCCTGGTATGAATCCTACCTGATCATGATGCATTATTCTCATGATAAGATGCTGTATTCGTTTTGCTAAAATTTTATTTAAAATTGTTGCACCTATATTCATTAGGGAAATTGGTCAATAGTTTTCTTTCTCTGTTTTGTCTCTTCCTGGTTTAGGTATCAAAACCATATCTGTATCATAAAAAGAATTTGGGAGGATTCCTTCTTCCTCAATTTTCAAAAATAGTCTATATATTACTAGAATTAACTGTTCTTTAAATGTTTGATAGAAATCACTTGTAAATCCATCTGGCCCCGGAGATTTTTTCCTAGGGAGTTCACTGATGGCTTCTTCAATGTCTTTTTCTGAGATGGGATTGTTTAAGTATTCAACTTCCTCTTCTGCTAATCTCACCAACTTGTATTTTTTAAAATACTCATCCATCTCATTTAGATTGTCTAATTTATGGGCATAAAGTTGGGCAAAGTAATTTCTAATTATTATTTTAATTTATTCCTCGTTGGAGATGAGTTCACCCCTTTCATTTCTGATATTAGTAATTTGATTCTCTTCTTTCTTTTTTTAATCAAATTGACCAAAGGTTTATCAATTTTATTAGTTTTTTCATAAAACCAACTATTGGTTTTATTTATTAATTAAATAATTTTCTTAATTTTAATTTCATTAATCTCTCCTTTGGTTTTCAGTATTTCTAATTTGGTATTTACTTGGGGATTTTCAATTTGTTCTTTTTCTGGCTTTTTCAGCTGCATGCCCAAGTCACTGATTTTCTCTTTCTCTATTTTATTTATGTAGGCATTCAAAGATATAAAACTTCCCCTAAGAACTGCTTTTGCAGTATCCCATAAGATTTGGTAGGTTGTCTCATTATTGTCATTCTCTTGAATTAAACTGTTGATTGTTTCTATGATTTGTTGTTGTTGTATGATACTCCTTCTTTAGGATTAGATTATTTAGTTTCCAATTAATTTTTGGTTTATCTTTCCATGGCCTTTTATTACATATAAGTTTTATTGCATTATTACCTGAAAAGGATGCTTTGACTATTTCTGCCTTTCTGCACTGGATTGTGAGGTTTTTATGTCCTAGTAAATGGTCAATTTTTGTATATGTACCATGTACTGCTGAGAAATAGGTATATTACTTTCTATTTCCATTCAGTTTTCTCCAGAGATCTTTCATATCTACCTTATCCAGAGTTTTATTTACCTCCTTAACCTCTATTTTATTTATTTTGAGGTTAAATTTATCACGTTCAGAGAAGGAGAGTTTGAGGTCCCCTACTAGTATAGTTTTGCTGTCTATTTCTTCCTTCAACTCCTCCAACCTCTCCTCTAAAAATCTGCATGCTATATCACTTGGAGCATACATGTTTAGTAATGATACTTCTTCATTGTCTATGGTGCCTTTTAGCAGGATATAGTTTTCTTCCTTATCTCTTTTGATTAGATCTATTTTTGCTTTTGCTTTGTCTGAGATTAGGATTGCTACCCCTGCTTTTCTTACATCAGCTGAAGCACAATATATTCTGCTCCAACCTTTTACCTTTACCCTGTGTGTATTCCCCCCATTTCAAATGTGTTCTCGTAAACAACATAGTGTTGGATTATGGCTTTTAATGCATTCTGCTATCCTCTGTTTTATGGGAGAGTTCATTTCATTCACACTCACAGTTATGATTACAATCTGTGTATTTCCCTCCATCCTCTTTCCCACCATTTGTGCTTTTAGTTCTCCCATCTCCCTTTTCCTCCTCAATAGTTTTCACATTTCACCAGCACCACCTGCAGCTTTCCCTTCCTTCTTTTATCCTCCCTCCCTTTTACTCCTCTTTACCCTTCCTACTTCTTCCCTCCCTTTTAGCTTCCCCTCCCCTTTCTTCCTCTCCTACTGCCTATAGAGCTAGTTAGAATTATATATTTAATTAAGTGTATTGCTCCCTCCTTGAACCAAATCAAATCAGAGTACCTCTCAAACAATGCTCATCTCCCTCCCTTCTTTCCCTCTACTTAATTTTGCACTTCTTCCTGTGATATAATTTACCAGTTTTTGCTTCCTCCTTTTCACACCTCCTGTTACAAACCCTTTGCATGCTTAAATCATATTTTTATCATCACATCATTTACTTTATACCCGTTCCCTATATATATATCACTTTTTATTTCATAATACATGTGCAATTCTCAAGATTAACATGTATCATCTTCCCTTATAGGGAGGTAAACAGTTTGTTCAAACTGAGTAACAAGTTTTTCTTTTCCCCTGTTTACCTTTTTATGCCTCTCTTGAGACCTGCATTGGAAGATCGAATTTTCTATTGAATTCTGGCCTTTGTGTCAGGAAGGTCTGGAAATCCCTTACTTTTGAGTGACCATCTCCTTGCCTGAAATGTTATGCTGAACTTTGCTGGGCAATTGATCCCTGCCTGAGTCTCAGCTCCTTTGCCTTAGGGAATATCATATTCCAATTCCTTTGATCTTTTAATGTAGAAGCTGCAAGGTCCTGTGTGATTCTGACTGTAGCTCCTTGATATTTGAATGGTGTCTTTCTGGCTGCCTGTAGAATTTTCTCCTTCACTTGATAGTTCTGAAATTTGGCAACAATATTTCTTGGTGTTTTTAGTTTGGGATCCCTTTTGGGAGGTGAACAGTGGATTCTTTGGATGACTATTTTACCTTCTGGATCTAGCACTTCTGGGCAGTTTTCCTTGATGATTTGCTGGAAGATATTGTCCAGACTCTTTCTTTCATTGTAGTTTTCTGGCAGGCCAATAATTTTTAAATTTTTTCTCTTGGATCTATTTTCCAGGTCAGTTGTTTTTCCAGTTAGATATTTTATATTTTCTCCTATCTTTTCATTCTTTAGATTTTGTTTGACTGATTCTTGCTGTCTCATAGTCATTAGTTTCTACTTGCCCAATTCTAATTTTTATCAAATTGTTTTCTTCAGTTAACTTTTGCATCTCCTTTTCCATTTGTCCAGTTATTCCTTTTAAGGAATTATTTTCCCCAGTTAGCTTTTGAACTTCTTTTTCCATTTGTCCAATTTTCCCAGTTAGGTTTTGTGCTTCCTTTTCCATTTGTCCAATTTTCCTTTTTAAAGAGATTTTCTCATCAGTGAATTCTTTTTTCATACTTTAAAAATCATTGGCCAGTTTTTCTTCTATTTCCTTCTTCAGTTGTTCCTGGAGAGCTGTTTGTACATGTGAGAAGCTCATAGTCCCTTCTGAACTTTCATCTGGAAGTCCAGTCTCACTACTGACCTCTTTGGTATTAGTGTTTTGGTCCTTGTCCACATTGAAAGATTCTGTGGTTTTTCACCCTTGTTTTGCTTTTTCTTGTTCATGATGATTACTGTGTGTTGTGGCTTTTGGTTCTTTCAGTCAGAAGCTGTAGAACTTGGTGTTGAACTGACTGGTGTTAAAAAAGCTAAGGGCAAGTGTCTTTTTATATTTTTGTTTTGTGTTTCCCTGATCTTCCCTGGCGTTAGATTGTTAAGCATGGGGGAGGGGTGATTTGGTCATGGGAGATCTCCTCAGCCAAGCTGAGGCCAAGGCAAGCTCAGGGGTTGGTGTTCTCAGTTGTCCTATTATCTTCCCATTTCCCCTGGAATGCTGAGGCTCACCTGGGTCCTAGTGTGAGTTTCCACCTCCCCTGGACCTCCTCTCCTAGTGCTGAGGCACACCTGGGTCCTAGTGTGAGTTATCACCCATCCTGGGGTTCCTCTCCTAGGGCTGAGGCACACCTGAGTCTTAGTGTGAGTTTCCACTGCCCTGGGGCCCCTCTCCTTCTGGTTTGCCTCTGCCACAGTAAGAGGAATCCCCCTTAGCTATTTTCCTAGCCTCATGTGTTATGAGACTGTTTGCCCCTTCACTGTGCCTACTGATCTGGGATTTCTCTGGGGAAATATTTTATCGTTCTTTCGAGGTCAACAAGGGGGGAGGAGAGAGCATTTACTGATCACTCTGCCTTCCTGGCTCCTGCAAGTTCAAGTAGGTGACTTACAGAAGTTTAATCTGAGGGCTGAAAGTCTCAGGAGATGCTGAGGCTGATATCTGGGGCTCAGTGACTGTCACTTGCTCAGCTCCACTGGTCTCTCCCCTGGGCTGCTGCTCCACCATTCCATCTGCTGCTGCCTCAGGCCTCCCAGGGGCCTGCCCACTGGGCTAGGCTGTGCACTGGGGGCTTACCCCTGTGGAACAGATCCTTCTCGTCGACCTTCCAGTCTGTCCTGGGTTATGAATCTGCCACAGTCTGTCTCCTATTGGATTCTGTACTTCCAAAGCTTGGCCAGATTCTCTCTTTAGAGGTATCTGAAGGAGTTTTGTTTAAGAGCTTAGGTGAGTGATTGCTCTCACTCTGCCATGTTGGCTCTGCCCACTCTGAACCTCATCTTAAAAACTTATTATGTGCTTGGTAATATGCTAAATGTTTTACAAATATCAATATCTCATTTGATCTTCACAACAATTCTACAAGATAGATGCTGTTATTATCCCCATTTTATAATGGAAGAAACTAAGGCAGGCAGGGATCAAGTGAGTTTGCCAGAGTCACACAGCTGGTAAGAGTCTGAAGCCAAATTTGAACTCCATTCTTCTTGACTCCAGGTTCAGCACTCCATCCACTGAGCCACCAGCTGCCCCTTTAGGTTGAGAATACTGTGAAATTTCTTCAAAGCAACCTGCCTTGCTCATCTCTTCCTATACAATTCCACATCCAGTTCACCATCACAGTTTATAGCTTGTCTAATCAACTGCATGTCACACATCAATAGGCATTCTTCATCCCCTTGGATTTTATTGTACTGATAGTTGGTCCATGATACCAAAGCTCAAGCACATGCCCTTCCTTTCCTCTAACAATCAGCAAACTATAAAAATGGACAGTGATTTGTAAAGCCTGTAGCAGTAACATTATTAGGCAGTTTTGCCTAAAGTTTTCAAGGAATGTTATTTCTTATGAATTTGAGCTGTTTAGTGGAAACTGTCTCATGTTAAACCAAAACATTTAAAACATTTTTCCATGAGATTAATGGGGGAAAAAATACAGGGCTACCTGCCAAATACAATCGCAGAGTAGTACTTCAAGGAAGGTTACTATTAATACTATGACATAAAGAATCAAAATTATTTCTTACCTGAATGCTTTCAGTGCTTGTTGGAACAGTTCTGGTTTTTCAGTCAGCCAGTCCAAACCAAGTGACCAAGGAATGCCACTATTGTAAGCTCTAAATATGTGACTAGGACTAGGGACCATATTGTCTACTCCAAAAAAACTAAAATAACAAGACATCACTGCATGAATATATAAGTCTTTCAAAATTTCATCCTTTGCTATTTCTTCAAGTATATCTGAAAGATTTTCTTTTGGATGCAAAGATTCCAACTGACTTAAAACAAATTGGTACCAATCTTCTGGAAATAACTGCTTTATTTCATTAATCCTAGATTTGGGCAAACAGCTAGACCTCCATTCTTCTGGTATGCTTAATAGCTGTGAATGAGAACAACTAAATTCCAACAGAGGAAGGTGTGTCACCTCTTTTTGCTTCCCTTTGTCAACAGCAGGAAGTCCCAATGCAACTGCTTTATAAAGTTTATCTTCTGAAATAGTCTCTGTTGAATTACCATCTATACTTTGTGATTCCACTGATCCTGGAATAGGTAAAGATGTACTTGGCAAAACTTTTAACTTCCCGTTTTCGTTTTTGGTCATGGACTCATCATCAAAAAAGTCATTATCAGACCACTCACCAGGTGTTTCTAAATTTAAACTATCTGTATCACTGGGGACTTGTGGGAATGGTGAATTATTCAGCTCAGGCTGCCTGATTAAAGATGGCACACCATTATATTCACTTTCATCAAATTCCTTTAGTGTTTTGGTTCTTTTGTAGCAGTATCGTACAAGTATCCACACAAGTACTTTTATGAGGTCACCTTTAAACTCTTGTAAATTTTCATTAGAATCAATTATACCAGTCAAAACACTCTTGGCATCGGAATATAGTCTCACAGGTAGAACAGTACAAGGTGTTAAGATATTTCCAAAGTGCTCATTGAGTGGAAGTGCTTTTGCATATTCCTCTTGCTCAAAGGCTGCTTCAAAAACTTCATCAACTCTTCTAGCTTCAACAGTGTGGCACGATGTTTCTTGTAATTCTAATCCCTAAAAGAAGAAACAAAAATTTCTTGAGTGTGTTCTGTGGAAACCTTTCCCAAGCCCTCTTAATGCTAAGTGTCTTCTACGTATTTTTTCATATTTATCCTGTATTATAGCTTGCATTATATATATTTCTTTGTTTCTGCTTATTTTCTCCCCCATTAGACTGTAAACTCCTTGAGGGCAAGAACTGTCTTTCACCTCTTTTTGTATCCCTAGCATTTAGCACAGTGCCTGGTCCGTACGAGGTTCTTACTAATTGTTTAGTGGTTGATCATAATTACTTACACATAGAAAAGTTAATAATTTTTAGAATATTATGTATTCTTCTTTAGTAAAAATATGGTAAATAAGTCAGTTCTTCTTAATAAAGAGCTATACCTTATCTTTTAAATCTAGAGGCAGCATGGTATGATTGAAAAACAATGGATTTAGAGTTAGAAGACCCACAGTGTGAATCTTGGCTTTGTAATTTAGTACTTTTGTGGCCATGGGCAAGTCACCTAATCTCTCAGCTTTAGTTTCTTCACCTTTATGTCTCTACAGGACTTTAGGGACAATTGAAGAGTGCTAAATTACAGAAATATTAATAACAATATTACTTTTATGACAATCATAAGGAACATTGCACTTGGAAGACCACAATTATATTGTTTATAACATCAATTTCTAGAACATTCTAAAGCTGGAAATCTTTTTTTTCTTCAAAATGACCAATGCCTTCTATGAAGCATAATGATTTCAAATACTGTTGAGCTAAAATGAATTATTTGTGTAGGAAAACTTTAATAGCAGTTGTTACTTTGCTATAAAAAATTGTAAATATATGCAAAAAACATATAAATACCTGACAAAAAAAATATGGCCAAAGAAATTCTATTTAGAAGGGACCACTGGCATATTACGAGATGCTTAACAGAAAAGAAGGAAGTGGGAATTACTCTAATATTATGGCACAATTTTCTGCTTTTATTTATGAGATTGTAGTATCAATTTTAACCAGCAACAATTTGAACCTATTGTGTAATGTCTAAGAAAGCTCATACTATACTGTTCTCCATACACCGTTCACTGTATAAGTCAAACAATATTACAGAATCATATTTTGGGGCTGGTTAGTTGGACAAGGGCAAAAAGAATGGAACTTAGAGAGGAGGTGATTGGTCTATATAGCTTCTTTGCCTACTTATCATCTGATAACAGACTACATAATGTCAATATGTAATTATTTCACTGTGAATATTTAATTTAAAAAAATATATATTTTCAAATTTAACAAAAAAAATAGATTTACTTCAAACTGTTATGTATTTGAGTTACTAAATTGATCACAGAAACATTTTTACATGTAATATATAAACTTTAGAGAGAAATTTAGTGGTCTGACCTTAATGTTAATACAGCAATAAGTGTATCCTCGTTCTAGAACTAGTACCCAGATAAGTCGATCTTGAAAACGACATAAGTAATGTGACCCAGGTAAAAGGACTCCTAAAATAGAGTAGAAAAGGTTCATTATTTCTATGTGGGGTTTAGAGAGTGTATTTTTATCATGGTAGATGTGATAACATTTTGGAGACTGACTTTTAACTCCTGCTATTCTTTAGTTAAAAACAGAAAACGAAACACTATTTTTCACAAGAAAAGACATTAAAATTAATTGTAACACACAGTACTCAACAACTTAGATTACTAATATTTAACTTACCGTTATGTTATGCATGTGTTTTCAAATTCCCAGAAAAACAAAACTAGAAGCAACTGTACCAAATTTCTACCTTTTCCTTTTACTACATCTTATATATATCCCCGTCTCTCCATTTGCATAGTCACAACTCTAGTTCAGGTCATCAGAACTTCTCATAGTAAGTACTAGAATCATCTTCTAACTGGTTGGTCTCCTTGCTTAAATCTCACCACTCTGATTAGTCTGGGGTGATGCCAGCATTATTTTCCTGAAGTATATGTCAGTCATCTTCTTATACTTTACTACCACTGCTATCAAACACAATACTCTCTCTCCTCTCAGTGCCTTTCTACTAGCTATTCCCATGACAGAATGCTCTTCCCCAGCCCACCTTTTCTTGACTGTTAATTCCCTGGCTTCCTTCAAGGTCCACTTCACAATTCCTCTTCTAAAGGACACCTTTCCTGATTCCTTAGTTCGTAATGCTTTGCCTTTTCAGATCATGTTCCATCTACTCAGATCACATATCCATCTAAGACATTTTGTAGGTACATACAGATTTACCTAGTCTCTCTCATTAGAATGAGGATAGGGACTGTAATTTTGGTCTTTTTTTGTTATCTCTAGTATTTGGTACAGTGCTTGGCACACAGTGCTTAGAAAATGTTTATTTTGACTGACCACTCATTTAACCATTACCCTGGCAGGATCTCATCACCTCTAGTCTAGTCTATTCCAATAGCCTTTAAACGAACACACACACACACACACACACGCACGCACACACTTTCTAACGTATACACTGCAAGATCTGGTAACAGTGACCTACTTAAAGTTCCTCAGAGCACTCCATCTCCTATCTTTCTGCTTTTTCGCTGACTGTCCTCCATGATTGGAATGTTTTTCCTCCTCATCTTTATCTCCTGATTTTCCTGACTTCTTCTAAGACTTAGATCCAGACCCACATTCTGCAGATGGCCTCCCTTAGGTTTCCTAGTTCCTAATGCTTCTTCCTTTTCAGTGACATTCCATCTATTCTGTATAGATCTTGTCTATGGTTATTTATTTACATGTTGTCTCCCCCTTTAGAACGTAAGCTCTTTGAAGGCAGGGGCAATTTTATTTTCTTTGCAGTTCAAGCTCTTAGCACAAAATAAAGAATAAAGGTTTATTGACAGGCTGAATTGCAAACCTAGTCATAATGCTACATCCAGATAAAATTTCAATATACTGACAGAATTTAAGTGAAAATGACACAATAAAGGATAATTGTCTTGGATTTTGAAGTTAACAGAATGCTAATTAATGTTAGAATGAAATGCAAGTCTGTAAGCACTAGTTTAAAAATGTAACCTCTTACCCAATTTGTGTTAAGAAATGACTGAGGAGCTACAGTTATTAAAGTTGTTACAAGAGTAATAAAGCTTTATAAAAATAATGCATTAAAAGGAAGGCTTTTTGGAAATATGGGAGATCATTGGACACTTCTACATTATAGTAAAACACAATGCCTTTCTTATGCCAAAGTACATCAAAAGAAGAAATTGTCCCTTTTTAAGCAATAATAACAAAGACAGCAATTTCACTTTAAATTACAAATTCCTCCTGAAATTTGTATGTTTGAAGGATATTTATGAACAACAAAGAATTTTAAATGAATAAATTCAATATCCTCCAATTCACACTATAATCAAGATACTTTTATAAAAATTGGAAATTTACATAATGTATTCTCAATTTTAAAACTACCTGACTTGCAAATGTAAAGAAGAAAGTATACCTATTCAGCCATCACTTGACTGGTACAGAGCAGTAATTCGTACTTTATTTGAAAAATCTACATATTTCTAAATATGAATGGATAAGGAATCTATTTGGTGTAGATATAAGACAATTCTGGTTTAATTTCTATCTTGTGACAGAAAGTTGAATCTGATAATCTTACTATTTGCAGCTAAAGGTGAATAAAAGTTCCTTTACAAAGCAATACTTTTTTTTATTTTTTACAATTTTCATCATGTTATTTGTGGGAAATGGGCCTTTATGCTGTTGGAAGTTACTTGAGAAACATTTCAGACATCTGAACAAACTCAATGTAACAGGCGTTACATTTGAAATGGGTAAGGAGTGGGGGGAGGATTAACACACATGTTCCTGAAATGTAAGTCATCAGACCACACAAAACTGGAAAATTCAAGAATAATTATCTGTCCCTATTGAGTAAGTGTTCTAAATAGCAGTCTCTAATGTCTGCTCTGGGTCCTGATTTCCAAACTATGGAAACAAATGGCTTTTCCAAGACTGTAAACAATGATGTTGCAACATAGTTTGACAGAAAGCACTGAAAAAAAAAATGCCACTCAGATTATTATTAGTCTTACTATCAGTACACCTAGATGTATTAAGACCCTGATAAGGGCCAGCAAGAAATCTTGGGTTTTCATGAGGGCATTTGCAGAGTTTTGTCATGGTCTGCAAGTAATCTTTCTGGTTTGAGACATCCAGGTACAAATACGGTAAATCATTTCACAAGCATTTATTAAGCACCTGCAGTATGCCTCTATTTATTGTAAAGAATATCAAAGAAATAAATGATGCGATATTTGCCCTAAAGAAAGTTATTTGAAAGATAAAATACTGTTTGTAATTGGTATTTGGAAAAGAATTATAAACAGCAATATTATAAATATAGCTTGTTTTGGGAAGCTTAGTGAATGGAAAGAAGTCCGATCATACTGATAACATTATTATAGTTGACATATGAAATATAAAAATACTGAAGGATTTTATTAATGAAATGCTGTTGTTCAGTTGTTTTGGTCATGTCAGACTCTTCATTTAGGTGGTTTTGGGCAAAGGTACTGGAATGGTTTGTGATTTTCTTCTCCACCTCATTTTGCAGATGAGGAACTGAGGCAAACAGTGACTTTCCCAGGGTCATACAGCTACTAAGTATCTGAGGATATATTTGAACTCAGGAGGATGAGTCTTCCTGATTCTTGGCCCAGAATTCTATCCACTATACCACCTAGCTGCCCAGTTATTAACAATATCTATGTAACTTATTTTATTGTATGTTGAATTCTTGACTTGTTACATACTTGTAATAGATTATTAATTTATTTCAATGAAAAATGAGCCAAGAAAATTATCTGTATAGAATGTTTTGTGAAAAATGAAGAGATGTCATAATTTCTTTCTCATAAAAAAAGGAGGAACCATGATGATATAAAGTTTGGAAACCACTGCATTAGAAGATATATTCTTATCCTTCTCCCTACTCTATCATTTTTTTTTTTATTACCAGTCCTATAACTATATGCCCTATCCCAGACCAGAATGGAGATAAAGTGAGAAATGCTGGAACTACTCAAATATTTTAATGATAATCTTTTAAAACTGATAACAGTAGAAAATGAATAATATGCTATTTTTTTTTAAAGGAAATTAAGTGCACAGTCACTCTAAACTAATTCAGCCTTGTTGGACGGCATATTGATATCAAGAAAGATTTTGGTTCTTATTTCTCTTTTAAAAAATTGTTTTTTTCTAAATCCCTTCACAACACATAATTAGAAAAATTGTACATAATTGTTTCACCAGGGTAGAGAACATACATTTCCATGCCTAAAATCAACTTGTCAGAAAGTTACCTGTCAGTATTTAAATGTCATATGAGACTGAATAACTACCACTACATTACATGTTTACTTGAAAATGATCTTACAAACTATAGTACAAGTCATTGTACAATTAGCACATGGTGGAAAAGTTGCAATGCAGCCATATTACTTGAAAGAGTAAGTTCATTTCCACCAAATATTCTATTTTCTTCCTGAAAGCATTATTTTTAGTATTATATGTATTTGGGAGGGAAGGGTTCAGAAGGGTGGGAGGTGGGAGTGGTAAGTGCAAAGGACAAAATTACTTCAAGAAAAGTTTTGTCTCTTTAGGATTATTTTTCTTCAGCAACCAGATTGGGCTGATGAAATCACCATGCTAGTGGAATAAAACAAACTTTTTATACTTTTCATATGACTTATGGTCAGTTCCCACTACTTTACCATTAAAAATAATAATAACAACGATAATATTGCCTACCTCAAGTCTCTTCCCATCCTAATCAATCCTTTCCAGCTACCAAATTGTTTTTCCTTATAGTGCAGGTCAGATCATATCTTTTCCCAGAGTCAATTAACTCTAAGGGTTCCTTAACACCTCTGGGATCTAGCCTCTTGGCATTCAAAGTCTTTTTATAACCTAGCCCTCTCCTCTCTCTCCAATCTCCTTACTCTTTACTCCCTGCCACATATTTTTGAATCTGGTGACATTGGCCTTCTGGTTATTCCATGAACAAGATCCTTTATCTCCTGGCTCTGGGCAGTTTCTCTGGCTGTCTCCCATGCCTGTAATGTTCTCCTTCCTCAATTCCCTGGCATCCTTTAAATCCAAACTAAAATCTCATCTTCTACAAAAAACACCACAAATTCTAGTACATTAATTCTCTTGCTTTTCCTCTGTTGACTACTTTCTATTTATCCTGTATGTAGCTTATTTGATCATTTTTTTCTTTTTTTGCATGTCTCCTCCACCATTGGGGTGGGACCTTTTTGAGGGTAGGGAATATCTTCTGCCTCTTTTTATAGACCCAGCACCTAGCACACAGTGCCTGGCATATAGTAAATGCTTAATAAATGTTTGTTGACTGACATACCATGCTGATTCTCTTTAAAAATCTAATTCATCAAATGCACTGAGTTTCTCTATTTATCATTGCCTCAGATTCATGTAAGTCCTTTAAGAATATTTATGTTTTGATTATAGGACTGAACCCTGAACTGTGATGGACTTCACAACCATTTTTAATCAATAAGATGAACCCTTTTAATCCTCAACTATCACTTTTTTTTTAATTAATAAAAAAATAAAGATTTTGAACACTGGTAATTTTATTCATCTCAATATGGAAAGGCAAATTTGTTTTTGCTTCTGATCTACCAAATTTTTTAAAATTTAATTTTTATATGTTGGTGCAGTCAAAAGGCTCAAGTTTTTTTCTTGAGAACAATCATCTCTCCAGAATGACCTCTGTTCTAAATTTAGAGATGAAAATACCTCAATTACAGCTTAGTTACTTACCTAAACTACCAGCTGCCATTGCAGATCCAAGTGCAGCACTGAGACTTGGAACCATTTGCTCATAGTAAACTGTATCTGGACAAATGCATGCTGTTGCACCTACTGGTCCCGGCCAACTCTGAACTGGTCTTGGAAACCCAACCAGAAACACGGGAAGGGTGAACAGGGGAAGTAAAGGAGAAGAAAGTAGTGTAGAAAGAACTATGAAGAACATCACAACTGGGAAGAAGACTATATTGAGTGTAATTAAAGTGGTGGTAGATTTTCGACGCTGTTTTTTCTCTGTCCATGATGTCAAGAGGACAGATACAGCAAACTGCAACTTGGTGATAAGCTGAAGCAGTCGATCACGAATAATACCAACCTGAAAATATAAAAACAAAGTACATATTTCTATTTACTTCATAGAATGTCAGAACTAGAAAAGACCTCAAGAATATTTGGCACAACTTGGACAGGAACAAGAATTCTCTGTACATATCTCATATACACACACACACACACATATGTATGTATATGTAAATCAATCAAGTATTTATTAAGGACCTATTACATAAATGTAAGATAGTTTGAGGGAGAGCACAAGCAATTGAGAGGATCAGGAAAAGTTTTATGTAGAAGGGGGTGCTTGAGCTGAGTCTTACAGGAAGTGAAGGTCTCTTATCAAGCAGTATTAAGGAACAAGAGCATTCTAGAGACAGGGGATAGCCAATACAAGGGCATGGAAATGAGAGCTGAAGTGCCCTGTGTGAGAAAGAGAGAAGGAAAGTATGGCTAGACCTTAACAGGTAAGAAGAGTAATATATAATGAGGCTGAAAGGTTATGTGTGGTGCAGGCTTTAAAAGCCCCTAGAAGAAGGAGGCCACCAAAACTTACTGAGCAGGAGAGTGACATGGTCAGAAATGTGCTTAAGGAAAATCACTTTGGAAGCAGGGTGGAATGGGCTAAGGTAAGATGAGGTTTGGAGACCAATTAGAAAGGTACTGCAATAAACTAGGCAATAGATAATGAGGAGAGATCTAAAGTAGTATCAGTATGAACAAAAAGAGTCAGATATGAAAGATATAGAGGTCAAAACAGAAACATTTGGCACGTGTGGTGAGTAAGCAAGGAGTCAAAGATAAGGCTAAAACTGAATCTGAGACACTAGAAAAATAGTCGTGTCACCCCATCTTTGCTTGAAAACCTGCAACTGGAGAATCCACTACTTTTCAAGGCAATGTACCCCAAGAGCTTGAACTCTTTCTCTCCTCTCCATCTTCTAGCCTCACACTTGGGAACTTCAGCATGCGTATTGATATTTTCCTCTCATACAATACAAATACGGTGAGGAACCCCTCCTGCAGATATTCTTCAGTTTGTACATGTCTTTTCTTAAATGTGTTTCTGATAACTGACTAGGACAGTCTAATAGGTTTTGTCAGGACAGTGTATATGGTAGAATTTTTCCCTTAAATCCTCCTCACTCATAATTTCCTTATTAATGTTAAGAGCACCACCATCTTTCCAGCTACCCAGGCTTCCAACCTAAGTGTCATTCTTGACTCCTCCTGCCCCATTCAATTAATAATCAAATCCTGTGGCTTCTACCTTCCTAAAATCTCTTATGAGCCCCTTTTTTTTCCTGTGACACTACCACCACCTTGGTGCAAAGCCCTGATCACTTCATACCTAGATTACTACAATAGCCTGTCTCCTGTCTTTCTCAACTTCAGTCCATCTTCCACTCAACTGTCAAAGTGACCTCACTAAAGCATTATCTGACTTTGTTACCCTCTTATTCAATCAACTCCAGTGGCTTCCTACTGTCTCCAGGATCAAATATAAAATCCTGTTTGGTGCTTAAAGACAACTTGCTCCCTCTTACCTCTGTAAGTTTCCTTATACTTTACTTCTCTTAAACAAAACAATCCATTGTCCAGCTCTGGGCATTTTCACTGATTACCTATCCCTCAGGCCTGGAATTCTCTCCATTTTCATCTCTGCTTCCTGGTTTCATTAGAATCTCAGTTAAAATCCCACCTTCTCCAAGAAGATTTTCTTGGTCTTCCTTAATGCCAGTGCCTTCCCTCCGTCCTTACCTCCCATACGTGTGTGTATGGGTATGTGTGTCTGTGTGTATCACTGGTTCATACATTGTTGTAGACTGTTGATTCATTACAGCTAGGAACTATTTTTGCCTTTCTTTGTATCTTTGTTGCTTAACACAATGCCTGGCACACAACAAGTACTGAATAAATGTTTGTTTGTTGACTTGACTTCCAGCTTCTTGTTCTTGGCAGTTACACCTCTATTGCTGGGTAAGAGAGCACTAACTTTGTTGGGTGTCATATCACTTCTGGCACAATAGCATTTGACTGCACAAAAAACCCTCACCACTTGTCAGATGAACTGCTTCTTAGTCATACAAGTATAACACTACATTTAATAGGTATTAACTTTGATCTTGTAGGTTTGGCCCAACATTCTGACCTGGCCACATATTCCTTCCTTTATAAAATATTCATAGCAGCACTTTATGTGTTGAAAACAAAGCAGGTACCCATCAACTGGGAAATGGTTAAGCAAACTGTAGTACTAGAATGTAATGGAATATTACGGTACCTTATGATAAACATGAAAAATTCAGAAAAACAAGAGACTTTCAATTAACAGATACAAAGAAATATGCAGAACCATGAAATCGACAATAAATAGTAAGTAAAATAATAGGGGGGCAGCTAGGTGACACATTGGATACAGTGTTGGGCCTGGAGTCAAGAATACTCATCTTCCTGAGTTCAAATCTGGCCTCAGACACTTACTAGTTGGACACACACTTAACCTTTTTTGCCTCAGGTTTTCATCTATAAAATGAGCTGGAGAAGGCCCAGTATATTTTCCAAGAAAACCCTAAATGGGGTCACAAAGAATTAGACACAACTGAAGTGATCGAACAAGATAATGTAAGAAAACAACCACCACTACAACAAAAACCATACACTGTATAATTATAAATACCAAGTTGGCTAAGGAGAAGAGTTGAGATAACACATCTGCCCATCCCTTCCCTGCAGAGGTTTGGGCCTACAGGACTTGGAATACTGTGAATACTATCAGGCATAGATGCATGCATTGGTTAGTGCTGCCGTCCTGGTTCTTTTTTCATTCTTTCTTTTCTGTTTTTCCAAAAGGATAAGGAAGGATTAGGGAAAGGGGATGAATATACTTCTAAAGGAAGATAATATAAAAACAAACAAAAAAAGAATACTAATTTTTTAAGTGAAGGGCTTAGACTAAATCACCTTGAAGGTCTCTTTTAGTTCCAAATCTCATGATCTATGGACAATATGAACACAGAAAACAGCCAGATTACAAAAATGTTTATAAAATTCACACAAATGCACAGCTGGGAAAATTTCTACAAGATGGGTTCTTAACCTTTCATCGTGTCTGGGACACCCTGGGCAGTCTGTTGAAGCCTATTGATCCCTTCTCATTACAATATTTTTAAATGTACAAAACAAAATACATAGGATTACTAAAGAAACCAATTATATTGAAATGTAGTATCAGAAATATATACATTTTTTAAAGTTCACAGACCCCAGGTTAGGAACTCCTGCTCTAAAACCTATTCACTTGTTCTCCTGCTGACAGGTGCTAAAATGTTGGGTGAACTAAGCTGTAGAATACACAACTACTCTTAAAAAACAAAACAAAATAAAAATAAGCTTGTTAAGGTTTTGTTCTGGAAAGCTGTGCTTTTCTGTCGGTCTTCTTCACAGGAGCTACAGAGCACAGTGGCTAAAGAGCTGTGTCTGAAATCAGGAGGACCCAAATTCAAATCTGACCTCAGAAAGCTATGCGACCCTGGGAGTATCATTTAACTCTGCCTATCTGTTTCCTCAGTGGTAAAATGGGGATAATACAATAGCTACCACAAATGAGATAATGGCATATAACTCTCTCCCTCTTTTCCCCTTCTTTCCCTTTCCTAATGCTTGATGCTAAGTTAGTTGGAGTAATCAGTGAGTAATGCTGACACTTGCCTCTTTATAAAGTACCTAGGGTTTTACATTGCTTATTCCTTCAAACTTTTGTTTGAAGCTAGAGAGCAGGTGATAAATAGACACAGTGATTCTGCCTCATAGAATGACATCAAGTATGAAATCTAAGGAAAGACCCTTTCTAATTCTATGCAACTTAAGAGTCACTGCTTCAGGCATCTTCTTCAACAACCATTTTTCCCCCATGAATTTGCCAAGTCATGAACACATGAATGTCAGTCAACAGAACTGTTTATTTAATACTTTATTTTTTTTAGTCAAACCCCAAAGTAAAAGCTAACTTCTCGACCATGTTTGCCCAGAAAATGAGTATTTCCTTATACTGGATTAGAGGGTGGAAGACACACTTACTGGGTCCTCTGCTTAGTATATCACTAAGTGGCTGATACTGTAGGTCTCTGGGGAAAAGTTAACTGGTAGATAATGTTATTTAATATGGTTTCTAATTCTTTTCCTGGACCTGTAAATAAACATTGAGTTTTCTAAACCATATGCTTGCAAAAGGTGCTGATCACATCACGTGGGGTGATATCAGACACTGAAGTTCCCTAATTATTGGCTGTAAATGATAAGCCTGCTATTTGTCCTTCATTCTCTAAGACGACCATGATATCAGGAAAGTGGTACCATGACATGCAAGCTAACTGAATTATATAAGGGAAGACTGTGCAAAGGCACTAGCCTCACTTTCTCCTCTGGAGCCATCTGGGTCCAGTGACCAGATATAGATCAGGGCAATTGGAGATGGCCCCGAATGCATGGGGAGACCTTGGCTTTTTCAAGATAAGGTCTTCAACAGGTCTCAGTCTCACTGAGGCCAAATGATAAGCTAGAAGGGTCAGAAATCTCACCAAAAATTTTACAGACTCATTATATGACATGGCAGATAGGTCAATTTAAAGATAGCTGATTTTATGTAGAGAATGAATAATCAATCAATAAACATTTATCAAGCACCTAGAAGAGATTCATAAGAAGAGGTCAGTGCAGAGTTGAACTGATTCATCAAGGGTCAAGATGAGGAAAATAGCCTGGATTTCTTCCCTTGAAAATTATCTGTTGATATCCTTTGATCATTTATCAATAGGGGACTGAATGTATAAATGAGATCTTTATGAGAGAAACTTGCTATAAAGATTTTTTCTAGTTGATCATTTCTTTTCATCTTAACTTTATTAGATTTGTTTGTACAAAATTTTTTTAATTTTATGTAATCACAGTTATCCATGTTATCTTTTGTGATTCTCTCTATTCCTTATTTGGTTATTAACTTTTCTTATTCACAAGTCTGATACATGGGAACTTTTTCCAAGTTTCTCTCATTTATTTATGATGTAACCTTTTATATCTAGGTCACACAACCATGTGTAACTTATCTTTGTAACAAGGTGTGAGGTGTTGGTCTAAATTTAATTTCTTTCTTACTGCTATCCAATTAAATGTGAATGATATTATAAGGTGTAAAGAAGAGAGTGAAAGGAGAAACACCTAAAGTCTGGAGAAGAGAAGGTGAAGGATAAAAAAAAAAAACCATAAAGGGCAACAACTTGAAATAAACAGGGAAAGAGGTACATAGAGATGAAAAAGGATAACAGAATAGAATGAAGGGAAATAAACAATTAACTATCATAACTGCTATGGGATGAATTTGCCCATAAATAGAAAATGTTACCACCACAGGTTAGAAAACAATATCCAACACCCTTAAAATATGATAAGTAACAAAAAGTTAAAATAAGGGATTAGAGCAAAATCTACTTTGCCTCAGCTAAACACAAAAAAGTATCAATTATGATTTCAGACAAGGCAACAGCAAAAAGAGACAATTAAAACAAAAATAAAAAGGGAAACTACATTTTTCTGAAAGGGTAACTGAGATGATGAACTCATATAATACCCAATGGTATAATTTTTAAATACTTGAAGGAATAACTAAATGAATTACAAGGAGAAATAGACAATAAAACTATAATAATGAGGGAGCTCAAATTACCCCTATCAATGCTTGATAAATCTAACTAAAAAATAAATAGTAAAGAAATTAATGTTCTGAGAATTTTAGCAAAATTAGTTAAGCTAGACCTATGGATATTATCAAATGGAAATAGAAAGGAGTGTGTGTTGAGTGAGTGTGTGTATGTATGTGGTGATGTATCTATAACATATTTGTATGTATACATAGATATACAGATGTATACATATATAAACATTACCAACTACACCATTACAGAAACTGATCAAGTCTTAAGACATAAAGACCTTGCAAACAAATGCAGAAAAGCAAAAATATCATACATATCACTTACTGATTACACTGTAATGAAATTATATTAAAGGCCAATGAAAAAACATTAAAAATTGAATTACTGGGTCACAAAAATCATAAAAACTACTGATGATTTCATTAAAGATAATGATAATATTCCAAAATTCTGGGGATGGAGCCAAAGCAGAACTTAGGGGAAATTTTGTATCGCTAAACATTTTACTAACAAAAAAGAGAAAGATTAATGAAATGGAAATGCAACCAAAAATACCAAGAAATGAACAAATTAAAAAAACTTAAACACTAAAAAAGAAGTCTTGAAAATTAAAGAATTAACA
The DNA here is from genome assembly GCF_028372415.1 of Notamacropus eugenii. Lineage (NCBI taxonomy): Eukaryota > Metazoa > Chordata > Mammalia > Diprotodontia > Macropodidae > Notamacropus > Notamacropus eugenii. The sequence goes on along the minus strand of NC_092872.1, from coordinate 303,155,139 downwards.
TAATTAAAACAAAAAAACCAAAAAATTAATGAATATTTGTAGCTATTCGTGGGAGGGAAGACACCAAACTAATAAAATAGAGAAATCCTTAGTTATTTTGATTAAAAAGAGTGAGGAAAACTAGTATCAAAAATGAGAAAGGAGAATTCACAACAAATGAAGAACAAAAGATATTTTTAGAAATCATTCTTCCTAACTATATATAATAAACAAAACCAACAACTTAAATGAAATAAATGAATATTTACAAAACTACAAAATACGCAAATAGAACAGGGAATTCAAAACAATCCAATTTCAGGGAAAGAAACAGAACAAGCTATAAATTAACTTCCAAATAAAATTTTTCCAGGATCAGATGGATATATGTGAATCTATCAAATATTTAAAGAAATTAATTCCAATACTGTATAAACTGTTTGCAAAAATAGCAAAGATCCTACCAAATTCCTTTTATAACACAGATATGGTATTGACAAATAAAATGATAAACAGAAAAATTCAAAACAGATAAAAAACTATACACTAATATCCCTCAAAAACACAGAAGCAAAAATTTTAAATAGTAGCAAAGAGGCTAAAATAACTATATAGCAATGATTACATACCATAGCCAGCTTAGAGTCATATAAAAATGCAGGGTTGGTTTAATAATAGGAAAATCACAAACTTAATTAACTAATATTAGCAACAAAAACCATATGACTATATCAACAGATGCAGAAAAAGTTTTCAACAAAACAATACTCATTTCTGCTAAAAAAAAAGTAAAAAATACAATATTATATAGGAAATGTAGTAGGAATTTTACAAAGTAGTCTATGTATAAAAACCCAAGAGAGTTACTTTTATTTGTAACGGAGATAAACTAGAATCCTTTCCAGTAAATTCAAGGGTGAAACAAGGAGGCCTATTTGTCACCATTTCTCTTTGACATGGTACTAGAAATCCTGGCTATAACAATAAGGCAAAAAAAAAAAGAAAAGAAAGTGAGAGAATAAACATAAGTAAAAAAGAAACAAAATGATCATTTTCTCAATTTACTTTTTTGGCTGCCGCATTTCACTGCTTGCTCCTATTTAGCTTGCAGTCCACTAAAATGCTTGAATCTTCTGTAGAATGGCTACTTTTTAATGCCTCCATCTTATATTCAAGAGGCTGATTATTTTTTTAACCCAAGAGTAATGTATTCCAATTGTCCCTACTGAATTTCCTCTTATTAGATTCAGCCCAGTGCTCTAGCCTGGCAAGATCCTTTTGGATCCAGACTCTGTCATACAATATTGGTTATCCTTCCCATCTTTGGTTTTCTGCAAATTTGATGAGTGTGCCATCTATGACTTTATCTAAGTAACTAAAGAAATGTTAAAAAGCACAAGTCAAACCATCGATCTCTGGCATCCTCCCTTGGATGAAGCATAAATGACTACTCTAACTTTAGCCATTCAACCAGTTTCAAATTCAATGAAATGCATTCTCATCTAGCCCATAGCTCTTTATCTCCTCTAGAACAGTGTGAGGCATAAAACCTTCTTTGGGTTCTCTTCCAATGAGAATATGAGTTCCTTGACAGCAGAGAATATTATCTTACTTTTCTATCCTTACCTCTAGTACTTAGGACAATGTATGTTACATAGTGAATACTTAATAAAAGTTTATTCACTCACTGAAAATATGCTAAAAATCTAGGTAAACTGTATCTATAGATTTTCTCCTTATTACAAGTTTAGTCATCCTATCAAAAGATTTTAGCACTTTTTTTCAAATGAATGATCTTTTATTAAACATTTACTATGTACCATGATGTATGCACTGTCCTAAGTACAAAAGATATGAACAGAAAATTAGGCTAGTATTGCTTTATTTTTGATGAAGTCATGCTGACTCTGAAGTCATCTCTTTCCTTTTGAGATGCTGTCTAACCATTAAAGGTTAATTTTTAATGATCCTTTCTAGATTTATCTCAGGAATCAAAGTCAAGCTTGATGGCCTATAATTTATAGACTGTTCTATTCCCTTTTGTCAAAGTTGTCACATTTTCCTTCTCCAATCTTGGGGCTCCTACCACATTTTTCATTATCAACAATCACATATGCCAGTTCTTTTAATAACCAAAGATGCAGTTCATATGGGCTAAATGATATAAATTCAGCAAGGGCAACTTATTCATTATATTTCCCTCCAAATCTATCTTCCTCTGCTGAGGTCACCAACACCCTTCTAGTCACCCATTTTTCCAATCTTGTCATTGCTTTCACCTCCTCACTTTCTCTGACACTGCACATTGAGTCAGTTGTCCAATCTTGTCATTTCCATCTCTACAATATCACTCCCATCTGTCCCTTTATCTTCATTTATACAGTTACTCTAATTTAGGTCTTCATTACTTCTCCCTCTCTCTAGCACCTTCATCTCTATCTACCACCCAAGTGCCAAGATGACTTTATTCAATAAACTCAATGTCTCCCTACTGCCTCTTAATTTAACTTCATGTCCTTAGCTTTTAAAGTACTTTACTATCTGGCCCTAAACAACTTTTTTCAATCCTATTACACATTATTTCACTTCACATACTCTTGGTCCAGACAAACTAGCTTTTCATTCCTTATGTATAACTCTCCCATCTCCTAGGTCTGCACTGGCTTTCCCTCATGCCTGAAATGTACTCCTACTTCACTTCCTTCTTGTAAAAATCCTGTTTCCTTCAAAAGTGTGCTGTGATGCCATCACCTACTGAAGCCTTTCTGTCCTACCCTCCCCCTTCAACTGTGATAGGCTTCTTAACAAATAAATCTACCCTGTATATATTCTGAAAGTACATACATATGTGTGTGTATATGTGCACGCACGCACGCACACAAGCACACACACACACACACACACACACACATTTTGTCTCCCCAATGGAATATAAGCTCCTTATACACAGGCACTATTTCATTTTTTGGCCTTGTATCCCTACTGCCTTGCACAATAATGCCCAGAACATAGTAAGGTTACAGAATAAGAATTTGAGAGTTGGAAGAAACCTCAATGTCCATGTAGTACAACCCTCACACAAAAGAATACACACAACAGTATGTATACATGACAACTCTTTTCCTACTATTTCCTATCATAGCTCTCTCCACAATTTTTCTTCTCCTTTTCTTTCTTCTGACTAATTTGGAAGCGCACATCAGTGTTGCTCCTTACTTGTGTTATAAATATACATGTATATGAAAAAAGATACAAATGTGTAAGCAAGTTCAGCACTACTGTCATGTACATATAAATGGAATTTATTAACATTCTATCTCTGTCCCCTTAATACATTTTTAAGTAATTCTTTCTGGAAAATATTTCTGATTTTTTAGAGAATTTTTCAGTGAGGATGTTTAATTTAACTCCAGCAGCTAATATGATGTCCTCAAAGAAGACATGCCTCTCTATCCACAAAAGATCTTCTATGTAGAAATGTCTACTTATCTGCATGAAGGAAAATATATTACCTTTTGTTTTTGTATCAAATGATAATCAAATACTTCTAGCCTAATTATAATCAAATGCTTCCAGCTTTCCAAAGAAATTTATTGCCAACCTATGTACATAATAATCCTACTCAAAGTGGTCAATGAATATCTTAAGACCTCATTTGGAGTGGCAGAGCCAAGATGGTGGAGTAGAAGGACGAACCTGTAGAAGCTCCCCTACACAGCCCATAAAATACCTGTAAAAAAAATGACATCAAGCAAATTCTAGAGCAGCAGAAGTCACAAAATGACAGAGTGAAAGAGATTTCAAGCTCAAGACAACCTGGAAGGCCAATAGGAAAGATCTATCACACCGGGCGCGGAGTGGAGCACAGTCTAGCTTTGGCTACGTGGTGCGGTAGGGACAGGACCAGAGCAGGTTTCAGGGCGCCATCAGCAACAGCAGCAGTTCCAAGAATGCTCAACCCACAAAGACCAAAGACAGTTTCAAAGGTCAGTGAGAAAGCTCTTTCACCTGGGTGAGAAGGGAACTCAATCTGGCCCCACCAGCAGCAGCCACTGCAGCATCAGCATCAATTTTTGGAGCCTTTTGCCTAAAGCCCTGGGGGATCAAGCAACTGATCAGGATCTCAGCTCTAAGTGGTTGTCCTGGCATGAGGAGGAATACTGGCATAGTGGAGTTGGTGGTGGCTCTGCACAGGGAATTCTCCTCACAGATGCTGGGCAGAAGAGTGCTTGTGGTTGCTCCTAGACCAGAGTGCAGGCCAGGAGAGGTGCAAACTCCTCTCCCTTCATTGTGCCACCCTGGAGGAATTGAGAACTTATAGGTCCCCGGAGTACACCCTCCTCTTGACAAAGGACTCAAAAGTTAAGTAACTGGATGGAAAAATGCCCAAGAAATGGAAAAAAAAAATAAGACTATAGAAGGCTTCTTTCTTGGTAAACAGGCATTTTTTTCCATCCTTTTGGATGTGGAAGAACAATGCATACTATCAGCGGCATCCAAAACCTCCAAAATAAATACGCAATGGTCTCAGGCCATGGAAGAGCTCAAAAAAGATTTTGAAAATCAAGTAAGAGAGGTGGAGGAAAAATTGGGAAGAGGAATGAGAACGATGCAAGAAAATCATGAGTCAAGAGCTTGCTAAAGGAGACTCAAAAAAATTATTAAGAAAATAACACCTTTAAAAATAGGCTAACTCAATTGGTAAAAGAGGTCCAAAAAGCCAATGAGGAGAAGAATGCTTTAAAAAGCAGAATCAGCCAAATGGAAAAGGGGGTTCAAAAGCTCACTGAAGAAAATAGTTCTTTGAAAATTAGATTGGAGCACATGGAAGCTAATGACTTTATGAGAAACCAAGAAATTACAAAACAAAACCAAAAGAATGAAAAAATAGAACATAATGTAGAAATATCTCACTGGAAAAACTGACCTGGAAAAAAGATCTGGGAGAGACAATTTAAAAATTATGGGAATACCTGAAAGTCAAAAAGAGAGCCTAGACATCATCTTTCATGAAATCATCAAGGAAAACTACCCTGATATTCTAAAACCAGAGGGTAAAACAAATATTGAAAGAATCCACCAATCACCTCCTGAAAGAGATCCAAAAAGAGAAACTCCTAGGAATACTGTAGTCAAATTCCAGAGCTCCCAGGTCAAAGAGAAAATATTGCAAGCAGCTAAAAAGAAACAATTAGAGTATTGCCGAAATACAATCAGGATAACACAAGACCTAGCAGTTTCTACATTAAGGGACTGCAGAGCTTGGAATATAATATTCCAGAAGTCAAAGGAACTACGATTAAAACTAAGAATCACCTACCCAGCAAAACTGAATATAATACTTCAGGGGAAAAAATGGTTATTCAATGAAATAGAGGACTTTCAAGCATTCTTGATGGAATGACCAGTACTGAATAGAAAACTGAACTTTCAAACACAAGAATTAAGAGAAGCATGAAAAAGTAAACAGGAAAGAGTAATCATAAGGGACTTACTAAAGTTGAACTATTTACATTACTAAATGGAAAGATAATATTTGTAACTCTTGAAACTTTTCTCAGTATTTGGGTAGTTGGAGGGATTATACACATACACACATACACACACACACACACATATAGACAGAGAGCACAGGGTGCGTTGAATAGGAAGGGATGATATCTAAAAATATAAAATTAAGAGGTGAGAGAGGAATATATTGGGAGGAGAAAGGGAGAAATAGAATGGGGCAGGTTATCTCTCATGAAAGAGGCAAGAAAAAGCTTTTTCAATGCAGGGGAAAAGGGGGGAGGTGAGAAGGGAAAAAGTGAAGCTTACTCTCATTACATTTGGCTTAAGGAGGGAATAACATGCACACTCAATTTGGTATGAAAATCTATCATCCTACAGAAAAGTAGGGGAGAAGGGGATAAGTGGGGTGAGGAGATAGAAGGGAGGGCAAATGGGAGGAGGAAGTAATTAGAAGTAAACACTCTGGGGGAGGGACAAGGTCAAAAGAGAAAACAGAATAAATGGGGGGCAGGATAGAATGGAGGGAAATAAAGTTAGTCTTACACAACATGACTATTATGGAAGTCTTCTGCAAAACTACACATACATAGCCTATGTTGAATTGCTTGCCTTCTCAGTGGGGATGGGTGGGAAGGGAGGAAGGAAGAAGTTGAAACTCAAAAGTTTTAGGAATGAATGTTGAGAATTGCTTTTGCATGCAACTGGGAAATAAGAAATACAGGTAATGGGGTACACAAATCTATCTTGCCCTACACGAGAGAAGATGGGGATAAGCAAAGGGAGGAGTGTGATAGAAGGGAGGGCAGACTGGGGAAAGAGGTAATCAGAATGCACAGTGTTTTGGGGTAGGGGGAGGGTAGAGATGGGGAGAAAATATGGAATTCAAAATTTTGTGGAAATGAATGTTGAAAACTAAAAATAAATAAATAAACAGAAAAAAGAAAGACCTCATTTGTATTTTGAGTGGGGTAGAGAACATTAGTATTAAAAGATTTACTAGTCAGGAAAGTACACTGCAAAGTAGGTTGGTTGTCTTTTTTTGTTTTAACTTTACAAATAAACTCCTACTTTTCAACATTTTGCAACATTTCATTTTTGCTCAATATAGTCAATGATATCATACTAGTTTAATATTTTAAAGTTTATAATTCCCAAACCTTTTTTAACTTTGCAATATTAAAGTAAATGACCTATAGTCTAACCAAAGACAGGATTGCTCAAATGATGGAATACTTAGTTCCAAACTGAGAAAAATGTTTTTAAAAAGGAAAAGGGGCATGCATTAGGTTATTAAAATCAATTAAATTTACCAATAAAAGTCTGATTCCTGTGTCCAGGCTTCTGTTCCACCACAAGTCTTTACTGAGTATGAATAACTGCATCAATGATACAACTACCATTTCCAATAACGCATTTTCTGTATTCTGCCATACCTGTAGTAAATACGTTGACAATTTTTAATAGGAAGAATTTACTTCTAAGCAAATTATATTCCCCTCAACTTCTTTCATTGTATATATTTAGAGTAGTCAAACATCTCCTCAATATGGCAATAGTAAGATACTTTAAATACACATAAAAGTTACCATTCTAAAGGCTCTTGTGAATCCAATGCAAACAGATACAGAGTGAAGTACTTGTAAGGAACTGTCAAGTGAAAGAAATGCGATCATAGCAAAAGGTGACACTGAAATAACAATGAACAAAAATTAAATTTTTCCATGGGTAATGCCTTCTACCATAATTTAATTTGGTAAATTGAGACAGCTGCATAATTGAAGTAACTGACTAAAAAATTATGATAGTAAACCACTTTTTACTTAGTAAAACATTATGAAATTCAGAAATTCAGTAATGCTGTTAAATTGATTTTCCTACCTAGAGTAAGCAATATTCGTCTGACAACACCAACTTTCCCAAGTCTTGTTTGCTTCTCCAAGAAGATAGTCACAGATCTTGTATCCTTTGTATAGAAAGGATTTTGGAAAATTCCAAACACATATACACTTTGAATTTCCCTAAGCAGCCATGTTACTATAAATAGTACCATTAAAATATAACTAACAATAGTCTGGGGACTGGTTTGGGCAAAGGTTGAAAAACCAGCAAAGAAATGAAGAAGGCTACTTTCAATTAGTGCTAAAACTAGTAAAATGAAATAAAAAAGACATTCCTGCCACCCAAATTGTTTTTTTGAACTATTACGCAGAGTCTTAGATTTGGCTGGAGTTCTCTGTATGATTTTGCCTTCAAGTACAGAATGACCAATTACACTTAGGTTAAGACTTAGTAAGAATCCAAATCCAGTCATGAAAAGTACCACACCAACAGTGCTGGGAATGAAATAGGATGCTATAGCTGTTGCAGCAGAAACAAGAAACATTACTATTAACCTGTGAAGAAAAGAAAAAAAAAAGATTTCTGTAATGTTGTTACAAGGGAAAGTTCATATTTATTTGGAAATCAATGTAATATAAAAGCAAAAGACAGTCATAAAATTAAAAAAAAAATAAAAATGTTCTAACACTTCCAAAAACATTTTCCAAAATAAATTTACCTTAGGTGGCTTGACATAGGTGACCCTCCAAGACCAAATTCCAAAACCTGTTCCATTCCCCACAGAAAAAGTGCATCAGGTGGGGGCAGAGTCCCCAGTGCCCACAGAATGGGCAAAAATACAAATAAGATGTGCAAAATTTGATTGATTTGCTCTAGAACTGGCAGGTTAACTGTAAACCTACAAGAAAAAAATCCAAAATTACACAAAAATAAGTTATTACATGGTATTTCAGTAGAATCTAAGTTCCAAGGAATGGTTTTGTCTTTGTTATCTCCAGGGCAGTGCTCAGAATGATATTTGTTGAATTGAAATGAGCTGGAATGATCTATTCCAATTGTTTCATTTGATAGAAGAAGAGACTAAGATCCTCTGTTGAGGTTAGCTGACTTGTACAAGGTCATTCATTCATTCATTTGATAAACATTTCTTAAGCACCTATGTGCCTGAACTATGCTAAGGACTGGGGATACAAAAAAAAGACAAAGGTAGTCCCTGACCTCAAGGAGCTTACAATCTAAGAGAGGTCCCTGAACCAGTAAATAGCAGAGTCAGCATTAGAACCCAGGTCCTGACTTTCAATCTTCCAGTGATCTTTCTCCTACACCATGGTACATAATGAAGGCTCTTTCCAGAAAAAGAAACCCAGATACAAATAATTGTAGATAATTCCCCAAACTTTCACATACTGCACAATTCTAATGTTTAAGAAGGATAAACAGTCCAAAACATGAATTGTTCATGAATTAATACCCTTAAAAGTCAATTAGCTGAGTTCAATTCAAAGGCAAAGATGCTAACCTGTGCAAAAGATCCTCTACCTCCAATTTTCCAATATGAAAGGAAAACCATGAACAGTTTTGAAGACCTTGAGCTCAATGAATAAAGTCAAGAAAATAATTAAAGCCAAGATAACACCACTAACTATGCTACTCAAGTACATAACAATGTAACAGAAGTAAATGAACAAAAAGTAGAGAGGGAGAGAGCACAGTGATACAGGAGAATGCATGTCCTTTATATTTTTTGAACAAAGGAAACATGAACTTAGGGTTAACAGCATAATGCTGAATTTTTTTCAATAGCTTCTATAGTGGTAATATTTTTTAATCTTTTTACTTTCGGGTGTTCAATTTTTTTTACATAAATAAAAATTTTTTCATTTTTTAAAAAAATTTTCAGTTCCGAATTTTCTTCCTCCTTTCCTTCCCTCCTCAAAAAGGAAAGCAATTTGATATAGATTATATAGGTACAGTAAAAAATGATAACTTTTAAAACCAATTTCATTTAGTTTTTAGAAGAAAACACAAGCCATAAAAAGCAATCACATCATCCAAAACAAGCTAATAGAAAGAACATAGTTGTGTAGAAAAAAAATCTCTTACATTATACTGTTCAAAGTCATCCTATTTAAATTTTCTGTTCTACATATATGTTCATTCAAATCATGATTTAATTCAATATTGTTTATATTAAGACCAAAGGAAAAAAAATACCCAATTATGGCATGGAAAGACCATCTCTACATGTGGAAGCAGCAGTTTTATGACTAATCAAAAGTGAATTAGTCTACGGCAGTGGGAAATTCAGTCGTTTTGTAATTTGCATTTATAATGTTATCCTTTCTCTTTTTAATTGGGAAAAATATTTAAATTTATTTTTATTCACTCAAGAAAATATTTCTGATAATGTTTTGGGAAAAAAAAATTATTAACCTAATGAAAAAATATCAAATCAGGTCATGTGAAGTGGAAAGAATATTAGACCAGGAATAAGGAGACCAGGTTCAGCCACATACTGGCTGTAACCCTTAGTTAAGCCAATTAGCTTCTGGAGGCTTAGTTACTACATCTGTAAAAGAGGGTAATGAAGCATGTACTACCTACTTTTTGATTGTTGTGAAAAAAGACTTTGTGAACCTCAAAATGCTACATAAACTTCAGAAAAAATTCACTTACATAATATTCACATATCAATGGAAAATGAACAGTTATGCTTTGATGATCTTTAAATCAAACAACTTAGATGATGAAAAACTACATGTTAAATGTACAGTACTTGCTTATTATGATGATTAAATAAGCCTATAGTAAAGTATTATTAAAAAGAAAGCAATCATTTATTCATATCTTAAAAAGAGATGTAATACTGATTTGGTTTTTCAGATGTCCTATAATCTAATGTAAAGAGATGAAAGTGTTTGATTTGATGATCACTTGCCTCTGAAAGCAGCATTCACCTGAAGAGCTATGTGCAAATTCTGTATATAGTTCAATCTTGGTTAATAACTATCCTCATAAACATCATTTTTATGTTTAATATTATTAGTGTCACTTAATTCTCCCTAATTAACTAAGCAGAAATGACCAATCTTCAGGCTAATTTTTACTGTCCACTGACATTAATGGTCAGAGTAGGTGTTTTATGATTTTCTTTGAATTCCTTTTTTTTTTGAATATAGCAATTTCCCAAGAATTTTTCTTTTCAAAATTGTTTTAATAAAATGTGCCTTATATCTATTAAACCCAGTCAGATTTTTAGCAAAATTTTACTTTAACGTTAGTTTAGGAATAAGCAAAATGCAAATCAATAAAGAATAGTAACCATGTTATATTTATATTTTCCCTTCACTAAATCTCTGCTGGATGTTATCCAGGGAGGTGACCTTCCAAATGAAAATCAGGATATATGTCATCAGGTTTGTAATTACCATTTAAAACAATGGTATGGGTTATAGGCTGAAGGGAAAAAGACTCGGAAAAAAACTCTAAAAAAAGAAAAAACCTTTCTTTCTGTTAAGGGGGTACATATATACATATACATAGAAATAGATTTCTTCCTAACTTTTCAAAGGTAGTATTCAAGTATAATCTATCTGGTTACTCTAATGCTGCAAAGGATACCGCCAGAAAGAGACCAACATGTAAAAATGCTTTCTTCTAAAATCATCAATATCACATTATATTTCTGCCATACTGCTGAGACTATATAAATACTGCATAGTCAGTCTTCTTCATAAAGGTAGTATAACTACAATGACTATATTAAAAATAAATGAAAGACACTAGGAGTTAGTTTTATTTTACTGACTAAAAATACATAAATGCCTGTTATAGTTCTACCTGGATACTAACCTGGAGAACAGAAAGCTGCAATCTATAGAAACAGAGAAATAAGAGTCAAGCTAAGGGGAGAGCAAGCAAAAATAATTATCATTCCATAAATTTTCCGTACAAATTATAGGGAACTAATCACATTTTTTTCTGTATTAGAGCTAATTTCATCAAAAGATTCATGTCTGGTTCTTTTATGAATTAGTATTAACACAGAGAGTTAGATTACTTGCATTGTCAATTTTAAATCTCGTCTATTTAAAAACATTATTTATGAAAATATTGTGCACAGAATATTCTAAAAAACATAAAAATATTGCACAAAATGCAAGTTTTGATTATTTAAAAGTAAAAAGGGTGGTAAAAATTTGAAAGGAAGTAACAGGAAAAAAATCTTTGTTTCTCTAATAAAAGTCTCATTTCCAAAATACAAGGAATTAATCCAAATGTACGAGACTAAAAACTATTCTCCAATAGATAAATGGCCAAAGGATATGAATAGGTAGTTTTCAAAGAAATTCAAGTCATCAATTATCACATAAAAATAAGCTTTAAATCACTAACAATTAAGAGAAATGTAAATTAAAGCAATTTTGAGGTACTATCCCATCATTATGACTAGCAAAGATAACAAAAAAAGGAAAATGACAAAGTTGGGAGGGCCTGTGGGAAAATAGGTACACTGGTGCCCTGTAGGTGAAGCTGTCAATTGGTACAGTCACTCTGGAAAGCAATTTGGAACTAAATTGAGAAAGCTACCAAACTCTGCAAACCCTTTAACCCAACTCTGACATTACCAAGCCTATATTGCTAAGAAATCCAAGAAGGAGCAAGAAGACACAAATATTTGTAAGTTTTTTTCAGGAGAGGCAAAAATTAGAAACCACAGGGGTAACATCTTATTGGGGAATAGCTAAACAAAGTGGGGTATCTGAATGTAATGGGATATTACTGTCCCACAAGAAATGATGAAATGGACAATTTCAGAGGAAATTGAGAAGACCTTGAAGAACTGATACAGAGAAAAGTGAGCAGAATGAGAATGATACAGTGTTAACATTATCACGAAAAACAACGCTGAAAGACTTTAGAAAACCCTGATCAATGCAAGGATAAAATCTAAGTCCAAAAGCATGAAGACAAAACACTCCATTCACTTCCTGACAGAAAGGTGATAACTTTGAAATGCCAAAAGAGACATACATTTTTGGACGTGGTTAACGTAGGAATATTTTTCCAGATTATGCAGCAATATATTAAGGGATTTTTTCAAAAAACTGACTCAGTGGGAACAAAGGGACATACTAGGAGAGATGAATTAATTTTAAAAACTTGTTACTTGAAAAATAATAATTCCCACAAAAAGAAAAATAATTCATCTTTTCATTAAAAAATGACATAAATAACTGAGTATAGTATAGAGTGAGTATAGAACTTGAAGCAATTACTTACTTCATAAAAAAGTTTTTTTTTTTTTATCTTCTTTCATGATTATCTGGATAACTGCCTTAATCCTAGCATAGTTGGACTGGTTTTATGCTTTTAAAACATTATTCTATAAATCTAATTTTATGATCATATAAAGGTATTTAAAATATAATTTAAAATTATTTTCTCTTTAGGAAAGTTATTTTATAATTTACACTATCTGCCTAAAGCAACTGAAGGTATAAAAGAGCTTATAAATTTTTTACCTGTGTGCAAGATCCACGGCAATAAAGAAAATAATATATAGAGGCCTCATGAGAGCAGTAAATTCGTAAGTGTCAAGTGTTTGGAAAGTAGCAGTCTCAGTGGCTGTATTTATGATTAATGAATATTCTCCTATGCACACTGTCACCCATCCAAAGATAAATATCATAACAGTGCCTCCTATGTTACTATATAATAAAGTTATTCTGTTGGGAAGCAGATACCATGTTCCAAGTCCACAAATTACTCCGGCAAGTACAGAATGGAAAACAGTATTGACCATATATTTCTTTCCTGGAATTATAAACTTGATTGTTTCAGCATCTGCACAACCTGAAGATTCATATTCATCTTCATCCATCAAGGTATCCGGACTCAGCATTCGTTCTATAGTCACTGATTTCTTTCTTGCGTATAAACTTGTCATTTGGATGGCAAATGCAACAAAAAGCATTAATCCACCTGAAAGTGCTGCAGTATAATAGTCTTTTAGAATGTCTAATTGGTACAAGAGTGTTCCTATTCCTCCCAAAACCCATGGTATCAGGAAAAGAATTATTTGATTAATATATATGTAAGGAGGGGCACAATAGCCTAATTTGAATCGAGGACCTCCAAGAACTGTTTGTGGAAAGCGCTTCAGAAAGAAGTCCTGCTTGTAATCATTCAGCAAAGGCACATCTGGACCCATTCTTTTTATTCAGAAATATAGTGAAAGTCTCATCTTCCCTGTCAAATGGAACTCCATCTAAGAAAAAAAAAGAAAAAAGATCAACATTTGAAAATGTCACATTCATAAATTTTTAAAAGTAATTAAAATGTTATTGGTATATATTTTCTATTAATATTTATGATTTCATATTGTTCTGAACTAAGTAATTTAGTATTTTTTTAAAAACCTACAAATGTTCTGGTGATGCTGTACGGTTACAAATCTTGGAGCACCATCCTGAAGAATCAAAGCAGTTTGTGACTCAAGGGGTGACAGAGAGAAGCAGAGCAAGTCTAAGTCTGCTATAACATATTTCTAGTGGTACTCTATGAAGAAAAAGTGGTGTGAAAGGTATTAGGAAAAGACTTAAAAAAGAGGTATGACAATCAGGTAAGGACAGCAAGAGAGAATAACTGGGCAGCCCAACTGTTGTATTGGAATCCAAAAAAACATCAAAAGATCTAAAGGAAAGTCAAGCTCTATGGGACAACACAGGCAACATCAAATCATACAGGATGAACATATCACAGTATGTACCAAAAGAAAAAACAACCCATCAATGAGATCATGGAGTCATTTAAATAACAAACTCCATATACTCAATTCAGGTTTTCCAGTGACTTCACATATTGTCCTACCATAGTCATTTCTCTATTGTGCTTTGTAAGTTGTTTTTTTCTCCCTTCAATAAAACTAATTATAGGGATAGATAGGCAGAAGTTCTAAGGATTCGTATACTCTTAAAATTCAGAGCTGTAGAGGGCCTTAGGGATCATCTAATCTAACTCCCTTCATTTTATATATATATATATGTAATAAAGTTAGAAACTAAATGAACTCATATTACTCCAAATGAAGTTCTGTTGGAACTTTCCGTGTCATACAAGCAACGTATTCCCAGAAATGTCAATGTAAATTATATGATTTTAAATGTAATACGACAGTGCATATCCTTAAATTCTGCTATACCACTCACTAAGTCTATATCCCAAAGAAAGAGGAAAAGGATCCTTAAGGATACAAATATTTATAACAGCTTTTTTCACTGGAAGCACAAAATTGGAAACTAAGAGGGGGGGAGTATTCTCTAATTAGTGAACAGCTAAACAATTGTGATATGTGAGTGTAATGTGATTATGCCATAAAAAATGATGAACAACTTCAGAAGAAACTAGGAAGACTTTTATGAATTGATGCAGAGCAAAGTGAGCAGAACTAAAAGAACAACTTATACAATAACATTATAGAGAAAAATATCTTTTAAAAGTCTTTAGAAAACTGATCAATGTAATGATAAATCAAAAGACCAAAGGAATGAGAACACACCACTCATCACCTGACCAAAATAATGAACTTAAAATGTAGAAAGAGACCTACATTTTCAGATATGGCTAACATGAGAATGTGTATTTTCAGGGTTTTTAAAAAATGTGTTCAATGAACTCTGGGATCCTAGTTATTGGAGTAAAGACTAATTACTTGCAAAAACTGCTGGGAAAACTAGAAAGTTAAGCTGGCAGAAATTAGATATAGATCAACGTCTCAAATTCTTTACCAAAATAAACTTCAATGTTTACATGACAAACAAAATGGTGACAACTTAAGCAAATCAGAAGATCAAGAAAAAAATGTCCTTTTGGATCTATGGATAGAGGAACAGTTCATGACTGAAAAATGGACAGAAAGGATCAAAGAAGATAGAATGGACAATTTTGATTACATAAAATTTTAAAGTTTTTGTCCAAACAAAACCAAATTGGCTAAAATTAAAAGGAAAATATCTGCAAGTTTCTCTGATAAACATCTCATACAAGGAACCGATTCTATTTACAGGATCAAAAGCCATTTCCCACCTGAGAGCTAAAAAACATGAACAAGCACTTCCCAAGGGAAGAAATCTAAACTATCCAGGCATATAAAAGCTCAAAATTAACTATCAGAGGGGCCTAAGAGGGAAAGAGCCAAGATGGCAGAGTAAGAACATGGACTTTCCAGAGTGCTTCCCCCAAACCCAGCCAAATACCTGTAAAAAATGGCTCCAAACAAATTCTGGAGCTGCAGAACCCACAGAATGATGGAGTGAAGCAAATATACAATCCAAGACAGCCTGGAAGGTCGCTGGGAAGTGTCTATTGCACCATGCTGGGAGCAGAGTGAATCCAGTATGGGTCGTGAGTGCACAGAGGGCACCTGAGTAGGCCTTGGGGAGACAGAATCTCTCACACCTGTGGTGGTTTCCAGACTTCATGACCCCAAAGTACTGAGGATAAATTGGAAGGTCAGTGGGAAAAGCCTGTGGGACCAGTGCAGGAGAATGGAGTAGTCCAGCCTCAGGCCCAGGGCAGCTGAGGGGGGAAGAGGCGGGGGAACCTGCAGCAGCCACAGCAGCAGCAGGGCAGCTGCAGCCACTGTTTCTGGAGCTCTAGGCCCACAGATTGTGGGTAGATAAAGCAGCTGACACTACATCCTCCACCCCCAACAGAAGCAGAGAAATACCTTGATGAAGAGCTCAAAAAGTCAAGTAAATGGCCGGGGTAATGAGCAAAAAACAGAAAAAGAATCAGACTACAGAATGTTATTTTGGTGACAAGGAAGACCAAAAGCATGCAAACAGAAGAAAACAAAGTCAAAGCTCCTCCATCCAAAGCCTTCAAGAAAAATATGAATTGGTCTTAGGCCACGGAAGAGCTCAAAAAGATTTTGAAAGTCAAGTAAGAGAAGTAGAGCAAAAATTGGGAAGAGAAATGAGAGGAACGCAAGAAAATCATGAAAAATGAGTCAACAGCTTGCTAAAGGAGACCCAAAAAATGCTGAATAAAATAACACTTTAAAAAATAGACAAACCAAAAGAGATTCAAAAAGCCAACGAGGAGAAGAATGCCCTAAAAAGCAGAACTGGTCAGATGGAAAAGGAGATCCAAAAGGTCACTGAAGAAAATAATTCTTTAAAGATTAGAATGGAGCAGATGGAAGCTAATGACTTTATGGAAAATCAAATTATAAAACAAAACTAAAGGAATGAAAAAATAGCAGACAATGTGAAATACCTCACTGAACAAACAACTGACCTGGAAAACAGATCCAGGAGAGACAATTTAAAAATTATGGGACTACCTGAAAGCCATGATCAAAAAAAGAGCCTAGACATCATCTTTCATGAAATTATCAAGGAAAACTGCCCTGATATTCTAAAAACCAGAGGGCGAAATAAATATTGAAAGAATCCACCAATCACCTCCTGAAAGAGATCTGAAAACAAAAACTCCTAGAAATATTGTAGCCAAATTCCAGAGTTTCCAGGTCAAGGAGAAAATATTGCAAGCAGCTAGAAAGAAATATTTCAAGTATTATGGAAATACAATCAGGATAACACAAGATCTGGCAGTTTCTACATTAAGGGATCGAAGGGCTTGGAATATGATATTCCAGAAGTCAAAGGAACTAGGACTAAAACCAAGAATCACCTACCCAGGAAAACTGAGTATAATACTCTAGGGGAAAAAATGGTCATTCAATGAAATAGAGGACTTTCAAGCATTCTTGATGAAAAGATCAGAGCTGAATAGAAAACTGAACTTTCAAACACAAGAATCAAGAGAAGCATGAAAAGGTAAACAGGAAAGAGAAATCATAAGAGACATAATAAAGTTGACCTGTTTACATTCCTACATGGAAAGATAATATTTGTAACTCTTCAGACTTTTCTCAGTATTTGGTTAGTTGGAGGGATTATATACATATAGACAGAGGGCACAGGGTGAATTGAATAGGAAGGGATAATATATAAAAATATATATAAAATATAATATATAATAAAATATAATAAAAATAAAATATATATAAATATATAAAATATAATATAGAAAAAATATAGAAAAAGCTTTTTCAATGGAGGGGAAAAGGGGGGAGGTGAGAGGGAAAAAGTGAAGCTTACTCTCATCACATTTGGCTTAAGGGGGGAGTAACATGCTCACTCAATTTGGTATGAAAATCTATCTTACTCTAACTTACACTACACTACAAGAAAGTAGAGAAGAAGGGGATAAGTGGGGTGGGGAGGATGATAGAAGGAAGGGCAAATAGGAGGAGATGGTAATTAGAAGCAAACAGTCTTGGGGAGGGACAAGGTCAAAAGAGAGTATAAAATAAATGGGGGGCAGGATTGTTATCTTCCATTCAATTTTGTATGTATCTTGCATGTAAATGTTGTCTACCTCATTAGAATATAAATTCCATGAGGATAGGAATTATGGGGTTTTTGTGTGTGTGTGTGTGTATATATGTGAGTGTGGGTCCCCAGTGTTAGGGCAGTGTCTTTCATATGTTAACTGCTTAATAAATGTTTGTTGACTAAGTGATTACTTAAGGTTTATTTAAGGAATACTTAAGAGGCAGCTAGAGAGCACAGTGAATAGAGCACCAGCCCTGGCGTCAGCAAGACCTGGGTTCAAATATGGCCTCAGACACTTGACACTTACCAGCTGTGTGATCTTGGGTAAGTCACTTAACTCCAATTACTTATCCTTTCCTCCTCCAAAAAAAAAAACCCAAGAAAACAAAAATACTTAAGGGCTGTATTACATAGACTGAAATTGTTACAGAAGGCAAGTATTAGGACTCCAGTTTTTGGTTAGGTGGAAAGTGAAAGAAGCATTCCAGCACAGGCCCAGAAATTTTAAGGCAGTCAGATTATCTGCGCAAAAACTGCAATGTAAGATTAAGTCAATTGTATGGATTGGGAAGACTAGAAAAAATACTATGTTCAAAAGTACCTTCCCCTCGAAATATTTCAAGAATTAGGAATGGAATTCAACAAAAATTGACTTGGAAGACGACTAGTTTCAGGCCTGTTCACTGAACAGTTCTTTTAAATGGCAAATACTTTCTAGGAGGATTAAGTTTTTTTTAGACTATTTTTAGACCTCAGGTAATTTTCAACATCTAGCCAAGATTAAGATTTTATAATGCAGAGTTATAATGTTAGAAGGGGACTTAGTAGAACATTTGGTCCAATATCCTCATTTTGAAGATGAAGCAAGTGAGATCCAGAGTTTACATGCCTGACCAAACTAGTTACTGCTTGGCTACTTACTGGCAGTATTACAATAAGAAGTCAAGTTTTCCCAACTTCTAATACTGTTACTTTTGTTATATTGCTTCTTGAGAAAAGGGTGCTTTGATTTGAGAGGGGAGAAGATAAAGGAAAGGTAGTCTTGGAGCAAAAGAAACTTTAGTTGGGGAGAAATGGTCTCAGTCAGATGCCAAAATGGGGAATCAAGAAGACTGAGCAGAACTCAGCCTAAGGGGACAGGATCCCTGGGAGATGATAAAGAAAGACTACTTCCTTTGCTTTTCAATATTCCCTAGGGAGTTGCCAGAGACATCTCTGGTACTGTTAAGAATTATGCTACATAAGAACATGTACCATCAACTGCTGATGAGTACAAATTCATGTAATACTAAAGTACAAAAACAGTAGTCCTTGAACTTGAAATTCTGTTTTTCCTGCATCTTAACAAAAATTCAAATGTTTATTAAATATCCACTGAGTTTAAGTATTGTACCAGGCATCTAGAAAGATAAAACATTTGAGACATATTGCCTGCCCTCAGGAAGCTGACAATCTAGAGAATTAATAAATAATTTAAAAAAATAAATACTATCAGGCAGTATGGACCAAATGGTTGATGTAGAAAATAATGCACAAATGAGTTCACAAAATCTCAGAACTGAAAGGTCATATATAAGTTCAGAGAAATCAACAGGGTAACAGTGGAAAGAACAGATTTCAGCTTGTACAATTAATGTTTGAATCTAAACTCTTACTGCCTGTACAACACAGGGCAAGTTTTCCCCATTCTTAATGCCCCCCTCTAACTTCAATGTCTATTTGTTTTGTATATATCCTGTATTTAATTATCTGTGAACATATATGGAGAATACAAAGTTCTCTAGAGGAACAAGTGAATGTCATTTTAGTATATGTATTCCTAGTAGACAGCAAAATTCCCAGCCTGGAGTAGGCAGGTGCTTAATAAGCCCGGCGACTGATAGAGAATGAAGTCAGGCTTTATAAGCAGAGAATAAGAGCATTTTTCCTAGGGAAAGTGACATATGAAAAGCCTGGAGCAGAAAAACAGGAGCTCTGTAAAGGGGAAGAGGCAGTAACCAAGTGAATAGTGACAGTAGAAGGCTCCTAAAAGAGGGAAATAAAGCTGAACAAGTGCGGTCCCTTGATTATAGAGAACAGTTTGTAAACTAAACTGAGAGAATGGTACACAGAAAAATAATAATAACGAAGTCAAAAAATTCATACTGGACAAATTCCACGAGTCTATCCGAAGAGACATTCAAAAGTCCAGTTTTTCTTCTAATTGTCCAAAGAAATCAATGAATAGGGTCGAATTTATTAGCAAACCAATGGGAAACTGAAGTGATCTGAAGTGTGGGAATTATGGAACTGAGGTTGGGGAAAGGGCTTTCCAGCTTGCTCGTTTTAAGGTAGAGTTCTTCCTGCCTAGAGCTCTCCAGAAGGAACGAGGCGTGAGCACAGCAGGGGGGCGGAGGCCCGCTCCACGTGGGTGGAAGGGAACGTACCTCAACTCCTCATCCCAGGGAGGACGCGCAGGCCCGGGCTCCCGGAGGCTGCATTTCTAAATTGTAATTGTGAATCCCGGCCGGGAGCGACGACCTGCGGGCGGACGAAAAGGAAACACAAACCACGCAGACTCACAGACATGCACCCCTGCACCCCAGACAACCCAATCCGCAACATCCCCCGCTCCACAGCCCGTCCGTCAAGAGGGCGTCGTTCCCACGGCCCGAGTAAACTTCCCCTCGCTAAGGCCCAGCCCGCGTCCCAGCGTGGGCAGCTTTCGGGGCGCCGCAGACCCCGCCTTGCCCAGCCTCCAGGGAGGCCGCGCCCACGCTCCGGCCGGGGCGCAGGGCGCTCCCCGCCCCCATCCGTTCCACCCCCGGGGGAAACCCCGCACACACGCCGCCGCGCTTCCCCCGGATGAGGGCCGGGGAGACGCGCTGGGCCCACCCCTTTGCCCCACTCCTGGCTCTCCCTCTGCCCGCCGCCCTCGCCGTGGGCCGCCCGCCCCGGGGGACCTGGGGGAGGGGAGGGAGTCACTGTATCTTACAGGGGCGAAGATGAGGCGCAGCCGGGCGAGGAGGCCGCGGTGAGGCCAGCTCTGACCTTTCACCCGGACGTACCGCGACGTCGTTGCCTTGACAACCGCGACGTTTCCCCGACGGGGGCCCGCGGGCGGGCGGGGTACGTGCGCGGCCGCCATTTCTTCCTCTTCCTGCCTATCGGGCCGCTATCCTCCGCCGGCCAGACTCTCCGGGCCTGGCTTTCTTCCCTTCCCGGTCCCTGCGGTGCTGCTTTGTCTTCAGGGTGCCACCTCCTCGAAGTCGCTCCCCTCCGTCTCCCCCTCCGCAGTGCCAGTCACGTGGCTGCCCGAGACTCGCTGTGTAGCCCCGCAGCTGCTGCCCACTGCCGGCGGACCCAAGAGGCGCCTGCTCATCGTCGGTGGTGTTCAAAAAACACAAGCGAGATTAAAGAAAAAAATAAGCCGGAAGAGGCAGTGACTCCATCCTGCACTTCGTTACCAAATACATTCCTATGCTGGGGCAGCTAGGTATCCAGCAGCAGTGGATAGAGCACCAGTGCAGGAGTCAGGAGGACCTGAGTTCAAATCTCACCTCAGACACTTGACACGCACTAGCTGTGTGACCTTGGGCAAGTCACTTAACCCCAGCTGCCTTATCCTGGGTTATCTCCAGTCATCCTGATGAATATCTGGTCACTGGGTTCAGATGGCTCTGGAGGAGAAGTGAGGCTGGTGACCTGAACAGCCTTCCCTCCCTCACTCAAAGCCAAGTGCAAGTCATGTCATTATTTCTCTGATGGCATGGTCTTCTTCATCAATGAAGGATGAACACACATCCCTGTGCCTCTAAGCAAATTCTGCCTCTGCCCCTTGCTAAGTGTGCGAGCTTGAACAGGTCACTTTTAACCCCTTGGGTTCATCTGTGAAGTATTCAGGTTGAACTAGCACCAATGGTATATAAGAGTAGTTACTAGTGCTATGTACCAGGCCCTGTGTTCAACTGTTTCCCATTATTATAGATCTCTAAGACCCTAGGAGGATTTTGTGTTTATAAGAAAGAGCACATGGCAGGTCAAGCCATCCAGAACACACGATTTTATTTATTTATTTTAAAATCTCTGCCTTTTGATTGTTTCTCAAACCCTGGCTTGAATAACACTTCCTGCCTGAAGCCTTCCTGGGTCCCTCTTGTTCCTCCCCCAGGCAACAGAGAACTGTGTGAAAGTACAGGGCTGGGCACTGGAGAAAGGCACAGAATAAAGTGATCCCTTTCCTCAAGTTGCATTCATTCTAGTGGGAAAGTGTTTTCTTCCTCCTTGGCATTGCCATAGAGCTCTCTTAGAATTGGGACCTAAGTCCATGCAACCAAGCACCCCATCATCCTAGACTTGTACGTACCTATACACCTTTACGTTAATCTTGTCTAACAAGATATTGACAAGAGAAGCCTGGTTTTTCCTGGTCAGCCCTGACCGTTGGTTGACTTAGTGACATTTCAGGCCTAAAACCACACCTCCAGGTAGCCCCCCCCAATTTCCTCATAAATTTTGGGTAAAATACCTTTGCAGTAGATACCAAGAGTACATATTCCTTTAAGAATCCACCACTCACTCCTTAACCACTCCCTGATCCCACCCCAAAACACCTAGTAAGCATATTTGGCCCAAGTAATGCTGTAGAATACCCTATATAAACTTTTCCTGTACCCCTTTAAGGTTGCAGGTTCCCTAAGAACTCTTGCGCACTGAAAAGCGTAATTAATCTTTATCTTGACTTCAACAATGTGGAGTTCGTGTATTTTTCTCCAGCCGACCTGCCCCTGGTACCCTGGTCTTCGTGGGAGTCTCACACCCCCTTTCCAGCCCTCATCAATTTGAAAATTAGTTTGAAATTACTTTGTCTTTTTTTTAGCTTTACTTTCTAATTTCTCTAAGGTGCTCATAGCACAGCTTATATTTAGGTAAAGTACTTGCTCCGTTCAAGATATTTACTGGGGGATACATTCATGCCCATCACATTGCTGGAAGCCCATGTGCTCTTTCTCTTCTGTGTTAATGTCAGTGTGAAACAGGTGCTGGAGGTTTAACACATACCCCAAAAGGCAAATTGCAGGGGTTATATTTTTTCAGTTGTTTGAATTTAACATTACAGGCTGTGAAATAGTTTGGTTAGGCACCAAAATGGCTGTAATACAGAGTTTGACTAAGAGGCTTTCCTGAAAATTTATTTGTAATAATTTGTGGTTTTCATTTGACGTGCACAAATTGTTTCCATGTATGTGTTCTTATCTCATAGAGGCCCTGGTGATTTGGTGGGGAAGTTATTATACTTAAATAAAATGGTAAGTAAATGGTGAATGTAGTCTTGCTTAAAGATAGAGGGAGAAGTTGCAAGCCATTTAAATTTTTTTAATTAATCTTTTAGCCATTTAATAATAATAATAATCTTTATAATAATAATAATAATAATAAATAATAATCTTTAGCCATTAATCTTTTTCCTCTCTGATGATTCATTCTATTGTGTTTGTGTGAAGTCAGCATTGACTTGACTTACCTCTTACAGGTTATCTTGTGGCACTGTCTTCCATTTAAAACTTAAAAAAAGGAAACAGCACTCACAGATAATACTTGTTTAGAGGTAACACAATGTTGTTAAAAGGCACTCAAATTATTTGACTCTCAAAATCAGTTTGGAAAGCAATAAAAATGTCATATTGGCCATCATAATAATAATTAATATAACATTCACATATTAATGTCAATTAATATATAATTGTTATATATTTATCTGTAATATATATATATGATAAGATAAATTAATATCATACTGTAGTAGTACATAAGAAAACTAAATATGGTGTAGTGACTACTGGACTTGGAGTCACAAGAGATCCCAGATTCAAACCTACTTTCAATACTGATTATATATAAACATTGGCAAATCACTTGATGGCCAATCACTCATTCGCTGAGTCTTAATTTCTTCATATGTCAAATTGGGATCATAATATCTATTGTATCTACTTTACTCAGTGGTTGTGAGGATCAAGTGAGATAACATAAGTGTTGTATAGGTTGAATTGGCTTATAGGAGCTCTCTCAGGGAGTGTGACCCAGGATCCCACTTGGAAATTTCTGGGGTACAGGGACATGGTGACTCAGAATAACTTGCACCTGGGCTGCCTTTTCTGCTTTTGTGTTTTTTCTTTCTTTATCTTAGGTGAACAAATACCTATACCCATCCTGAGATGAATATGTCCAGGACTGGGAGTGACCTGGCCGTTTTGGTTACAACTGAATAGCTACAAAGAAGAATCCTGGCCCACTACTCTAGCACTTTTAGAGAAGACATGATCAGTGAGAGGACTGGCCTATTTCACATGTACTGGGAATTGTTTGGATGGTGTAGAACTGAGTAAAATGTCAAATGTCTAATTAGTGAAACTGATGGGGTTCAGACTCTGGAGACCTCCTTAAACTCCCCTTGAACCTTCCCATCTAATCTGGCCTTTCTTACTCAAATCTAATGTTCCCATTTGATCTGGCAGTCTCGGGAAGCCCATGGGCTTTTTGTTATCCCTGTGCCCAGGTCTCTGTTGCACTCCCCACCCTTGAACCTATCAAAACCCCATTCCCCCGGCTACTGACCAGTCTCATCAAGATCCTTCCTAGATTCCATCTGTACTGGTCATTCCCATACTGCCCCTATCAAAACCATCCCTGGGGCCCCAGACTACTTGGTGGCACCTGAATTCTTCTCTCAGTCTTTTTCAATATTGAAGTTCCGTCTTGCCTCCATGAAGGCACTCAGATTCAATCCAGCTCAGACCCTGTCTAGATGAGATTCTATCTGGCCTGCTTGTTAATGCAAGTGTTACAAATGCTTAGGCTCCTTAAGAGTTAATCCAGTATGGTGAATCTTTAATAAACTGTGTTTTTCTTTGGCTTTAAAGGCTTGTGTCTAATTCATTCTAGCAGGACCTGGCGTGTCGGTATTTTGGGGTTTCCAGCACCCCAGACCTCAACAAAACCATACTTTATCTGCTTTATCTCTATATGGTTTTCAGCATCAGCCTCTTTGCTTGTTATAACAATAGTTAACACTGCCACTTGTTTTATTATCCAACTGTTTTAGCTCTAAGAGTTACTACATTAAGCTCATGTCTGAGGCATATTTCAAAAGACCCCAAGCTCATAGTAATTCTGCCCTGAAAATGTAGTTATGAAACATAAATGATTTGTGTTTATGCCTCCAGTGGTACAGTGGATAGAGTGCTGAGCTTAATGTGAGGAAGACTCATCTTCCTGAGTTCAAATCTGGCCTCAGACACTTACTAACTGTGGGACCTGGGCAAGTCACTATTGGCCTCAGAAAGTGAAGTGGAGAAAGAAATGGCAAAATGCCAAGAAAACCCCAAATGGGGACCTGAACAGTGGGACATGCCTGAACGGAAACAAGAATGTGCTCCCAGTTAGAGAAGTAATATTCTCTAACAAAGGGATGGGGGTTTGGGATTCCAGCCCTGCCCCAAGAAAGTTCACTTTCTCCTATGTGACTCTCAGAGCTGTCCCACCTATTCATGACCACAGCAATGGGACAAAAAGAAAGTATGGTCAACCACATGTGTTGGTGAGAAATAAAATTAGTCAGCTGCTCCACTTTAATCAGAATAAGAGGACAGATTTCCCCACCCAACTGAAGGAGAACCATCTCATGTCTGTTTTTCTCTTAGGGTTCCAATTATTTGATTAAAATTTTTTTAATTCAAAAAATGAAATAAAACAAACAACAACAACAACAAAAAACCCAGTCAATTACTTCCAACTTGTCTCTTTTAGCTTTCTGGTCTTCCTTGAAAGCTCAGATCTGAATAAGGGTACTGCAGATGTCTCTGCCACCAGTCATCCACAGACACATTGCTTTTCCTTCCAACATTTCCCTTTTATTCTCTCCTTTTCAAGGGATCCATTTCTATAGCAAACCCTCCTCCTCAAGCCCAGATCTCCTGTTAGCTTTTTCTCTTCACAAAGTAGGAAAAAATACAACTACCAAGGTGTATACCAGCTTAAACCCTGCAGAGCAGCTGAAGCCCTCCTCAAAGGCTGTTAATCATCAGTGTGCACTTGAGAGCCATAGGTGTTTTGGCATTTCTTTTGTGTGTGGGAAATAAATATCTGTCCCATACTTGATTCATATTGTATACCAAGTACTTTTCTGTTCTCAGATTTTGTGGAAAAACCTTAGAAATAAGACTAAACCTAATTTGTAGGTAATTGTCCCAGGGCAAGGAGTTGAAGAGAGTGAGGAAAATGGATCCTACCTCCACTTGCTAGAGAGGCCAGACTCTCTCAGGACTGAACCTGATTGGACATTCGGTTTGGGTCTAGTAAAGAGGGGCTACACAGTAGAAAAAGAATGTTTATAATGGCAAGTAAAGTAGGATCTTTTGCTGTTTTTGTTTTAGTATAGTCAAGTGCCTCTGACTGAATCTTGCCTTTATCAACAAAGAGTGTTTACTAGGACTAAAGTACAGAATAAGAGTTTCTTTAACTAAAAACAATATAGATATTTGTATTGTTCATTATTTTAATGTGATTAAAGATCTTCCCCACCCATTAATGAGCCTGGGAAGATTTGTGGGAAAGCCCATACCTTTTGTTAATAAGGCACTGGTTCTCAAGAGTTCTGATGCTCTCTGGCTCTAAAAAATGTACGAATACTCTGAGGATGAGGTTTTACTTTGGGGCTAACTGACTGGAAGTGTTTTGTTTGGACTCTGGAAAGCCACTAAGGAGCCCCTGGCTTTGAAAATGCAGATGTTGGTTCTTCTCTCTCTGGTAACTATGGTCAGACAGTTGGACCTATCTGTTGATTTGTGATGTGCTTGCTCTCATGCTTTTTAGCATGATGTTTTCAGCCACGTTGTCAAATGCTTTCAATGAGGATGAACATGACATCAAGGTCGACTACTGTACTGATGGTAAGTTCTTCAATTTGTAAAGACTATAAGCCAAGACCAAAGTGGAGGGAATTTTGGTGCATGATTTTCTGTTTGCAGATGATTATGCACTCAGTGCTGTCTCTGAAACTAAGATGCAATAAAGTATGGATCAATTCTCTGCTGCCTGTGCTAATTTTGGCCTAATAATTAACACGAAGAAAACACAAGTGTTCCACACCATCCATATATGGAACCATCAATGACAACAAATGGAGAAGTTTTGAATGAGTTCACTTACCTTGGTAGTGTACTTTCCAGGGATGTACACATTGACAATGAGGTTGATGCATGCATTGCCAGAGTTCAGTGTTTGGGAGCCTCAGAAGAAAAATTTGGGAGAGAAGAGGTATTAGACTGACTACCAAACTGAAGGTCTACAGAGCCGTTGTGATGACCTCATTGTTATATGCCTGTGAAACATGAACAGTCTACCAGTGACATGCCAGGAAACTGAATCACTTCTATTTGAACTTAGGAAGATTCTGAGGATCACCTGGCAGAATAAGGTACCAGATACTGAAGTCCTTGCTCGAGCTGAATTGCCAAGCACTCAAACTATGCTTCAGAGAGTGCAATTCCAGTGGGCTGGCCATGTTGTTTGAATGCAAAATGTATGCTTGCCAAAAAGACTATTTTATGGAGAACTCGTGTGGGGCAGGCGATCACATGGTAGTCAGAAGAAGCGATAAAAGGACGCTCTCAAGAACTTTGGATTTGACTATGCAACAAGGAAGGCACTGGCAACCAACCTTTGGTAGAGCATTCCAAGCTTGTATTGGTCTGATCACAGTCAGACACACTGAAACTTCACTTTATCATAGTGATGTCATTTTAGTCCTCTTTGAGCATGAAGGACAACAATCAACCATGTATTGATTATGGTCCGAGAGTTGGAAGCCATGTCTGTTGACTTTCGATTTTTCCGTATTTTCTCTGAAGTTCAGGGTGCTAACTTTTTCCCCTGAACTAGGTGAATGATACATGTGCTTGATTAAAGGAGATTGTTGGCCCCTCAAAAGTTGCTTTCCTTTTATAAATGCATATCTAAGAACCTGTGATAGCAGGCCCCCTCCTGTATGTCAGGTTGTTTATTGCACTGTTCAATAATTAAGTGCTTAAGGACCTTAACTAAATTGGTATCAAGCTAATTGTTCGATAATTGAAGTGCTTACTGGACCCTGGAATGCTGTCCAATTGGGTTCAGTCCTGGGAGACCTTGGCCTCTCAAGCAAGCAGAGGTAGGCTTCATTTTCCTCATGTTCTTTCATTCTTTGTCCTGGGACAATTCACTTAGGTTTAGTCTCACATCTAGGGTTTTTTCTTAAATCATTGTGCATAAAATATCTCCTACAAGAACCACTATAGTGAAGTATAGATTGTTTTGTTGAAACTGGAGTATGTGACTTCAAATTCCTGCTTCTGATCACTAACATTGTTATTGTTCTGTTTTGTCTAATTCTTCATGACTTCATTTGGGGTTTTCTTGGCAAAGATACTGGTTTA
The DNA here is from genome assembly GCF_028372415.1 of Notamacropus eugenii. Lineage (NCBI taxonomy): Eukaryota > Metazoa > Chordata > Mammalia > Diprotodontia > Macropodidae > Notamacropus > Notamacropus eugenii. Next base: position 303,126,950 of record NC_092872.1, on the reverse strand, counting down.
CCAATTCCTTCTCCAGCTCATTTTACAGATAAGGAAACTGAGGCCAACAGGGTTAAGTGACTTGCCCAAGGTCCCACAGCTAGTAAATGTCTGAGGCCTGATTGGAACTCATGAACATGAGTCCTCCTGATTCCAAGCCCAGTGCAGTATCCACTGCGCCACCTAGCTGCCCTGAGTAGTATAGTACCTGGCACATAAGAGCTTGTTGAATTCAATTTAATGTGTGATTTTGAGAGAGTCAGTATCCTCCGTAAAATTAATGGAAGGAACCATACAATTTCTAGGGTCTCTTCCAACTCTAACTCAGGAAAGAGGATGGACATAATATAGTCTTTATAGTTCTAGTATGTTTTATTGAAAATAGCTTGGGGAAAAATAATTGATTTTTATTAAGAAAGAAATCATTAAAATGTTAATATTTTAAAAGGTTATAAAAATACAGTTTTTTAGTCAGATGAGTAGGGGAATTGTTACAACCATCTAAGAATTACAACCATCTAGTAGAACTAAGAATTAAAAGTAGTAGTATAGCAGACTAGTGTGTCTGGAGAGAAAAAAAATGCTCAAATGCTGAATAACCAAATTCTACATTCTAACATCAATAGAAATCCTCTGTAAGCCTGGAATTCATTCTTTTATAGCATATAATAACCTTTGCTAAATCATCTGTCATAAATTCTGCAGAGAACTAGAGAATGACATTTATAATTTTTTTTATTATTTTAGGTGTATTGATATGTATATATATACATATATACATATATATATATAATTTTGACAAAAACTGCTGGATTCAATTTTATAAGAGTTTATAAAATCAAATAAAGAATTTTGTTTTGTTATACCATTAATGACTAAAATTATACTGTTTGTGCCCTTATTAATAATGAATAGCTTAAAAAATAGTAATCGGGGAGATGTAGTTTTCTTTTAGCAATGAGTCTTTAGTAGTATGTTATCATACATATTTTAATATTAAGTTCATAAATTTTAATTTTTAGGACAACTGCATTTTATGTTACTAATTAACCTGAAAAAAACAGTATAGCAAAAATGAACTTGTGTGGCACATCACATTGGAGAGGACTATATTTGCATGAATATTTATGCTGCATCATATTTTGAGAATATTTATGTTCGTTTATGTTTTCGAGAACAACCTGACCTATGAAAATTTTCTCTTATTATTTATCACTCCAGGTTGGTCAGGAGGACAAGATTTACAAACAAGCTCTGTCTCAAAGCTGGGGGCATAATTTTTTTTTTTGTCATGTGTTTAATGAAACTCTTTGAATGCTGAGATTCACCTCTTTAAAAGACAAATGAAAGTATTTGTATTAAGAGTTGTCCATGTTGGTTTAGAGATATTGACACCTTAAGCTATTAGGACTCTCTAAACTTCCTTGTATAACATTAAGGTGTCTAAATGTTCTTAGGCTTTGCTAAGGAAAGTCACATGGACTATGCTTACTTTTCAAATGTTTTATGGAAACAAAGGTTTCCTTTCACTCTGCTTATTGTTATTTTTCTCTGTGTCCTTTTACCTATTACATAGGTGCAATTAATGTACAGTAAATTTTTAAAAATGTTAACTTGTAATTTTTCTTACTTTCCCTGGCTCAAAAACAGGAAAAAAAGAAGTGTTACCTGAAGAAAATAAATGCTCTTAAAAGACCCACACACAAGACTTCCTCATAAACCACAGATTTCTCCCTTCATTTGATTCTAGGCAATTCCACATCAGCATCCTATAACTCCTCTTTCCCTTCCCTCAGCAAAAATATGCCAGTTCTTTCAGATACCAAAGCACTCCTTCTTTAAAAAAATCACTTCCACTCTGAGATAACGATCCTTATTACATTATTTTCATTTATTATACCTGCTTTTACCTTGTGCTTCACCAGTGAGTAGCCACCTCATTTACCTGATACTCTTTAGGAAGAACCACAATGATCCTGATTTTTTTATCCTGTAGTATGGGCAGAGAATGAAACCCTTCTCCAAATTTAACATTAAAGGTTAAGAAAACAGTGCTGTTAGTGTAAAAGAAGTTGATTTGTGTGATATATCACACAAAGTACAATGAAATAGAAGTCAGAATACCTAGATTACAATTCTAGATCTACTTAGTCATCATCTAACCTTCGTAAGCCATACTTACCTTACCTGTAAAATTAGGGACAAAATTATCTCTAAATGAGGGACAAAATTATCTCTAAAATGCTGTGATTTTTAGATTTTACATCTTGCTTAGCATTCTAATGGTTTAAATAAAGGACATCCTATGGAACATGAAAGTTATTTTTAAAAAGATTATACTTAATAATGCTAATAATTGCTGACATTTATATAAATGCTACAAGTTTTACAAAATACTTTAGAAATATTATTTCATTTCATCCTTTCACAAGCTGGTGGTCATATTTTACGGAGAAAGAAAAGAAGTCTCAGAGAGATGTTTAATAGCTTGTCCAGGTTTATACCGCTAGTAAACAACAAAACTTGGAGTCCCAACCTTGATCTTCTGACTCCAAGTTCAATGCATTTTCCATTACTTCACACACATATATAACCATGTACGTATTTTAGGTCTAATTATACTGACGATTCAGATTTATGTGGTACTTTAAGATTTACAAAGTACTTTGCTCACAGCAATCCTATGAGACAGGTATTTTTTTCAGTCTTTTACAAGTGATAAAAGCATTGCCCAGGGTCACAATACATGGAAGGAGGTGCTGGAGCTGGGTAGAGAGTACTATTGCATTTCCTCCACCCTAAGATTTCCCTTCTTGAAAGAACAAACGAAAAAAATAAAGATAATTAATTGATCACAACTACCATAGCAATTCTCTAAATCTTTCCAATAACAAACATTCCTAACAAGGAATTAATACGCAATATTAACAATAGATTATTATGTCACCTTAGAGGTTGTTTTATACTCTAAGAAGTCTCTCTTTAAAGTCAATTAAATAAACAACATTTTCAGACCTCGAAATGTGAAGACCGCTGCTGTTGCAAGGGTCAAATGATTTCCCATTTATCCCCTTTTGATTAAAAACAGAGCATGTATGTGAATTTCATAATAAATTATAAAGAAGTCAATAAAAAAATAATTAAGATAAAGAGAAATAATGTATAAAAACACCAATCCCAGGCTTTGAATTCCTCTTCTGTGCAAAACAAAACAACCAAGGCTGTAAAACTGGCAACTAAAGACAGCTGTCTTAAACCATCTTGATATTCAGTATGAGTCAATCTTTTTCTCTTTTTAAGCCACTTCACAGATTGTAATCACATTATAATGGGAATGGTAGACAAAACTATCAAATTCTTTTCAAGGCAATCTTCTTGGTTCATCAGCATAGACAATCATTCCTTTCACATCTGCAGTAATAGGGAAATTTTAAGCAATATCTTTTGATTGGAGTTGGTCTTGAAAATGACTTAGCTGGGGGCCTTACTTTAAATGCAACAAGACTGAAATGTAAAATGCCATTTACCCTGCAGTCTGAAGAAATAAAGAATGAAGCAAGCACTTGTCACAGTTTGCTTAATGGTCTCTGATTGCTGTTTGTGTAGCCTGGGCACTTCTCCTTCTTCAAAATCATCTTTGAGGGTTCCCATACTTTTTCTTGCCCTGTTTTTAATCAAAAGGGTCTAAACGGGAAATCATTTGACCCTTACAACAGCAGGGACCTTCACATTTCGAGGTCTGAAAATGTTGTTTATTCGATTGACCTTAAAGGAAGACTTCTCCGAATATAAAAGAGTGACTAAGCTGACATACTAACCTATTGTTAATATTGTGTACTAATTCCTTGTTAGGTATGATTGTCGTTGGAAAGATGTTCATTTTTGGAGAACTGCTATGGTAGTTGTGATCAGTTATCTTTATACTCTGCTGAACAATCACAATGCTCAATAACGCTAAAGACATAAGACCCAAGAATGCCTGCGTTGTGGTCCAGCCATTTGTGGTTTTCATACTTGAAAACCCTATCTCTGCCATAAGCCGCTGAGCCTCCTTTCTTAGGGGGAGTTCACATGCAAGCTTCTCCCCTCACTTAGAAATTAAACTTCTGTTTGATTCCTGACTCTCCTGTCTTTAGCTTGCTCTGTTTGGCTCTGGCCATCCACAGTTAGAGGCCGGTTCAGTCTAGTTGACATTTAAATTACCAGTTTACACAGTCATATTACATAATTTGTCCCACCTTTCTCTAACTGATGTTATCTACTTCCTTGTCAGTCATTCTGTACAATACAAAGTGCTACTGTAAATACGTCTGTACATATGGTACCTTCCTTATCTTGGATTTCTTTGGAAGTATGTACTTAGTGGTGGTGCCACTGGGTGAAAAGGTGTTTATAGAGTAGTAACATCTTTGGTTGCAAATGGCTTTCGAGAATAGTTGAACCACTTCATAGTTTCCAACTGTATTTAGTTTTCCTGACCTTCCATAGTACATCTAACAATGGCCAGTTTCTTTTTTTGGTCATTTTTGGCAATCTCATAGGTAGGAAGTAGAAACTTAGAATTCTTTTAATCTGCTTTTCACTTACTATTAGCGATTTGTAACATTTTTATAATATGGCTACTGATAGCTTGCCTTTCTTCTTTTGAGAACTGCCTATTTATATCCTTCAATAATTTATCTGTTGCGGGGGGGGGCAGCTAGGTGATGCACTGGATAGAGCACTGGTGCAGGAGTCAGGAGCACCTGAGTTCAAATCTTACCTCAGACACTTGACACTCACTAGCTGTGTGACCTTGGACAAGTCACTTAACCCCAATTGCCTCATCCTGGGTCATCTCCAGTCATCCTGATGAATATCTGGTCACTGGATTCAGATGGCTCTGGAGGAGAAAGTGAAACTGGTGACCTGCACAGCCCTCCCTCACTCAAATCAAAGTCAAGTGCAAGTCATGTCATCATTTCTCTGATGGCATGGTCTTCTTTGGCAATGAAGGAATGACTTTTATTCTGTTATATTTGTATTAATTCCATATATGTCTTGGTATCAGACCTTTATGAGAGAAAATTATTAAGACTTTTCCTAGTTGTTTCCCTTCTAATTCTAACTGCATTGATTTTGTTTCTGCAAAAACTTTTCAATTATTTTTTTACAAACAAAATTATCTATTTTATTTTCCTGTGATCCGTTCTATAGTTTATCAAGAACTCTTCTGTCCATATCTGTAAAAGGTATATTTTCCCCTTCTCTTGTTCGTGATGTGCTCTTTTAAATCTATGTCCATCTGGTTACTTAGAATTTATTGTGGTATATGCTATTGCTTTAAGACTAATTTCTGTCAGAAAGCTTTCCAGTTTTTCTAGTAGTGTTTGTTGAACACTGAGTTCCTTAAGTTTATTGTTATGATTTGGATTGCTTTTGGGTATTGTGTGTCCAGTCTGTTCCAAAAACAGTTTGACCTCTGGTACTTCTAGGGCCCCTTATTTATAATTTCATTATTTCCTGTGAGATTCTTGACATTTTGTTCTTCCTGATGAATGTTATTTTTTTTCTAGATCTATAAAGCAACCCTCTGATAGTTTGATTGGTATGACCCCGAATCTATAAATTAACTAATGTAGCACTGTCATTTTTATTATATTAGAATGGCCTAAAAAGTAAATGGTTAGTGTCCATCTAATTCTTTGTTATTAAGTGTTTATTTCTGTAGAGTGTTTTGTAGTTGGTTTCATATAAATCTTTGGCATTTCTTGGTAGGTGACCTCCACGATATTTTATGCATTCTGTAGTTTTAAGCAGAATATCTTTTCATCTCTTCTTTCTGAGCATTGTTGATAATGTACTAAAGAGTTGATGTATTTTGTGGGTTAATTTTATATTCTACTGTGTTACTTAAATTGTTGGCAAGGCAATTAGCTTTTTAGTTAAATCTCTAGATTTCTCTGTTATATATCTGCAAAAAGCAATTATCTTTGTTCCTTCTTTGCTTACTTTATTGCCCAAATTTATTTGTTTTTTTACCTTATTGCTACACATAGCATTTCTAAGTCTACATTAAATAAAGGTTGTGACAATAGAAAACTTGTTTTACCTCTCATAATACTAGTTAGCATTTACATAGTCCTTTTAAATTTCCAAAGTGTTTCACATATGTTATCTCATTGGATTCTCATAATACCCCTCTCAGGTAGGTATTTTTTATTATCCCCATTTTGCGGATGAGGACACTGAGACTGAAAATAATTAAGTGAGTTGCCCAGGATCACAAAGCTAGTAAGTATCTTGGGCAGGATTTGAATTTAGATCTTCCTGACTCAAAATCCAGCACTCCATCTTCTGTGATACTTACTTGTTAAAGAAAGGTCTATTTATTCCTGTACCTTTAATGTTTTTTAAAACACAATTTTTGTATTTTGTCAAAAGCTTGTTTGCATCGATTGATATAATCATACAGTTTTATTGTTTTTGTTATTAATATTTTTCATTAGGTTCATAATTTTGCTAGTACAGTTAGGTCATAATTAGTGAACCCACTATCACCATACATGACCAGGAGGGCTCTTACAACCAGGAACTGTACAGTGTCCTGCCAACCACTCACCCTATCATGTGAGCCATGGGACTATCTTATCTTATTTCAGCCAGCTATAACTGTGCCAAATATTGGAGGTTGACCTAATGGCAACACTCTTCAATTAGGGTCAATTTTGAGTAAAATGAGGCACTCACAAGTCATTAATAACAAAAGCAGATTTATTTTGCTACATCATGGCAAGGATATGTAGTAAGTAAACAGTAGGAAGTCAGCTATTTGTGCTGAGTCAGTCTGGAAGATTCCATTTGAAAACCTTGTCTAAAACTGAGTATGTGGCAGCTGGTTAAAATGATGATATACATGGTCACAAATTCCATCTCCCCAAGATACCACAATGAGGGAGGGGCCAAGAATACCCTAATATCATCTCCTCGCAACTTACTTAGACCAGTCAAGAGCTAGGGCAGCTATAAACCCAGTCCCTCATTTGAAATATAGAACAATAAAGATTTTCTTTCTGTCATATGGTAATTTCTTACTCCAGTCTATAGAAAGCAGCACACAGATTAAATCCTGGCCTTCCCACCTGGTCTTTTTTTACCTTGGCATACTAATAGAACCCCTTTAACTTTCTGAGTTTGCCTCTTTAGTAAGGATGAAGGCCCAAACAAAGATTTCTTTTAAGAATACAGTGGTACTTCTCTATTTTCAGCCCCCTTTTGATGTGGTATTTAGGTTTTTTTATAGTAGATAACTTTCATGTTTTCTTAATTTTTCAGGTTTTGCCTTTATTCTAATTCTAATTTGTTATCTTACAGAATCATTAGTTTCTATTTGTTTCATCTTATTGTTTCCTGGGCAAGGTTTTCCTTCTTCTATTGGAAGTTATTAATTTTCCTTCCAATTTTTTTCCCTCAAAAACACTAATCATACTTAATTTAGTTTTTTATGTCTTTCTTTCTTAAAGTCACTTTTGGAGTCCTTGGGGCTAAGCCATTTTTTCCCCCAGTGAGGGTTTGCTTGTACTTGTTTGTAGTTATTTTCTTCTTCTGTGTTTAGAAGTCCTTTTAGACTTCTTATAACCCATTGTATTTCCTCCCTGTCATCAAAGTTTACTTTTGTTTATTTCTGTAGCCTCAGTTCCTGGCTTGGAACTTTGTGCCAGAGTGAGGCTCTGTCCCTTCTTGTACTTTTAGGTAGAGTGGTGTAGAGGGCCAATACTGATGATGTCTGGAATATGAGGTATGGTCCCAGTTTTACTTGAGACTTGTAGTAGCATGAGGGCTGACATTCTCAGGATAATTGGCTCACCATCCCACTCCTGATATGCAAGGATGAGAAAGTCCTGACCCTGACTGTACACCCTGAGGTGGTCTTGTTGGAGGAACTAAGATTAGGAAGTAAAAGAAGTAAACTAAAAATGTTCTCATAAGAGTAACCTTGCTTGCTTGAAATGTTCTCATTGGAATAACTCTTCTTTCTTGCTTGTAAGAGAGTATATAAGCCTTGACCCTCAGATCAATAAATGGATTCAGCTCAGAGTCCCGCCTGGCTTGTGTTTTTTCCACACTTACTCAGGTTTGCAGCTGCCCGCCTTAAGCGCTGGTCGCAGAGTGGCATAGCCTGTTTGGAACTCTATCTTCTCTTTGTTATTGATGCCAATTTATTACTGTTTTGTTGGGGCAGCTGGTACTCATCTCTGTATATACTTGGCAGCAGTTTTCTGCTTCTGTTTGTTCTTCTTTCTGGCCTTGTGGTTGCAGGCCCACTAGCACATTTCCATTCAAAGTCCCTTCAGGCTTGAGTCCCCATTTACCAGAGAGCTTATTAGTTTAGGTTTTTTCATTTCCTTACTTAGAGTTCTTGCAGGTTTCAGGTACTATTTACTGTTCCCTCCCTTCCCATCACACTTCCCTTACCCCACCTCCCCCATCTGCTCCCAACCCCATCCCTGACCAGAACTTTGTTCACTAAAGTTCACACTAGTTTCCACCCCTTCTGGTCATTTCCCTCTCCAAGCACCCACAGGCTTCTGGTGGTCTGAATTATACAGAAGAATGTAATGCTGTTTTTCTTTGGTGTCCTTGATCATTATTCTATCTGGTGTCCTTTGTTGGAAATGTTTGTGAGAAAACTCAATGCCTCTAGGAACTTTCATGTTGCCACCTTTGTTGTAAGTCCTATTAAATTTCTTTTAAAATATGATTATCAATTACATCAAATGGTTGTTTGTAAGCCAAAGAGTTGCTAGGCAAATAAATCAAAGTATAATCAATATAGAGAAAATTATAAAACTTAAAAACAAATTTTATCACTGATATGTCATTCATTTCAATTTGATACTGAATTTAATTCAGTTTAATAGTAAAGCATATCAGGTATCATTTAACATGCTCTTATGTCATATTATAAAAGGTGCCATGCACATGTTAAGTGTTTAACTAATAATTACTAAGTGAATAAATATTAGGTATATCCTAATTTACATGATATGTCTAGATGAATATTAAAAATCCAAGTAGGGATTCCACTAGGAATTATAGATGAAAGAGACTTTGGAAATCACTCTGCCTAAAACCTGTCATTTTACATTTGAGGAAATTGAGGCCTGAGAGATGGATTGCCTTGCTCAAAGTCACATGCATAGTAAGTACTAAGGCTGGGATTCAAAGCCAGATCTTCTAATTTCAAATCAAGTAATCTTTCCCTTGAATAACTTGGTCTTTCAATAAATGTTTGTTACATTGAATTGAATCATGATAAAAAAAACCAACTATTTGTAGGGTGAGGTTGTTTTTTTGTTGTTATTGTTATTAACAAATTCAAATCCTTGTGGCAACTGAGTGAGGCAAATTCCAAAAATAATAACAATAATTAAATTAAATACAGTACCTGAAACAACATTGTCATAAAGTCTGTGCTCTTGAATAAATACCTGGAACTACTTAGTGTACAATAATTGAGAGGTGGTGTGGTGTAACAGATAGAAAACTGGGTTTAGAATCAGAACACTTGGGTTTAAGTCTGGCTTCTGACAGAATCTGGGCTAATCATTGAACCTCAGTGTTCTTGGCTCTACAACAATCCTCTACAACTATAAGTTACAGAGCAGATCCTAATTTGCTTTGTTTAAAAGGGAATTCCATATACTAACACAATCATAGATCTGGTTATTTATATGTGCATATTATATACATACAAATACATATATACTTATTAATGCACATATATGTACATATTACATTCTAGTGAGATGTAATATGTATACTGGTAAGTAAATACAAAGTATATGCAATTATATGAAGTAATTTCAAGATGAAGAGAGTACTAACAATTACATATATTTACACATGTGTGTGTATGTATATATGTGTGTGAAGACATATGTGCATACGCATATACATAATTCTTATTGCTTTTAATTACAGCTCTGGGAGTAGCATAGTCTATGGTTAAAAAACTTGTCCTCTGACTAAGAATATCTAAATTCTAACATTAGCTCTGTCATTGACTATGCTGAATGTCAATAATCATTCTATGTTTTTTTTATTTATTAAAAAAAGAAAATTCCCTCTTACCAGTTCTTAAGATAACAGATATTATTTCTTCAAGTCAAGGTAACAAGTACTAAATGCCTACACTGTACTAAGATTTATGAAGATTTTTATAATAATGGACAATGAACTGGGTCCAGAATTGAATAGCAAGAAGAAAATGATCTGTATTGTATTCAGAAAATTGCAGAGCACGTTCAACTATCTTAAACTTCTCCTTATTGCAAAGACACATCTTGTGAACTTCATGATATCTAAAGAATAAAAAATGTGGATGGGCCAAAAAGCAATGTAAATATGCATAGTCGCCAACTGGGATATGTGGGCAAATGGCTGTAGGCAAAATTGTCAGTGCCAGAACAAATCAGAGCCAGAACCAAACCCAAACTCAAGTAACCAAGAAGTGTTTATTGAGTTCACCTACAAAGGAACAGCACTCCCAGAGAAGGAGACTGCTTGAAAGAACAAAAGTACAAAGTTTATATAAGTTTGAATTTAGGTAGGAGGTGAATTGGGTATGGGTTACCTTAGGCTTGGACAGCTAGCTGCTGGGGACTTGCAGGGTAGGAAGAAGGAATGTGGTGTCCTTTGATTGGACAGACCTATTGTTGGGGCTAGTAACAAGGAAGGTTCTTCTCCAGGTTATCTCTTGCAACCCCACCCTAATAGACCTTATTCTTTCAGTAGTAAGGAAGTTTGCAAGAGGAATGGGGTTACAATATAAAAACGGTTAAAGGCAAGACAAAATGGAGGTGCTTTAGTTTTTTTCTGGTACCCACAATTCCTCCCTTTAAGATTATAGTCTCAATTTTGTTTTTACAATTCCCAAATCAATATCAGTTCAAGCAAAAATGATACACATTCTATGGAATAGGTATTAAGTTCCTAATGCACAGAGAACTGACACAGCAAACAAAATTATAATAGAGTGAATAAAGAAATCCAGTACAGCTGTAGCTTTAGGGGTGTCAGGACCTTTGGTGGTGTCCATGATTTTTAGGTACCTGCAGATCAGGGCAGGTTTGTGGGGATATTTTCTTGACCATCTCCAAGTTCTTGTAGAGATTCTCTAGTTAAAGTTGCTAAAGCCTACTAGTGATAAGACTTATTATAATCTAGCAAAATAGAATCAGATTGGCCTTTCAATAATTAGTTCATGAGTAATTTACCTTATCGAGCTATAGGAAAAACATCAAAGTAGGCTACCTCATAAGGGATCTTATACTTGCATCCAGTTATAGCAATTATGAGGTGCTGGAACATTGCAACAAAAAGAATCATTATATAAAAAAAAAATTACAATTTTACCTGCCATGGTTAGAGAGATTTGCTATGAAAGGAAGGATGGATATGATTGTAACAACATCAAGACTGGTTCTGCAGGCCTAAGGCTAAAGTCACAGATTGACTGAGCATAGGTATAACAGGGTAAAGCATTCTGTTTGATTTCAGGTAACAGTCATAGTTAACTTTTTGGAATAGCCAATCATATCGCAAAGTTCCATGTTGTTGACAGAGTATTATAGCCAAGTTTAGGCTTAACCAGGAAATATCTCTATTCAAAAAGGAAAAACATAAGGAATAATCTGAGTCAAGAGCCTCCTACCTTCTCCTATGCAAGGTCAGCCTCTCAACTTTCCCAGGCACAGACATATACTGTAGCAATTCTCAGATTACACTCCCTTTAAATAGCTCATGGTACCTCTCTTGAATGATGGATTACTAACTTAGTGAAAATTCACAAAATTATACCTTAATTCAAAACTCAAAGAATATCAAATTACAATTGCAAGAGATTTTATCTCAAATAGCAAGTCTCATTAATCATAGCTTAAAGTTCGATACAATTGTTATTATTTCTCTCATGATGTTGCCTTTCAAAAAAAATCACTCAAGAATTTTTTCTTTTTTTCTTCTTCTTCTTGAGTTTAAATTCATCCAGGTATAAAAATGAATAATTAGCAATTAAGAAAATAATCATATTCTGGAAATCTATGTGGATATATGGATATTTATATGCAATGGTTTAATAAAAACCCAGAAAAACACTGGCTAATTTCTGTAAGTCTCTAAATTAACAGATATTCCTCTCTTGAAGTATTGAATATTAACTCCTAAGGTAAAATAAATCTTTAAGACTAGAGTCTATTCCAACTAGGTTGGCTTAAGATGTAGTTTCAATATATATAATATTCTGGGTAATAATTTTCATAATCACAAATCATCACATAAGTCACTTCCATAGCATAAGCAAACATAAATCTCCCCAACCCCTTTTGGCAAAGAATGTTTGTGAGAGAAGAGGGGATTCCATTTTCTTAGTAAACCAATTCATTATTTTAGAATTTCATAATATTTAGCAAGTTTTTTGACGGGTCTGATAAGATTTTATGGCCTTACTCAAATGGATGGTTCCAAGGAACCAGGCAAGTTTACAGATAAAGAGATTTTACAAGGTTTTCTTCTCTTTGTACACTTTTAGTCAGTGAGCTCATCTTCTCCATTTTCATTAAAACAATAAATCTGTCTCTATTCAGGGAAAGAGTGATAAAAGGTCTAAGTGCTGTTTCCATGTAACTTTCACAAAGTTTTATTCTTATTTTTCCTTAAAATAATTTCTACAGAGTGGTAAACCAAAGCTTAATAAAACATTTCTGCATTTATAAAAACATTCAAATCACAATTTGAAAATTCGCAGTAGAGATATTACATTTCAGTCACAAATTTAGTCTCTAATTAGGTTAGAATGTCACAAAGTTCTGCAGACTGAGAAAAAAAGTTTACCTTCCCTCTTATCTATGTTGTCTCTTCTTTACCTCCCCAGCATAGCCAGAATTAGAAATGTAGAGAGACTTTCTTTTTTTCTATTATATAATTTATTTATTTTCAGTTTTCAACATTCACTTCCACAAGATTTTGAATTCTAAATCTTCTCCCCATCTCTCCCCTCCCCCAACCCAGGACATTGTGCAATCTAACCACCCCTTCTCCCAATCTGCCTTACCTTCTATCACCTCCCCTCTTCTCCCATCCCCCTTCCCACTATTTTCCTATAGGGCAAGATAAATTTCTATACCCCATTTCCTGTACATCTTGTTTCCCAGTTGCATGCAAAAACAATTTTTAACATTCGTTTTTAGAGCTTTGAGTTCAATATTCTCTCCCTTCCTCCCGCCCCGCCCACCCTCATTGAGAAAGCAAGAGATTCAATATAGGTCATACATGCATAGCCATGCAAGACACTTCCGTAATAGTCATTTTGGAAAAGACTAGCCACATTTCCCTCTAGCCTGTCCTGCCCTCCATTTATTCTACTGTCTCCTTTGATCCGTCTCCCCACAATAGTGTTTGCTTCTGATTACCTCTTCCCCCAATCTGCCATCCCTTCTATTATCCTCCCTCTCTTATCTCCTTCCCCCTGCCTTCCTGCAGGGTGAGATAGATTTCCATACCCAAATGAATGTATGTTGTTCCCTCTTTAAGCCAAATCCCATGAGAGTAAGGCTTACTTATTCACTCTCACCTCCCCCCTCTTCCCCTCTATTGTAAATTCTTGCCTTTTTTATGTAAGATGATTTACTATATTCTACCTCTCCCTTTTCTCTTTCTCCCAATACATTCCTCTCAACTCTTGATTTTATTTTTTAGGTATCCTTCCTTCATACTCAGCTCACCCTGTGCCGTGTGTGTGTGTGTGTGTGTGTGTGTGTGTGTGTGTGTGTGTGTGTATAGGCCTTCTCCCATCCTGTCTATGAAAGTGCAACTCATACTGGGCTGTCCTCTGCTCCAAGCCAGTGCAATGGACCTTTCCTGTTGGCTTTCCAGATTCTCTTAGGCTGGTACTCTGTTTCACTTTGTCATTTTGTGACTTTTGCTGCTCTAGAATTTGTTTAGTCATTTTTACTGGTATTTTGAGGTGTTTGGGGGGAGAGTTCAGGTGGGTCCCTGCTCCACCATCTTGACTCTGCCCCTGGAAACCATACATGGTGCACCACTTATACAAGAGTGTGAAATTGGTAGATATAATGATGTAAATAAAGAAAAGCTAAGAATCCAGTTTGATTAGAAAGGAAAAATGTGAAGGGAAAGATAAGAAATAAGACTAAGTGGGAGCAAATCATCCAATATTTCAAATCTTAGGCTTAAGATTCTATATTTCATCCTAGGGATAAAAGAAGCCACATCAAGGAGCCAAGACAGAATGGAATATGGTCAGATCTGTATTCAAATAATATCCTTTTTGCAAGTGTTTGTAGGATAGAGAAACTTGAGAAAGGGAGAATATTTCATTGGTCCAGGTGAGAGGTCGTGAAGGATTTCACTAGAAGAAAAGGGTATTGATTTGAGCTATGTCTTGGAGGCAGAATTGATAGATCTTGGCAATTGATAATGAAAGATAAGTCAAGGATAGCTATAAAGTTGGGAACCTATATGACAGAAAGGACAGTGATGTCTTTGTCAGAAATGGAGAAGTTTGGAGGAAGGATGGGCATAATGAATTCCATTTTGGACACGTTGAGTTTGTGATGGCTATGATAAGTGTAGATGAAGGTATCTAGCAGGCAACTGATAATACTGGGGCTCAGGAGAGAGATGACAATTGGATATGTGGGTCTGTAATCATTTTCATAGAGGTGATTATTGAACCCATGGGAGCTGATAAGATCAAAGGTATTTAGAGAAAAGAGTGCCCAGGACAGAACCTTAGAAAATGCCCAAGTATAGTGGGCTAGAGAAGAATGATGATCCAGAAAAGAAGACTGGGAAGGGATGGTCAAGTATATAGTAAGAGAACTAAGAGAGGATAATATAAGAGAAACCAAAGGACATAAAAGTATTGAGGAGGTGTGGAAAGCACAACTGATAGTATTAAAAGCTACAGAGAAGTCAGTAGAATGAAGGCCCAATATCAGGTCATTGGATTTAGCATTAACAAAGATTGTTGGCAACCTTGGAGAGAGATTATACAATGTCCACCATTGTATAGCCTGCCTTTGAGACCCTTCTATCAAAAAGATTAAATTTTCATGGTTGTTTTATACTGATGCAGAGTTTTCTTTTTCCTTCCTTGTTTCCTTCCTCCTTTTTCTTTCTCCCTTTCTATTTTCTTTCTTCTTCCTTCCTTCTTTTCCCTGTCTTTTTAAAAAAAAAATATCATAATGTATAGACCTGAAGAGCATTAGTTCCATTTAGTTTGAGTTAGGAAAAAATTGTATATAAATAAGGATCTGAGAGTTTAGGAAATAAAGCAAATAAGAATAAATTAAATCAACCAAATTATCTAAAGCAAAGGAAAAATATCATAAAGTATACCTTTTAAGGTATCAAAATTAAAATGATCAAATTATAAAATTAAAGTATCAAATTCCTTATTTTTGTTCATTTACGTGAATTTATTTCTCCTCTATTTCTCCTTTTTTTTGAGCCAGATTGTAGCAAAAATAGAACCTTAGCACTGGAAAGGATGAGCTAATCAAAGAATTTTAGAAGTCAAAGGTATAACGGATATTGTCTAATCCAATCCCTTTGTTTTACAGGACTACAAAACTTACTAAAAATTTCATAGCTAGGTGATGATAAAGAAGGGAACAGAAAGAACTCAGGTTTCCTTACTTCTAGTCCATTGTTATATAATCAGCTTTTCTTGAAGACAAGACTACACTCTGTATGTAATAGGTCAAATTTTAGTCTATTTTAAAATATTTTTAGAATGAGAGAATTTACAATTACAATTTAAAGTAATATTCTTCATCAGGAAATTATTTTTATGCCAATTATAAATTTTCAGTGTTGTACACAATCCTGCTTTAAGATGAGATAAAGATCTAATCTGTTTCTACAGGTCTCAATTAGCTAAATTTTAATTAATATGACCTGCCTAGTACAGATTCATTTGGGCTCTGCTACAAAGGCAGTGTAATGTAGGGGAAAGGGTACCAGTTTGGAGACCTTTGTTTAAATCCTAGGTCTTCCAGTTACAAACTTGTGACCTTGGGCAAGTAACCTAACCTTTCTGGGCCTAAGTTTCCTCTCATCTGCAGAATGAGGGAGTTACATTGAATGACCTCTATGACCTTCCAGATCTAAAACTGTGATTCTATGAGCTCAATATCTCCTTCAGGTTCCATTTTTTCCACTACTTTTTGAACTTTGCTTAATTTCCTTGAATTTTTTTTTTAATTACAAAATCTAAACTGGAAATTGTATTGTAATGAAGGTCTATTAACTCCTAGTTCTTAAATATTAGATCCCCTAAGCTAAGCTGCTTCCCATTTTTTGTTTATACAGCTTATTTTCTTTCTTCAGGTATATTAAGCATCAAACTTTCTGTTCAACATCGCTGTAAGACTGACAATGTCTCTCTGATTTGTCAACAACGTTTTGAAATATAATTCCATTCTTCATGGTATTAAGTACTTCTCTCCTCCCCATCTGTTGTCATCTCTATATTTGTAGGGTACTTTTTCCCCCTATCATTTGGATCTCAGTGATGTCACTGTTAAAAAACAAATCCTAGGATTAATTCTTCACTTTCCACCCTCTTGATATTGACATTAAACTATTTTAGACAACCTTCTAACATGACTCACTATTCTTAGACTTTGCTCTCTGCTTATCCACTTCAGAACCAGTTGTTCCCCTCAGTAAAGGCCCTAGGGCAATGAAAACCTACCTGAATTCATTTCTCAGTGATTAACAAACTCTCCTCCCCACCAATCCCTTCCTGAATCCTGTGATTCTGAACCCCAGGCTGCTGTCATTCAAACCCTAATTTCTATCCCCCACTCCCACCATCTGTTATCTTTCCCTCTACACATATGCTGTTGAATGAAGCTTGAGAAGATCACCAAACTTTGATGACTGGGTCCACTACAAATTTGTTATTTAATCTAGACTGGGCTCTCACTACTACAAGGCAATCATTTTATATCTTCCTAATTAATTCCACTAATGCAAGTTTTCTCAACTTTTTCATCTGTCCCCTAGCATATCATTGCTTCCCCTCCTTCCTTTTTCTGAGCTGAGAAACCTGCTTCATATTTTCCTGAAGTTCCTACTTCTCCCTTCCTCCTTATCTCACATCCCCTAGAAGCCTTCAGCCACTATCTTTTCCTTCACCTCTGACTCACATAATAAAGTGGTCCTTCTCCTTGCCAAGGCAAAAAACCGTGGTACATGCACAAGTGACCCTCATTTATCCTGCAGTTTGTGCCTTCTGTCATCTGCACTCTCTTACTTGTTTTCAATCTTCCTGTCTACTGGCTGCTTACCTACTACCTACAAAAAAATCCTTCATCCATTCCTGTTATCATCCCATGTTTCTCTTCCCTTTTTTTGGCTAAACTCCTTGAGAAGGCTACAATGGATGCCTCCACTTCCTCTCCTATTAATTCTCTCACAGTCTGACTTCCAACCTTATAATTCAACAGGAACTGTTCTCTTCCAAGTTGCTTTTTATTTCTTAATTCCCAAATCTAATGGCCCTTTCTCAATCCTCATCTTCCTTAACCTTTCTGCATCCTCTGACTCTGTCAATCCCAATTTTCTCCTTGATAGTCTTTTCTGTCTAGGTTTTCATGATATGACTCTCTCCTGGTTCTCCTCCTATATATCTGACTGCTCTTTCTTAGTCTCCTTTGCTGATTCTTTATCCAAGTCATGCCCTCTAACACTGGGTGTCCTCTGGGGCCCTCTTTTTTCCTCCCTCTGTTATTTTACTTAGTGATCTCATTGGCCTCCATAGATTCAATTTTTATCTCTATGTTGATGATTTTCAAATCTACTTTTCTAGCCCCAACCTCTCTGCTAACCTCTAGTCTCTCATCTCTAGCTGTTTTTTAGATATCTCAAATTGAATGTATTGTAGACGTCTTAAACAGAACTTGCCTAAAACTGAATTTATTATCTTTCCATCCAAACCCTCTCCATTACTGTTGAGTGGGATAGGTTTAGTGAAGACTTCTCAGATTGTAATTCTTCTCCCAGGGGTGAGGTAAGACTGAGAGGCTCAAGGTTACTATATTTTTAGAACAGAATAATTCCACATAAGGATATAAAACTGTGTAGTACATTAGGGTCTCAATGATTGGATAAAGTTTACCTAAATCTTCAATGTCTTCATTTCAAAAGGGATTGGTTAGATTTCATGTCTAGAATGTAAGATCATATTCTCAGCTAATGAGAATAATGGTCAGTGGCGGGGGACGGACTTGTGTTAGGGTCTATATAAATCAGTGCCTTTTCTTTGTCCTCGGCTTTCATACTCCTACAGGATTGCCCCGCTTCTTGAGAATTGAATAAATCAACTCTCTGTCATCACTTTGAGAGGCCTCTGAGTAATTGATTTATGTAGGGACCTGAGCCATCCCACACACTGTTGAGGATCTCATCATCCTCTCAGTCATCTGTACTCACAACCTAAGTGTCATCCTTGATTCCTCACTTTCCCTCATGCTATATATCCAATCTCTTGCCAAAGGATTGTTGATTTTTACCTGCATAGTGCCTCTGGCATTCATTCTTTTCTCTCACCCTCCCATCACTTTCATGTAGGCTTTATCAGCTCATGCTTTGACCACTACAGTAGCCTGCTGCTTGGTTTTCCAAACAACAGGGTTTTTTTTTTTTTATCACAAATTTATTCTTTCAAAGTGATCTTTCTAAAGCACACATTTGACCTTGTCACCTCCTTACTCGATAAATTCCAGTGGCTCCCTATCATTTCCAGGATCAAATATAAAATCCTTTGTTTTGCATATAGAGCCTTCCATAACCTTCTCCTCTCACACATTTACAGTCTTCTTATACCTTATTTATAGCCTTCCCACTCCCCTATATCTCCATTAAAACTTTACATTATGATGTGGTGACACAGGCTTCCTTGCTGTTCCTTACAAATTATTCCATTTGCCAACTCCCAGGATTTTCACGGATTGTTTTCTGGCCAGAATAATAATTCTCTCCCCCTGCCTCTCTGCCTCCTGGTTTTCCTGGCTTCCTTCAAATCCCAGCTAAAATTCCACCTCTATAAGAAGCTTTTTCTTATTTCCCTTAATACCATCACCTTTCTACTATTTATAATCTACAATTTATCATATATTGCTTGTTTGCACATAGATTGTGTTTTGCTTTCCCTATTAGACTGTGAACTTCTTGAGAGCAGGGACTCTTTTATCTATTTTGTATCTCTATAGTAAGAGTTTAATAAATGTTTGTTGACTGACTGACATGGCCAGAGCAATTCAGTTTGGAGCTGTATTTCGGATCTTTTGAACTGGCTCTGCTTCACGGCTGAGTGTCTGGGCTAGACAGGCTAATCTGCTGCTAGGTTGGGCTACTCTTCTCCTGGGTTGGGTCACTTTGCTGCTGGGTTGGGCTTGTGGCTTGCAGGATACCACTTACCAGTTGCATGGATCACTCGGATAGACTTGTTCAGCTGGGCCTCTTTGCTCTGCTCAGCTGGGTTTAGTCTTCAACGGAAGCTCTATTTTCTATACTTCCTACTTCAGACTCATCTGTAGCCCTGAGCTGGTAGAGTATTGTGTTCTTTCAGAAAGGGTAGGAACCTTTAGAATCATTAGAAGCCTTTCTAGTTCTGTTCCCTCATCTGGTCTCTGAGGGTTTGTTTGTTTGTTTGTTTGAATCTTGTAGGCAGCAGATGACAATGCAGAAACCTATAGACTCTCCATTCTTCCTCCCAACTTTTCCTTCTGTGAGAGATCTTATTCTAACTTATGGTGATCACCCAGTGCATTTCTCAAATCTTCATTCTTTGTAGGTGTTGACCTGAAAACTTGGTTAAGAAAAGGCAACAGGCTAATTGCATACATTTTATGATTTAATTAATTAATTAATCAATTCCCTATTAAAGACAACAGTAACATAATGCATTATGGAGCCAGAAATGTTCTGGCTACCCAGTGCAGAAATCTTCTGGCTTATATACATTTTGCTGTGAGAAAGGAACTCTCCTAATTGAGCAAATCATAAATTCAGTAAGACAGGACAATTAACAAAGCAATGTTGGTCAGGCCTTAGGATTCCAGGCTGGATAAACATACGTCTTGGTGATAAGGAAATCCCACCACTAGTGAGTGGCAGGCTTCCTGCCCTAAACAGATAACTGACATAGGAAAGGGTAAACAAAGTTCAGTAGAAATTATGACCTAAGATGTCTATATTTTCTTTACCATTAACATGCCATAACATAGTATATGTCTACAAATATTAAGATATGGAAAATGTCCCATTATTCAAGATAGTGTCTTAGGTTAAAGGTCTCTTAAGGAATGTAGAGTCAGCCTTGGCTGGCTTTGTTGACATAGGAAGAGGCACCCTCTGAGTTTGCTTCAGAGAGGACAAAGAGATTATTCTAAAATTTTATATTAAACATTATCATTCCCTCCTTTTGGTCAAAGGCAAACCGAAGGCTTCGCCTGTAGACCAACAAAGATAAGAAAAAAATCTCTAAATAACCATTAGTGTGAGAGTTTACTCTTCATGCAAGTCTGGTCCAGGCTCTTGGGAAAGTTGTCTATGTCTGATGGCATCTTCTTCAGGCCTCTTCAAAATTGGAGGGCATGATCCACTCAGGAGCAGGAGCAATGGAGGTGACAGATGGATCCAAGAGTCTATACAGAAAACTTGACAGGGTCTCCCAGAAAACATGGTTTGATAATTGAAATGAAACAATACAACATAGTTAACATGGCTAAAGACACTTAGCAATAGTTCAGTTTCCCAGCCATGCAGGGCTAGGTTCAAACAACACAATGAAGTTTTTTTACAGTTCACAAATTGCATTTTTACATTGTCAGGTACAGATTAAAACTTAGATGGCTCACAATAGACTAGTTTTGAAAGGGAGATTTACATGTCACCAATATAAACAAGAAAATTAAACATGAACCATACAAATCAATGCAATTATTATTTCAAAGTTAATTAAGTTCCTTGTATCCCAGTAATCCATTCTTAATTTTCATTTAACTTTGAATCCCAGATTTCTCATGTAGTTACCTGATGCCTAGATATCTTTTCTTTGACAATAGGTTTTATTCTTGGGATAGTTCAAAAAGAGAATTCTGCTTTTCTGGTTAAGATCTAGAAGTTCACAGATACTTCTGACAGTATAAATTCGTACAATCACTTAAAATTTGTTCTCCACTTTTGAAATTTCAGAAAATTTCAGTTTATCTTATTTGCTGTTTCTGTTTTTACCTAAATCTTCTACCTGCAATAAGAATCTTTTAAAATGTGAGAGTTCAACCATAAAATGAACTCATCTGCCCTTTAAATTATTGGACAGGTACTTTAACAGAGAGGAAATAATTTACCACTATTTTATACAATCTTGTGCAAAAATCCAGATTTGAGATCTTATTATCAAAAGCATGATAAATTTCAGAAGCCAATCATATACTCCTGTATATAATTCTTACAGGAATCAGACTGATCCTGTTGTTTTTCCTCAAAATTTGCTACTCTAATTAGACATCTATCACATTACATCTTTGTCTTATTACCTGATCTAATCATTTCCTCAGTGTTATCTCTATATTATATTTATTTATTTGGCCAGGAATATAGGTTAAAGTTGTAAGCTATTCATTCCTGTACCCCATTATAATAACTCAGAGATGTTCCAAATTCCATTTATTATAGAATTAGTATTGTACTTGCAGAACTTCTTAATTATAAAGATTTGCTATAAAAGAGAAAGAGGGACAATGTTAACAGAAGGAAAGGATCTCCTTAGTTCTGGTTGATTCCAGGAATAAGCCATTATCTGACATGTAATCATGAGGTTACCAGGTGCTGAAAGCAGGGCTTAGAGGTAATCAGGTGGGGAATTTCCTTTTTCAGAAAGGAAATAGCACATTTGGGAAATAAAGTTAGGAAGATCCTACCTAGGCCGTGTCCAAGGTCGTCTTCAAAACCTTCCCAAGCATCCTCCATTAGCCTGCAGCACATGTCAATTGGCTTTATGATAACTTAGACAAGTATTCCTGTAATCAGAGCTCCAAACAATAGTAAATTGCAGTCCCAGTCTTATATAGCAAATAAATATTGGCTGGTATCCCTCAAATAAAATACTTCCTCACACTTTAAACCATCTGAAATTGACACAAAAGTATCCAGAACAACTATCTAGGAGCAACAGGGGTTAAGAAAACCCATATTTATTCCCAAATCTTATCTACCTTTCATAGTTTCAATCAGAACTTAATTTATCTTTCCAAATCTCTCAATCCTATTCTTCCACTTGCTTTTACATTTTAACCATAAGAAATGTTCTGGCTCCATAATGCACTATGTTACTGTTGTCTTTAATAGGGAATTGATTAATTAATTAATTAAATCATAAAATGTATGCAATTAGCCTGTTGCCTTTTCTTAACCAAGTTTTCAGGTCAACATAGGGTACGGCCATCTGCCAAATAATAGACAAACAGCTCCTGGGTTCAGGGTTTCCCTGTTTTTTAACTCTGCATTCTGATTAGTGGTATCAAGAAAAAGGTGTGGAATCAGTCTTTATCCTGGAGGCTAATCCATTGTCTCTGCTGTTTTCCTGGCTTTGTAAATCAGCTACTTAAAGCCTTATATTGTAACTGTTCTTGCCCTTATGACTTACAGATTTACCAAGTCTAAAAGGCGCATACAAATTTGAGGTATTATTAAACACATTTTGTATAGCATTAATAATCAAAAACCTTTTGTGGAGTTTCCAAGGAGTACTGATTGTACCAGATCTTATTAAAAATGCAAAAACCCTCCAAAGTAATCTCATTTTCCAGTAGTTAGTCAATACCACAGGATACACAACTTTTACTACAGATTTGGGAAGCTGTGGGAAAATTTTGATTATTAAAAGCCCAGAAGACTCTACAAATGACTTGGAATTTGATGATTCATTTAAAAAAACACTATAAAATAACAGCTAATATGTACATAAGTTTTTAACATTTGTAAAGTACTTTTGTGTATGTTTTCATTTGATCTTCACAACAACCCTAAGAGGCTAGGTGCTACCATTATTATTTCCATTTTGTAAATAGGAAATTGAACTTCAGAAAGGTTAAGCAAGTTGCCTGGGGTCACACAGCTAAGTGTCTAAAGCAGTATTCGACCCCAGATCTTCCTGACACCAGGCCACGCTTCTCTTTATCTTTATCCACTGGGCCACACTTCTCTTCAAATTCCTGAGGTACTATACTAGGCATTGGATGTTAAAAATTACAAAATCCTTGCCCTTGTGGAGCTTATAGTCCTTAGGAGATAAAAGATATATACACAAATAGGCATGACAAATCAAATAAGTACAAAGGCAAGTCCAGAGTGAAGTGATCACATCTGAGCTTACTCCCATTATTTCATCCATAGACATTGGTGAAAGGAGATAAGGGCCTGACTGAGGGTGGTAGTAATGTGAATAGAGAAGAGGGAACAGATTTAGGGAAGAGGTAGAAATGCCAGAATTTACCAAATAATTAATTGTATAAAGGCCAAAGGTGACTTAAAGTTTATGAGCTTGGATAACTGAGAGAATAGTGTCTTATTAACAGAAAAAGAGAAATTAGGAGGAAGGAAAGGTTTTTGATTTTTGGTTATGAGGAGGTGATGGGTTAAATTTTGGATATATCAAGTTTGAAGTGCCAGTATGATATATAGATGTTTAGCAGTCAACTGAAAAAGGTGAGAGAAGGGGGCTGGATATGTTAGATATATAGATTTGGGAATTATCTGTATAGGGTTAATAACTGAAGTGGAGAGAGTGTAGAGAAGGCTAGGGATAGATCATTGGTCCACTCCCACAGCCTAGGTAATGAGATGAAGAAAAGAAACCATTGAAAGAGACAGAAAACAAGCCATCAGAGAAATGCCACTTTTACGTAGCCCTTATAGTTTCCTATTCTTAAAGAGCAGCACATTGTTTTTTAAAGTTTATCAATTCATCCTGTTGCTCCTTTCCCCTTTATTTAACATTTTAAAACCTGGGAGTTTCACTCTTTAACTTTCTGCTCTGAATTCAGACTCCTGTGGCTGGCTATAAATACAAGTGTTATCATTCGGGACACAAAAGTATTGCTCTTCGTCCTATCATTAGGAAGACCAGAGAAATTCTTCAAATGCCCCAATTTTTTGTTTCAATTTGTAAAAGTCTGTTGGTGAGAAATTAACCAATGGTATTCAGGCATATGGAAGGTGGAGGGGGAGTGCTGAGAGGACACTGAATTATAAAACCTTTAGTAGTAATATGAATTCAGAAAGGGTGCCTCATTTCATTCCTTGTACAAGATTCTATGTCAACCCCTTTACAACACTGTTGCCAACAACAGTAAGTCCATTTCAGCTGTTAAATGCAATCTATTTTCAGAGTAGAATTGTTCACCCTTTACTTGATCCCAAATTAGAGGTTATAGCCTTGTACCTTCTGATCTGTTCAGCCACAGAGTATAGAATTTATTTTGTCTCTAACAGGAGTAAAGAAAACAGAGGGGCAACTGCTTTCATTTTTCACATTTATTTCAAAAATTCTACTAAACAAAAGGAATTACATTGCCTTCTTTCCATTTCACCATTTTATTCAAATCCCTACCCTTTCTACTACAAACAAACCAAAAGCTTTCTGGCTACTGAAGCTATCCCCCTTTTTTTCTTTTTCTATTTTAGCCCGAACAGCTGTTTGGACTTTCCCAGCTGGGAAATAATGCTTTCAGCCAACACACTGAAGGGGATGGTCCTACCTTGGCTGCTTTCAGGTTTGGAAATATGTTAGATTACTGAATGCCAGCCAACTGCTTGGTTAGAACTTTGTCCTACAGTGGAGGTGCCAACCGAGCACAGGCAGGGATTAACAACCTGAGTAAGTACAAGTGTCATTTCTGTTTCCCTATGTGACACTAAGTACCTTGTGCTGGATTGGCTGCTCTGGTAATTGTTTTTTTGAGTTATCTATGGTTTTCCTTCTAAACACAAGAATGTTCACATGCACAGATTTTACTGCTTCTACAACTGATAAGTGTTATGTGCATCTCAATTTATAGACATGTTGAGAAAGATTAAAATGAAAGTGATATGTATATACCTATGTTCAAAATGTGAAAGAATAATTGTCTTTATATAAATAGAGGCAAATGATAGCTCCCTCTCAAATATTAATCCTTCAATGCCTCATGATGACATAGAGGTGACCCCCCCCTTGAAAGCTATGCCAAACTCTGGTGTGTCCTACAAAGCTTCAGAAACTTCAGGTAGTCCTGCATAGCTCATCCAAAGACCAACTTAGCTAAAGTCAAAGAGGCTTACAATCAGGTTGGCCACAAGGAGATGAATATTTCTGCCTCAGCAACTTTCAAAGATGATCTAATAAGTTGTAGGCAGGTTTCTGTCCTCCTGACTTCTTCCTTCTTTTTCTTCTGATCCATTTCTGTATTATTTTAACTAGTTGTTGTTGAGTTGTTCAGTCATGTCTGACTCTTTGTGACTCCATGGAACATGACATACCAGGTGTTTCTGTCTTCCATTATTTCCCAAAGTCTGTCTAAGCTCTTGTTTGTTGCTTCCTTGATACTATCTATTCATCTCATTCTCTGCCATCCCCTTCTTCTTTGCTTTCAATCTTTCCTAATATCAGAGTCTTTTCCAATAAGTTCTGTCTTCTCATTATGTGGATTTAAGTATTTAAGATTCAGCTTCAGCATTTATCGTTCAAATAAATAGAGTTAATTTCTTTAAGTGTTGACTGATTTGATCTCCATGCTGTTCAAGGGTGTCTCAAAAGTCTTCTCCAGTACCACAATCTGAAAGTGTCAGTTCTGAGGCACTGAGCTTTCTTCATCATCTCACTCTCAAAGTCATACATACTATTGGAAAAACCATTTTAACTAGTACCAAATATTTAACTAGCACCAAAGAATTCAGATTATTGTTTTATAATGTAACTTGAATTTTCATAATGCTATTTCATTTCTATCTTCCCAATTATTTCACTGAAATTCTAAACCTTTTGTTCCTCTGAACTAATATTGCCATTATTTTGGCTTGTTCTATAAAGTAACCCCTTAGTATGTGATCAGTATAGAAACAAATCTGTAAATTGATTTAGGGAATACAGTACTATTTGAATTATATTGGTACAGCCCAACCATGGACAATGAATATCATCAAATAACTGAATTATTTGTATTCCTTTATTTTCATAATTAATTTTATAGTAGTATTTGTCTAAGTCCTGAATGTCCCTTCTTGGCATATTGGACATCCAGTTTTTGTAGTTATTTCTGTTTTTTAACGTGTTATTTTCTTCAGTATTTTTTTGTGTATGTGTCTCCTTTACCAAGTGGTTGACTTGTTTTTCATTGATTTTCTTGCATCACTTTCATTTCTCTTTTTCTCAATTTTTCCTCTACTTCTCTACTTGATTTTCAAAATCCTTATGGAGCTCTTCCATGGCCTAAGAATAATTCATATTTTTCTTGGAGACTTTAGATGTAGTTTTTACTTTGTCTTCTTCTGAGCGTGTGTTTTGATCTTCCTTGTCACCACAGTAACTTTCAATAGCCAGCGTTTTTCCCCTGTTGTTTGCTCATTTTTCCAGCTTATTAGTTGACTTTTAAGTCTTTGTTAAAGGAGGGCTCTGCTTCCAGGAAGGAGGACATACTGTCCCAAGTTTCAGGAGTTTTGTGCAACTGTTTTCAGAGGCCTGTAAATTTTCAGTTCTTCCAAGGTGTTATGATCTAAGAGAAGATATTTACCACTCCGCTGGCCTGTGCTTTGGTCTATGAGCAAACGCCCTTTTCTACCCTGGAACTATGGGTCCCCTTTCTGCTGTGGCTGCAAGCTCTGCTATGCTAGTGTTCCTCCTCACTCTGGGACTTCCACCCAGAACCTGGATCCAAGTACAGGCAAAGCAACAGAGTCCTGCTTCAGTGCTAACAAAGGGATTCCTGTAATCTCCTTCTGACCAGTTGTTCTGCCACCTTACTTTCTGTGGGCTGAGAACTCCAGAAACAACTGCTGCTGATTCATTCACTCATAAGGCCTGCTCCTGGTTTGCTGGGGCCAGAGCTGTGATGGTGTGGCCTGCACTGGACTTCACTCCACTCTCACTCAGGTACAATGGACCTTTCCTGCTGACCTGGTAAGGTGTCTGGCATCTGTGGACTGAGAGGTCTGGAAACTGCCACTGCTGTGAGTGACTCAGTTGCCTGAGGCCTGCTCCAGCGTTGCTGGGGCCTGGTCTATGCTGGCACAGGCTTTGCTGGACTCTGCTCCTCTCTCAGCCTGATACAACAGACATTTCCTGCCAACCTTCCAAGTTGTCTTGGGCGGGAAATTTGTTTCACTTAAATCTTTTTGTGGATTCTGCTGCTCTAAAATTTGTTTAGAGTTATTTTTAAAGGTATTTGGAAGGGTTTGGGGGAGAGCTTTTGTGAGTCCCTGCCTTTATTCTGCCATATTGGTTCTACCTCCCTTTTGTAGTTATTCAAATAGAGTCTCTGTTCCTCCTGGTTTTTCTTAGTACTATGAACACATATCGATGATTTGTGGAATTTACTTTGTGTCGCATCACTATATTCAAACAAATCATCTTGCTTTATTTTTTAACATGATTCTTTGGGGTTTTGTAGGTAAACCATTATGATAATTGAATGATAATTTTGTCTCCCCTTTGTTGAGGTTCATAGCTTTTATCTTTCTTTTTCATTGTCATGGCTTGCATTTCTAAAGTTAAAAGATGCAGCATGATAGTAGATAGTTGTCCTTGAACCTGAGTTCAAGCGTTGTTTCTGACATACTGTTTGTATGACCCTGGGTAAATCACTTAACCTCTTAATGCCCTAGACTATGCTTTAGAACAACAAGTTGCAGAGAAAGTATTTGTATTCATTGCTCAAGTTTTTCATTAACTGCTTTGATGAAATTACAGGGTTTTTTTTTTAAAGCCAAATAATAGTAGAGAAAGATAACATCTTTACTTTACCTCTGATCTTATAGAGACAGCTTTCTATTTTTGTCCATTAAAAATAAAGCTAATTTTTGGTTTTAGATAAATATCTTGGATCATTGGAGTGGTTTGCCATTTCCTTCTGCAGCTCAGTATACAGATGAAGAACTGAGGCTAACAGGGTCAAGTGACTTGCCCAGAGTCACTTGTCCAGATTTGCCTTTTTGCTCCTAGGATTAAGTAAAAACTTCTCTGTTTAGATTTTAAAGTCCTTTTTAACCTGGCTCCAATGTATTTCTTTAATATTATAAAAATGACACTCCTTCCCAGACTCGTGTTCAGCAAAAAGATCTTCTTTGTCTTCCTCACACAAGGCACTCCACTTTTATTTCCGTACCTTTGAAATATACTTCTTTCTTACCTTACTTCCTTCAAGATATAGCTCAAATGGCACTTTCTGCATAAGACCTCTCAATCTTCTTATTGCTGGTGCCTACTTATGTTTATCCTTATTTACTTTTAACTTATGTTTAACTTATTATTTTGTATTTACTCTGTTTATAATGACAGGTACATTGTGTCTCCCTGATAGAATATAAGTTCTTTAGAGTAAGGATTGCTTCATTTTGTATATCCTCAACATCTAGCACAGTGCTTGGCGCATAATTGGTGCTTACTAAAATGTTCACTGATTGATCCAATTATGTCTTCCCTGTCTTCATCATGGTCACTTGCCAATTCATCATATTCCTCAGTGGTGCCTACATTTGATTTATAATCTCTCCTTATACCAGGGGTTCCTTAGCCTGGAGTCTATGGTTCATAGATAGGTTTCAGAAGCTCTGTAACTTGGATAAGAAAAATTGTAGCTTTAGTCTTTTCACTAACCCTTAACTAATATTTAGCATTTCCTGAAGTCATGAGTATATAGGCAATAAAACAATTCTCTGAGAAGGCTTGGTTAGACTTCCAAAGAAGTGCATTACAGAAAATGGTTAAGAACCCAACTCTACATCAACCCTGGTTTCCATTTCTGGTTATTTCCACATCCCTTCTGATGATTCTTATCAACTCTTCACTGTACACTTTTCACATTCTCAGCTCAAGTGGTCTGCTTGATTTCATTATGTCCAGACTTTCAATATTATCATCCCATGAAAATTTTGATTTTGAAATTATTCACTCAGATCACAAACTTCTGTTTTCCCTCACCCTTTCCTCATCATAACATTTACTCCTTCAACCCCTGTCTATTTTCTCAGTCCATTATCTCTGTTTTTGTGCCTTCTTCATGATAGATGGGTCTATGACATGGTATAGTTTCTCAACTCTTATCTTAAAGCTTCTACTTCTTTTTATTTGATAGAACCAAACTGATCAATAAAGAATGGTACCCAAGATATATAGGGAAATAGTAAAAATGCATCTATCCACTCAATGAATTTAAGGCCCAGATAAACTACAACTCATGTTACTAAAAAAAAAAATAAACAAATATGATTATTAAGTCACTTGCATATGATCTCTGGAAGACCATAGAGAGCAAAAGACATGCTATTGGACTGGTGAAGGGTGAATATTGACTAAATTTTCAAAAGGAGAGAGAAGAGCATCTGTAAAAAAAGTCAGAGAGCTTAATTTCAATTCCTCACAAAAATTTTAGACTAACAGATTGATTAATGGTCATCTAGAAAAGGAGGCAGTGATCACAAAGAGGTGATACTACACTAGGTTAATCATTGTTTGATCAGGAGAAGGTTGAAAATGTAGTTTAATTCCTTTCCAGAAATAACTCTTCTGCCACCCCCCACATGAAGTATATGATCCAAAAATATTTTATCAGTTGACAACAAGAAAGGAAGGATAGTTTACCTAGATGTTAACCAAGCATTTGCCAATGTTTCTTGAATTAGTTTTGTGGAAAAGATTGGGGTGCGTGAGCTAGACTTCAGTAGAGTTAGGTAGATTCAGAACTTGAATGACCAGATCCAAACAGCAGTTATTAAGTCTGTATTTCAACTTTAAAGAAGAAATGCTTAATCCTCTTTCCTCCACACTTATGTTAGTTACTTGTAGAAAGTTTAACATGTCATGATTATCAAATCTGAAGTTACAAAAACAGGAGATATAGCTATACATCAGATCATAGAATTTAGAGCTGGAAGAGTTATCAGAGATCAGTCATCTAATCCCAGTGTTGTGAACCTGGGGACTATTAGCATTTTCTTTTAGTATTTTGAGAATTGTATTTTAATTTTTTCTTTGCAATCCTAAATATTTTGTGACTTTCAAAACATCATTTTGATTGCCAATGGGTTCTATGACAAAAAAAGGGTAAGAATCTTTGATCTAGTCTAACCTCTTCATTTTATAAACTAAGCCATGCTGTGCAACGTCAGCTGACTAACTGCCATCTGCTGATTTGCAATCTTTTTATTCATCTGGTTATTCTTGACTACATTCTTTCAGTAGCCCAAACTTTTTTCATTTTCAAGTCAAGCTTTCTGTCCCTTCCTCTCACCTAACCCTCAGCAAATGACATGACTCTTTTTTCCCTTATGGTGAGGAATTAAGTTACATTTTTTTTAATGAGTTACTTCAACTTCTTATCCCCAAACCTGCCTGTCTTCACCTTCCCTCTCCATCACTTCTTGCACTGAGCCCTTCCTCAAGTTCCTGACCCCATTTCTTCTTGACTTCTCTCCATCAATCATTCCTTTTGTCTTTTGCTTCCATTTTCTCCCTCAGTACCGATTGTTCCTCATTTAATATCCTTGACCCTGCTGTCCTCTCAAACTGCTGGCCCATCTTTCTCATTTCCTTGACATACATATTTCCAGTTATAACCTCTCTTGCTGGCCTCTGTCGCATACTTTCACTTGCCTAGTGGTTGACAGTTTGCTGGTACCTCAAATTGAACATATCCCTGAATGAACTCATCTTTCTACCTCTGACTTATCCCAACTTGCAGCTTATTTCTTAACTTCTCTAGCTTTATGAATGAAACCATATTATCTGTCACATCTTGAAAGTTTTCACTTTGGAATCCCCTTTTCCTTGTATTTGTGTCCAAATAGTTGCTAAGTTGTATTCTCTTTGCGCAATGTTTCATCTATGCCTGTTTCCATTAGTGTCAACACGTTGGTTCAGGCCCTCATTATCTCTCACTTGGATTATTGCAATAACTTTCAAATGGATTTCATCATCCCCAGTATCTTATTGATCCAATCTATCCTCTATACTAGTTTGATTAATCTTTATAAAGCATATAATTCCCTCCTCCCCCTGGAAAGTTTTCCATGTTCTAACTGCCTACAAAAGAAAATCTAGAACCAAAAACATCAAAGCTCTCTGCAATGTGGCCCCAACCAACTTTTCTAGGCTATCTACCAATAATTCTCCCTTACATGTACTCACAGACAAGCAGAACTGCTTACTACATAGCCTGAATAGACCCACATTTTCCTGTCTGCATTTTTGCTTATGCTGTCCCCTCTGCTTAGAATGACCTTCCTCCTCATCTCTGTCTATTAATAATCTTATACATCCCTTTGAGGCCTAGCTCAAATAACACTTCCTGAATGAAATCTTTCCTGACCCTGCTACCTCATGTGAACTTTCCCTTTTTGAACCTCCATTGCACTTTGTATCTCACTTGCAATATTTTGCCTTATAATTTTACTTTTCTTATTCTTTCTACTGGACTCCAAGTTCATTGGTGAGATCTTTATATTCCTTATAGTACTTAGAATATATTCTATATATTTGATATATTTTTAATAAATTATTGGGTGACATTTTTGGGAGTCTTATCATGTGAAAAATTCTGGCTGAGATAATACAAATGATACCATATTAAATGTGCATTAAGATTTAATTAATATGATCTTGTGGTTTCAATTTTTTCCATAGTTTATTCTATAGATGGTAAGTAGGTGGATAAAATAGCAATGGCATAGCAAAGTGTTTTATAATGTCACAATGTTTTTGCTAGCGAGTTCACATCTAATTTTTAAATCTTCAGGGATTCAACAATCTCTTGGTAGCTAAATTATTCTAAAATCATTTTAATTATTGTCACAAGAAAATAAAGGTAAAATATCTTTGAATATGACTTCTTCAGATGTTGATTTAGAAGTAGAATGATTTTCTTTACATATTGTTTTTCTCATTGGTTTTGATGGTATTCCTGTGCTCACTGTATTACTGCTACTTAGCTATATTTTCACAATGAAACCTCATTAAGCCAATGAAAAAATTTACTCAAATATAAGAGCAACAATAAAAATAACCATCTTGAATAAGCAGAAAAATATGAACCATGTCTTATAACAAATGATAATTTTTGCAAGTGCACTTAATTGCTATGCTGTAATCATTTGTTTAAAATAAGGGATTAACCTGAGTAATCTGAGAATACTCTATGTTGTCTTTAGTTATATAAGTTTGTGTATTTATATTTCTGTCATCAAAACAATCTGATATTTAAATTTTGACAGGGGAACAGACATTTTGAAAGGCACATTTGCATTTACAGACAAATATTATTCAATCATAATATTCATATAACAAAATAACACTATAAGAAATTTACTTCAAGTTAAGAAGAAAAAAATGATATTCATTTGAACTCTAGAGGGTTGTTTTAAAACTCAAGTGGAGATAGCCTAAAGTAAACTGTAGTATAAAGCTTATTTTGTAACAATGCTTTAATCCCCCCAAACAGAATAGTTTTTCACAGAAAAAAATTAACCAGAGAAATATGCCAATACTGACTTCATTTCCATCCTACTGAATCATGACATTCATTCTACTTAGCTTTAAAGCTCTTCATTCTACTGTTTTTCAACACCCGTTATAGAATTCCAGCTTGCTTTTCACCTGTCTCCTAACAGTTTATAACATAGATGGCTGGATCCAGTCCATTGTTCCAATTGTATATAGTTTAAAAAGCTCTGCAGTATTTTACTCTTTCCATTGTATCTGGCTTCCTTGAGTGCTCTGCTCACTGCATTTTACTTGTGCTCTGTTTTCTAAACCCATTTATGCCTATTCTTTCTGCAGAGACTTGTTCATCGGGGAGCTCAAATTGACTTCTCTCCATTCTGTTTCCCTAACTAAAAATGCACCATTAAGGCTGATTGAACTCTTTTGAAGCACTTCATAAAACTGAAAGGCCATAAGAAATTAGGCTACCAGTGTTTGCAAATACCTGTTTTCAGCTAAATTGATAGGAAGGAATTGGAAATAATTGGAACCTTTAAAATGCTATTGATATATGTTTATGGATTACTTTTTTTTAAAACTGTTAAAACACAAAATATTTTTGGGAACAGAAACCCAAGAACTCCCGTCCTCCTCTCTTTCAGTTTAGAAAGTAAAGAATGAAAAAGATCAGTGAAAACACAAAGATAATTTTTAGAAATTCTTGGAAAAATATCAAGTTAATATGCTTTCAGTAAACAAGACAGAATGACAATGCTAGTGCCATAGTTGAGAGCAATTGCTTTTGATTTACAGTCTTAATTTTTTTTTGGCTTGGGGATCAAATTATTTTTTCAAAGTTTTAAAATAGTAATTCATTGCATTTTCTTGACTTGTTATGTATCATATCTAAGAACAAAATTGTGTCTATTTTTAAGTACTTATTAGGTGTTCACATGAAAGCTATTAAAATGAACACTTTAAAATGTGGAATAGGTCTTTTTAGGAAGAAGGTTTCACATCAATTTTCATTCTTAAGTCATATAGTAATGCAATTAAATAGATTAATTTAATAAAATTATTTGTTACCAGGTGCTTTGTGGTTTTTTAGTCAAAATTTAAGAAAGATAAATAGGCCAAATACAAATTCTTTTTTACAAACACTTCAGAACCAAAAAAGTTATAAAAATGAGTATTCCCTTTACCACTAAGAACTATAGAAGTTAGGAGAATTTACTCTAAAGCATAGTAGAAAGGGAAATTATCCCTCCAAACTTGTCTGGAGATAAACTAAATAATTTCTGGCATATTTTTAACCTAAAAAATAACACATAAAAATATAATTACAATATATAAGTATATACGCACATATATATCTGGTTGTTTTGAATAACTAGAGTAAATCCTTGTGAAAAGATGTATGAATACTTTGGAACTAGTTTTTTTTTTTTTGGTGGTTTTGGGAATAAAATGGTTTCATAATTATTTGATATATGTAGGCATAACATTAAGAAAAAATTTACTTATAATTTGAAAAAAAAGCTCATTTTTGCCAAGTAGAAATTTCTAAGCTCTGAAAATGTTGAAGCTGATTCTTAAAAATATCTTCTGCATAATTTTATCAAATCAGATTTGGCAAAATGGAAATAAATGAAAATTATTATCAATGACATAATACTTTAAATTCATTGTACTTTTTTTAAAAAGAGGAACTTGAAGTAGTATAATATTTGCAATTACCTACTTTATACTGCTGTATTGCCTTAAAGACTACCACTAGCTAAAAACTACACTCCCAGTGCATATTTTCCTCTACAAATACTCTCATTATTGGAAGAAAAGGGCAACATAATCAACAAGAAAGGTAGTCAAGTACTTTCAGAAGCTATGTGTTTTATAGCAGAGGTATACGAAAAAGCTGTTGGTTTCCATCTTATTGGGTGTTAGACTCGCTGGGATCCCCAAGAGGCCTTGTAATGTGTGCTTATTTCTATACTTACTGGCATGATGAATAATTCACTTTCCTTTATGAAAACATCATTTCACAGAATCCAATAGAGTCTGTAATACAGCTAAGGATTAGATATGTTTTTAAAAAAATAAATGCTTTGTAAAATGTGCGGCACTTCACAAATGAAGTGAAATCAATGAAATGAAATTAAGATGACAATGAAAAATGACACAGTGCCATTACCATGTAAGCACTTCTTTTTTATTTTGAATAAAATGAATCTTTATTCGAAAAATGCCAAGAAATTGTAAATCACAATAAATGAGAATAAGCAAATAAAATGCCTTTTTGACTAAGACAAATGAGCACAGTCTTTGAAGATCCCCTGTCTCCCATATAAACAGCTCTTTTTCCTTTGTTTATTTAACATCTGGAGCTAACTGACGTTTAAAACTCCATTCTGGTAGCTTTCAGGGCCACAAATCTCAAGAGTCAGGCTCACTCGGTTATTTGTAGGCCTACCTAATACTTAGTCTTGTTTTCCTTCCTGATGAGATTTTAATTAACAATTTTCTCAAGTGTCAGACCTTTCAATTCTTTATTTTTTAAATAAAGTTTTATTGGTAGCTTTCATTTTTATATCACCTGCATTTATCAAGAGGTTTCACTCTCATCCCTTTTAACAAACAATAAAAAAAGTGGAAAAATAACAGTTCAGCAAAATTAGCTAATAAATCAAAAAAGTCTAACGTGGTCAGTTAGGTTCCACTCTCAGTCTTCCATCTTTGCAAAAAAAGGAGGGAAGTGAATAAGCGTTCTTCTAAAGTTAGCTTCATAGGTATGTGTGTATACATACATACATATATATACAAATGTGCTTGGGCACACCCACATACCTAAATCTTTTTACTGACACCTGTCATCTAAACTTAAACCTGTCATTAAACTATATCTATAGTCACAATACTTGAAAGACTTAAAGATATGAGCAAAAACCCTAGCTTACTTATAAGATAATTATTTTAACGTAATATAATAATAATAGTGATAAAAATATACATTTATTATATGGCACTTTAAGGTTTACAAAGTACTTTCCTAATTACAACCATGTGAAATAGATCTTTGTAGGTAGGAAGCAGATGATTTAAAAGGGCATTTTCTCCAATATTCCTTCCCACAAAAATCATAACAAACCTGATTAATCTTATTTTATATTTCATATTCTACTCCATTGTTTTAGGGGCCTGGTTGTAATGCATTTGGCATTCTTGTAATCTCAAACCTTCTCTTGGTCCTTAGAATCACAAGTCCTTTTGCTGGCTAGTTCTATGTTTTAAAAGCTACAAATTATGCATTTGCTGAA
This sequence comes from Notamacropus eugenii, assembly GCF_028372415.1. NCBI lineage: Eukaryota > Metazoa > Chordata > Mammalia > Diprotodontia > Macropodidae > Notamacropus > Notamacropus eugenii. The sequence continues at coordinate 303,090,911 of NC_092872.1, read as the reverse complement.
AATTAACACAAAGCTTAAAAGTGTACCCACTTCAAAATTCCTAAAGTTATAATTCCTTTGAACTAATAATTCATTAGTTCATCTCTGGCACTATTTTAAACTTACCACAAAACTGTCTTATTTAGTATCTGACCATATAGAAAAAGGCAGCTTTAGACCCTTTGTTCAAACAATTTAGAGTTCATCTAGTGACCCTACCTTATCTTATGGACATGGTGGTTGACTCCAAGAGAGATGAAATGATTTCCCCAATACCTAAGACCTAGAACATGGCAGAGTTGGGATCTGAACTCAGATATTCAACCTTCAAATCCAGTACTCCTATCAATATGCTACAACAAAATTGTTGGGTATTTTAAAATATTATTCTTTTTCAAAGAAGCTATAAATATATAATTAATAATTCAACAAGGCCTAAAAATGGCAGAGTTTAATTCAAAGGTGAATAGTAATTCAAATGATTAACCACTCATATGAGTAAAACAAGAAGGTGACTGTCTAGCAACAAGAGCGTAAATTTCTGTTGTAATTCTAAAGTCCGCATGAAGTACAGGAGTGGGCTTTGACTTTGGACAATTCAAAGAGCAACATTGCCATCTCCTGGATGTCATTGAAATTGCATAGTTTTTTTTTTTTTTTTTTAAGTCTTACTCCCATGTAAATAGCATTGAGATTGAAAAACACACAGAATAAACACACAGAATAACGGATCTCTTCATTGCTCTTGATACTTTGAGAGTTAGATGAATTATATTAACAATATGTAGCGCGTAGAAAGAAATTACATTACTCACATGTAGTTTGAATTATGTAACTTCTAGAATAACTTCAATAACATTTATTTTAAAAATAGTAATATTTTAAATGGCAAATACTTAGTAAAAATAGTTTAGTCTGTGTAAACAGAGAATATTGTGAAAATCACATCCAGTGCTTAACCAGGCCATTAAGTTTCTATATTTCAAAATACAAAATAAAAATACTGTAACCCATTTTAAGAATTACATTAAAAACCTATCAAAGGTTCAAAAACTGTAGCTGATAGCTTTAATTTACTTTACTAATTCTATGTGATGTAATATAATTTAAAAACCATTGTAAGTGGAATTTAATCATTAAAAATAAAATTTTAAAAAGGTGGACAACCAGCTTAAACATGACTTGGAATTTGAAATTAATTGTTGTGTGCCAATTGACCATGTGGGACCACCATCAAGCTCTTTCCCTTTATTCTTAAGAGCATAAACCAATGACTGATTCATTAGTAAAAAAATGAGGTTCTTATTGGTATACACAATTCTGTATCTGAAAACAACTATGAGATCATCTTGCTTTAAGTGGTAGCTGTGTTTAACAAGAAATGTTCTGTTGAACTTTATGAAACCCTAAATGAGTGTGCATATCTCTGTACACATACACACATATACATATATACATACATATGTGTGTATACACGCACTCCAAAGTCAGTTATTTCCTCTATTACCTTTCAATATGTATCTGAACAGAATGTTATGTCTTTGCCTTGCTTTGTGATTTCTTTTCATGTCTACCTTTTTAAAATTACATGAGTTGCAAAACAACTTGTGATTTTTCTTTAAAGTTCAAATATACAGAGAACAATTCTTGACAATTGCATTAAAATTATGAGTTGTTAACAAATAAAATCTAGATGATCATTATACGGAACTAGAGAAGATAAAGCTCTCCATCCATATGTTAATTAAAGCTGAGTTTTTCCATTAACACCAGTACCATGATTAGCTTATTCACATTTTCCATCACCCACCACTCTCTGCTAGCTTTTATTTACACTGTTACTGAACAGAAATAGATTTCTTGGTTCATGTTCATTTTTCTTACGCAAATTACATGCGATTTTGTCTGGAAAAGTTGTTGCCAAACATCCTGTAAGAAATAAAATACTTCTTAGTCATGCTACTTTTGACTTGGCTTATTTAAGAACAACTTAATTTGCAGAATAATAATATAATCATTTCATATAGCACAGTTCATTTGATGAAGCATGTAAAAAATTTCAAAGAAGCATAAAAATCGTAAAACCCAGGTGTGGAGAAAAAAATTATAACTTCCACTGTGAACTAATTTGAATTTGAAAAGGTTCGGTGGTTGTTGCTGCTGCTGCTTCGTTGTTCCTATTTATAAGGATAGGATATTCAAACATGGAAAGATTATTTCTTTCCATTTTAGGCAGGGTTCTGTTTCAGCATAGGCACTTCTGACATGCTATGACACACACAAGGCTATTTGTCTATAGTTTTATAACTACCACCATTCATCCACTTATCTCTCTATTTATCTATCATCTCATTATATGATTGATCTCCTACTTTTATATCTTTTTACCAATTATGTAAATTGCTTGACACAGAAAATCAGGTTTATAGGACTGAGTGGAATAAAAGTACTATAACTAGGGTTGGTATAGATTTGCAAAGATTTTCCAGATATTTGCCCCACATAATCTCAGACTTGAATTTATGTGTTCTTTTGTAAATGTAGGAAGGTAACCCATTTTGTTTTGAATTCAATGAATATGCTATAATAATTAGCTGATTTTAAAGGAAAGTTGGAAAAATTACATACAAGGCATTTTTTCCAATGGTCCCCTCAACTAAGAACCCTGTCGTACTCTGTCTTGATAAATTTTAAACTCTTTGTGAATTAAGTATTCTGTGAACTGTTGCCTAATTTTTATTTTAAAAAATTGGGTAATCTGAGGAACTCCATATTTCATAGCTCTTTATTCTTAGATGAAGAAAAATTCAAATGGAAAGTTGGGGGTGCTGCCAGAGAAGATAATGACAAAAGAATTGGGGGAAATCATATTAGTTCAGGGAAGACAGTCACAGAATTTATAGCTAGAAAGGGACCTGAGAGATCATCTAATTGAAACTCTTTAATTTATAGCTTTACCTTCCATCATCTCGGTTGCCTTGGTACATCTGTATAGTACGAGAAGTGACATTTTGTTGTGACATAAAAGTTGGAGAAATGCTTACTCCTCTGAGCTGCTGAAAAGTTATTTCTGCATGAATGCTACGAGGATTATTTGTCATATTTCCTGCAGTCTTCGTTTTTTTCTCTGAAATACAGAATTCATATTGCTGAAACAATAAAAACAACTTCATTGTTTTTACATGAGAAGCACTATCTAATATTTGGTTAACATTCTTCTACAAATTAACTCAAGTTTACATAGTGTCACTAAATATTTCAATATATTATTACCACTTAGAATATTATTACCCTATAAGAAATAATAAAAAAGGGCAAAGTTAGATAAACCTGGAATGACTTCTACAAACCGATGCAGAATAAATAAAGCAGAACTAAAATAATAACTTAAACATGTTTATAATATTGTAAAGGAAAGACTTAAGAATTTTAACTAGAATTAGAACAAATAAATACAATTCCAGAAGATATTCCACCTCTTAAAAAGAAAGGCAATGTATCACATAGGTTGGGAATGAGACAGACATTATCTGACATAGTCAATGGTTTTTCATGACTATTCTTAGTTGTTTATAAGGGAAGGGATTTATTTTTTGTTTGTTTAGAGGTATGGAGAGTATGTAGAGGTATGGAGAGTAGTAATAGTGATATCCTGCTAAAGAAGAAAAGAATATTAATGAAACATTTATAAAATACATAGAAAAAAGCACAGGGAAATTTATAAAGAAATATGACAAGTAGGTCAGTATTGGAATTATTATATTAAATTTATTATATACTTTAAAAACCTTCAAGCTGTACATAATTGAGATTTACAGTTTCATATGCAATTCTCTTTTTTCTGTTCTTTATCTACATATGATTGTGGTTTTTGATAACAGCCAAATTCATAATTTTAAAAAAGATACTACTAATGCTCAAAAAATTATTTTCTATCTCAGCTGAACACCCTCAGGGGCAGGTTATTTTTGTAAACTGGTTTTAGTAATGTCTTGCTGCCTTGGAGGGCAATGCTACAGGTAAAAACAAAACAAAAGGGCTGTCCAGCTGCAATTAATTTCAGAGAAGGTGAAAGATGGGGTTACTTCCCCCCTCTATATATCCTTGATTTCATTCCCTCCCCTGTCCTCCAGCAGATGCTCCCCAAAATCATCCTCCCTCCTCCAATCTTGAAATTCTCCTGATCTATTGGCTCTTTCCCTACTGTCTACAAACAGGCCTAGGCCTTCCCATCCTTAAAAAAACCCTTCATCTGACCCTACCATCCTTTCAAGCTCTTGTACTATTTCTTTCCTTCCCTGCAAAGCCAAACACCTGGAAAAAGTAGTTTACTCTCATTGCCTCCACTTCCTCTTCTCTCCCTGTCTTCTGAAACATAAACTGCCAATATGACTTACAATTGTAATCACACAACTGAAACTGTTTCCTCCAAAATTTCTTACTAAAACTGAGGGCTAGCTTTCAGTTCTCCTCTTTGACATCTCTACAGCATTTCACACAATCACTGTGTCCTAGATACCTTCATCTCTTTCATTCTCCTCCTAACTGCTGGACCACTCCTTGGTTTCCTTTGCTAGATCATCTTCTATACCCTGATCCCTAACTGTAGGTGTATCTAAAAACTGTCCTGTGCCCCCTCATCTCTTTTTGTTAATTTTAAAAATTAATTTATTTGTTTTTAGTTCTCAACATTCACTTCCATAGAGTTTTAAATTTTGTTCTTTCCCTCCCTTCACTCTCCTCAAGACAGCATGCATGCAATCTGATATAACCTCTCTATATACATTAATATAAAACATTTTCATAGTAGTCATGTTGTAATAATTATAACCAATGGGAGGAACCACAAGAAAAAAACAAAACAAAGAGCAAATAGTATATATTATTACTATGAACAGATCTGCATTCAGACTCCACAATTCTTTTTCTGGATATGGATAGCATTTTCTATAATGAGGTTTTTGGAGTTGTCTTAGATCCTTGCATTGTTGAGAAGACTAAGTCTATCAAAGTTAGTCATCACACGGCGTCACTGTTATTACATACAGTGTTCTCCTGGTTCTGCTCAGTTCACCGAGCATCAGTTTATATAGGTCTTTCCAGGCTTTTCTGAAATCTGCCTGCATATCATTTCTTAAAGCACAATAGTATTCCATAACATCCATATGCCACAACTTGTTTAGCCATTCCTCAACTGATGGACATACCCTCAATTTCTAATTCTTGGCTACTACCAAAAGAGCTGATATGAATATTTTCATACACCTGGGTCGTTTTCCCATTTGTATGATCTCTTTGGGATATAGACCTAGAAGTGATATTGCTGGATCAAAGGGTATACATGGTTTTGTAGCTCTTTGGAAAACAGTTCCAAATTGCTCTCCAGAATGGTTGGATCAGTTCACAACTCCACCAAAAATGCATCTAAGTGTTCCAAGTTTCCTTTATCTTCTGCAACATTTATCATTTTCCTGTTTTGTCATGTTAGCCAATCTGATAGGAGTGATGTGGTACCTCAGAGTTGTTTTGATTTGCATTTCTCCAATCAATAGTGATTTAGATTTTTTTTACATTATTATAAATAGCTTTAATTTTTTCATCTGAAAACTGCCTGTTCATATCCTTTGACCATTTGTCAATTGGGAAATGACTTGTATTCTAATAAATTTGACTCATTTCTCAATATAGTTTAGAAATGGGGCCTTTATCAGAGACAAGGGTTGTAAAAATTGTTTCCCAGCTTTCTGCTTCCCTTCTAATGTTGGTTGCATTGGCTTTATACAAAACCTTTTCAATTTAATGTAATCAAAGTTATCCATTTTGCATTTCATAATGTTCTCTATCTCATTCAGTCATAAATTCTTCCATTCTCTGTAAATCTAAAGATAAACTATTGTCTGCTCTCCTGGTTTGCTTATAGTTTCAACCTTTATATCTAAATCATGAACCCATTTTGACTTTATCTTGGTATAGGATATAATATGGTCTGTGCCTATAGGGTGTAAGATGGTCTATGCCTACTTTCTGCCATACTATTTTCCAGTTTCCCCAGGAATTTTTGTTAGAAAGTTCTTATCCCAAAAGCTGGGGTCTTTGGGTTTATCAAACAGTAGATTACTATAATCATTGACTATTGTGTCATATGTTCTTGACCTATTCCACTGATCCATCACTCAATTTCTTAGCCAGTGTCAAGTAGTTTTGATGATTGCTTTTTCATAATAAAATTTAACATCTGATATGGCTAGATAACCTTCTCTTGCATTTCTTTTCATTAATTTCCTTGATATTCTGGACCTTTTATTCTTCTAGATAAATTTTGCCACTATTTTTTCTGGCTCTTGAAATAGTTTTTGGTAATTTGATTGGTATGACACTAAATGAGCAAATTAATTTTGGTAGATCTGTCATTTTCATTATATTAACTCAGTCTACCTATAAGCAACTGATATTTTTCCTATATTTTTCCTACCTATAAGCAACTGATATTTAGATGTTTAGTGTTTTGGCTCTTCCTGCTTAAGGTATTAGCATATATTTGTGTCATAAAAAGAATTTGGTAGGACTTTTTTGCCTATTTTCCCAAATAGTTTATATAGCATTGAAATTAATTTTTCTTTAAATGTTTGGTAGAATTCTCTAACAAATCCATGTGACCCTGGAGATATTTTCTTAAGGAGTTCATTGATGGTTTGTTCAATTTCTTTTTATTAAATAGGATTAAGTATTTTATTTCCTTTTCTGTTAATCTGGGAAATTTATATTTTTGCAAATATTCATCCGTTTCACCAAGATTGTCAAATTTATTGGCATACAGTTGGGCAAAATAGCTCCTAATTATTGTTTTGATTTCCTCTTCATTGGAGGTGAATTCACCCTTTTCATTTTTGATACTGGTAATTTGGTTTTCTTTTTCTTTTTTTAAAATCAAATTAACCAGTTTATCAATTTGTTTTTCCCCCCAGAAAACCAGCTCTTAGTTTTATTTACTAGTCAAATAGTTTTCTTAATATCAATTTTATTAAGCTCTCCTTTGGTTTTCAGAATTTCTAATTTGGTATTTAATTGGGGATTTTAAATTTATTCTTTTTCTACCTTTTTCAGTTGCATGCTCAATTCTCTGATCTCTTTTTTCTTGATTTTCTTCATGTAAGCATTTAGAGACATAAAACTTCCCCTAAAAACTGCTTTAGCTTCATCCCATAAGTTTTGATATGTTGTCTCATTATTGTCATTCTCTTGAATGAAGTTATTGATTGTTTCTATGATTTGCTGTGTGACCCACTCATTCTTTTAGGATTAGATTATTCAGTTTCCAATTAATTTTTAGTCTATCTTTCCATGGCCCTTTATTACATGTAATTTTATTGCATTTAATGCAATAAAGGATGCATTTAATATTTCTGCCTTTCTGCATTAGATTGTGAGTTTTGCATGCCCTAATACATGGTCAATTTTTGTGTAAGTTCCATGTACTGCTGAGAAAGTGGTATGTTCCTTTCTGTCCCCATTCAGTTTTCTCCTGAGGTCTACCATATCTAACTTTTCTAAAATTCTATTCATTTCCTTAACTTCTTTCTTGTTTATTTTGTGGTTAGTTTTATCTAGTTCTGAGAGAGGGAGGTTGAGGTTCCGCACTAATATAGTTTTGTTGTCTGTTTCTTCCTGTAACTTCCTTAACTTCTCTAAGAATTTGGATGCTATACCATTACTTCATTGTCTATGGTACCTTTTAGCAGGATGCAGTTTCCTTCCTTATCTCTTTTAATTAGATCTATTTTTACTTTTGCTTTGTCTGAGATCAGGATTGCTACCCCTGCTTTTTTTTACTTCAGCTGAAGCATAATATATTCTACTTCAACCTTTTACCTTTACTCTGTGTTTCCCTCTGTTTCAAATGTGTCTCTTCTAAACAACATATTATGTTGTGGATTATGGCTTTTAATCCACTCTGTTATCTGCTTCCATTTTATGGGAGAGCTCATCCCATTCACATTCAGTTGTGATTACTATCTGAGTGTTCCTCTCCATCCTATTCAAACCCTCACCCCCATTTATGCTTTTCTTTCCTTTCTCCCTAGAATTTTGCTTTGGACCACTACCTCCCTCAATCTGCACTCCCTTCTATTAGCCCCTCTCTTTTTCCCTTTTTCTTTATTACTTCTTCCCTCCCTTCTATCCACCCCCTCCATTTTTTCCCCCTCTTACTTCTTATAGGGTAAGTTGGATTTCTGTAGCTGAGTATGAATAACATACTTTTTGAGCCACATCCAATGAAAATAAGGTTTAAACAATGCTCATCTCCCTCCCTTCTTTCCTTCTATTGTAATAGGTCTTTGTGTCTCTTCATGTGATGTAATTTACCCTTTTCTGTCTCCTCCTTTCCTCTTCTCCCAGTATAATCCCTTTTCACCACTTAATTAGATTTTTTATTATCACATCAAAGTCAACTCATACCCATACCTTCCATTTATGTATAACTCTTCTATATATCATAACAAAGATACAGTTCTCAAGAGTTATAAATATCATCTTCCCATGTAGGGATGTAAACAGTTTCCTCTTATTGAATAACATGTTGGTTTATCTTTCCCGTTTACCTTTTTATGCTTCTCAAGTCTTGTATTTAAAGATCAAATTTTCTATCTTTTCATAAGGAAGGTTTGGAAGTCCCCTATTTCATTGAATGTCCATCTCCTCCTCTGAAAGATTATGCTCAATTTTGCTGGATACTTGATCCTTGGTTGTAATTTAAGCTCCTTTGCCTTATGGAATATCATATTCCAAGCCCTCTGGTCTTTTAATGTAGAAACTGCAAGATGCTGCATAATCCTAACTGTGGTTCCATGATGTTGTTTCTTTCTGGCTTCTTGTAGTATTTTCTCCTTGATCTGATAATTCTGGAATTTGGCAACACTATTCCTTGGCATTTTCAATTTGGGATCTCTTTTAGGAGATGATCAGTGGATTCTTTTACCCTTTAGTTCTAGGACCTCAGGACAGTTTTCTTAATGATTTCTTGAAAGATGCTGTCCCAGCTCTTTTTTTATCATGGCTTTCAGGAAGAACAATAATTTTGAAATTATCTCTCCTGGATCTATTTTTCCAGGTCTGTTGTTTTTCCAATGAGGTATTTTATGTTTTCTTCTATTTTGTCATTCTTTTGATTTTGTTTGACTGATTCTTGATGTCTCATAGAGTCATTAACTTCCATTGACCCAATTCTAATTTTTAATGAATTGTTTTTGTTCAATTATATTTTGTATCTCTTTTTCCATTTGGCCAATTCTAGTTTTTAAGGAGTTGTTTTCTTCAGTATACTTTTTTTCCATTTGCACTTGTTTTCTATAGTCAATTTTAGTCTTTTCTTTTTCAAGCTATTGACTCTCACTTGCATACTTCTCATTTCTTTTCCCAATTTTTCTTCCACTTTTCTTATCTAATTTTTAAAATCCTTCTTGAGCTCTTCCAATAAGGCTTTTTGGGCTTTAAACCAGTTCATATTACCCTTTGCGATTTAGGATGTAGGTATATTGACAATGTTTTCCTCTTCTGAATTTGTGTTTTGATCTTCCCTGTCCCCATATAAAGAATCTATGGTCAGTGTACATTTCTGCTTTTTACTGATGATGTTTGCCTATTTCTTGGCTTTTAAAGTTGAGTTCATCTGCTGTAGCACAGATGGAACTCTCCTAAGTGTCTTGTGCTGGGGACAAGGTTACTGGCTTTGTGTGCTGGTGTCTCAGGTGCAGCCAGCTGGGGGATGTAGAGGTCTGACAACTCACCTGATACTGAGCTGGGGTCAGCAACATGTAAGCTTTCAGGGTAACAGAACACATCTGATGCCTGGAGGATGCCTGCTCACCCAGGCTGCTCTGAAGCACCAGAATGTCTGGTTGTTAGAAGAAGCCTGCCCACATGTGCTGAAGCATGGGAAGGTTTGGCTGCTGGAGGACACCTGCCTGCCTGGAGTTCTGCTTCCTTGAGCTATGCTGAAGTGCAGGGAAATTTGACTGCTAGAGGATGCCTGCCCACTGGCACATATGGTGGCTTTCTAAGCTGGAGTCTACCAGTTTCCATTCCTGTGCCAATGCATTCAGTGAGTCCTGGTATTAGTGCTTTATTGCCTCATCACCATGGGACTGGGGATTTCCTGCTGGTTTGCTGAGTTGAGGATTATCACTGGCTTGCTGGGGTGCTTCCCTTTCTGTACTGCTCCCCTTCTACCACAGCAAGAGAGACCTTTCCTTTTTAATCCCCAAGCTTCCTGGGCTAAAAGACTGCAGCATCCTGTCTTTCTGTTGGTTCAGCTGTACTAAGGTTTTTTCTGGGGCAATATTTTCTGGGTTTTTAGAGGTCATTAAGGGAAAGTGAGAGTGAATTATTACTTACTCCATCATTTTGACAACCAGAAATCATCTTCCCTTTCAACATTTCCTCTCTTGATGATCTCATTACTTTCCAGGGAATTAGTTATCTTTATGAAGTTAACTCACAGATTTACATAGCACTACTCTCTCTCCTCAATTACAATGACACATCATCAACTGCCTTCTAGATATTTTGAACTATGGGCACCTCAGATTTAAAATAAAACTATTTTTCACTTAAAATCAGACCCTCTTCTGAACTTGCCTATTTCTGTCAAGGGTGCCTGTACCATTCATGTTTGTAATCCATCTTTATCTTCTCATTTTCCTTCCTTCCACATATCTAACCAAATACTAAATCTTGTTAATTATTCCTCCAAGGCACCTTTCAAATCAATCTCCTTCCCTCCACTTATATGGCCACCACCCTGTGTTGCCAATCCCACTGGGCTGCTGGAGGGGCCAAAAGAGAAAACACCATGGGGAGCCCTTTCTCTTTCCTATTCCAGATCCCTCTTGGGGCTCTCCTCTGCCCAAGCCTGCCCAATGCCTAGATTCCACTAGGTTGCCAGAAAGCCCAGCAGAGGTGCTATGGGGAGCATTTCCCTTCCTCTTCTTCAGCCCAGTAGATCCCAATAGACACCAGAGAGGCACAGGTTCCCCAATGAGCCCTTCCTTTTAACCTTCCTGCCAACTCTCTCTTCTCCTTCCCCACTCTGGGTAGAGGCTAAATCCCATTATTACCATTCCCTTGGAGGGAGAACCTGAATTCCCTTTTCTAGTCTGAGTCTTGGGCCCCCTCCCAACTTTCCAATAGTAAGGTTTGAGCTCCTCCAACTTTGCAGCTATGGGAAATGTATATTCTGCCATATGAATGATAAGAAAGTCACCAATCACAATCCTTTCAGTAATATGGAGGATCATTGAGTCTTACAATCTGCCTTGTAACTACACCCTATGGACCACTAGGCCTTATCACCTATCCTAGAGCTACAACCTGCAGATCACTAGTTATTGCTAACCACCTTGTCTGCTACATCCTAAGGCTCCTTCGGACTTTTTATCCCCCTTGCAGCTGAGAGCCTCCTATATGTGTTGTCTTCCACAACTAAAATGTGAGCTCCTTGAAAGCAGGGACTATCTCCCTATTCTGTTTGTATCTCGAGTGCTTAGTAAAGTGCTTGGCATATAGGAAGTGCATAGTAAAAGCTTATTCATTCATTCATCTTAGTTCAAATTCTCTTCATCTGATGCCTGGATTATTGTTAATAGTCTCCTAACTGTCTCCCTGTCTCAAATCTCTCCCTCATCCAATCCAAACTCTACACAGTTTACAAAGTGCTATTTTTAAAGCTCATGTCACTCTCCTGCTCAATAAACATTGGTGACTTATTGCCTCTAGGATCAAATATAAACTATTCTGTTTGGCTTTTAAAGCCCTTCACAACCTGACCTCAATTTAATATATATGTTACTATCCCACATTCCCTTCTCTCCCTTTACCTTTCAGTCAAACTAATTTTCTTATCCTTTATGCAAAACTATTTCCTATCTCTATGACCTCTTAATAGGCCTCATGTCTGAAATGTGTTCCCTCCTCACTCCTAACTTTTAGAACCCCTAGTTTCTTTCAAAAATCAGTCCAAGTGCCACTTCCTAGGGAGGACTTTTCTTGATTACTCCAACTGCTCATACCCCCCCCCACCCCCAAATACCGTTTTTATTTTTGCATAAAATGATGACATCAGTTAGTCCTTATGACATTCACACTGTGCTTAGATAATGCAATCCTTCCATAGAATTTGGAGCATGCTCAGATATTCTGTGACTGGTTATGGTTCACTAACCATGTGGTGAATTCTGGGCCTTTTTGTCCATTTCTGTCAAAGGTGACACTACACCAACCATGTATGTAATCCATCTTTATCTTCTCATTTATGGACCCAGGGCCAGGGTGAATTAAAAAAGTCATAGTCAGGGCATTGACCTCAGTTGGCTTTTTTCTTGTCTGACTGTGTTACAGTTAGACAATGATAACAGGAAAGGTCTCAGATTCTGCCCCTGAGGCATCAATGTGGCCTGTGAATATAGGCTTCTGAGTTCTTTTTTTCCTCTTGACTTTTTGTTGCATCTTTGTGTTTCTCCTTCTCTGTTTTAGGTTAAAGGGATCAGACTTGGCTATGAAATTGTGAGCTTCAGGAAAAGGTCAGATAAGTCCAGGAGCTGGAGTCCATGTTCAGACGTTCTGGAAGCTCGATGGTGAGGAGTGAAATCCTAAATGACTTAGTTGCCTAGCAGTATCATCTACCCATTGGCCTTGGTGAATTTGGATGGGGATGAATGTTATGTTGAAACTATATTGTTGGAATTCATTCTTCATAGTGACTAAGATGATATGGGGGAGAGTGAATTCCCAGGTATTAATAGCAGGGAGAAACAGAAAATGTTTGTACATCTCATCGTCCCTTTGTAAAAGCTAATTGGCAATAAATGGCTTAAGGGCATTGGGGCACTAACTACTAGCAGTTATCAGTGAGACGTGTTAGAATGGGGGCTTGAGTCAAAACCAATACATAAGGATACCCTATGACTACTTGGGAGGAATTGAGCACCTCAGGGGGAGTTGTAGCTAACCTTGCTCTGGGAGAATGAGTCCAGAGTCACTACTACAATTATATATAGCATTATAGATTTAGAGGTAGAACAGACATCTAGTCCAATCCCCTCATTCTCTGGTTGAGGAAACTGAGACTCATAGAGTTAAGTGACTTGCTCAAGATCATGTTGTCTCTCAAGATAAGAGTGTTAGATCCTTAAGGCAGGGACTATTTTATTTTTATCTTTGTATCTCCAGTGCTTAGCCTAATGGCTAGCAGATAACAGGTCCTTGGGAAGTGTTTATTGATGGATTAATGTGATCAATCATGGAACATTTGTGTGAAAATTATCTGAACTCTTATGGGAAATTCAGACCCTTTTTGTGTTTTTTATATTTAACCCTATAGCTTAACACCTAGACTGGGTATCTTTGTTTACTCCTCAGATACTAGTTCTGGTACAACTTGTGTTCCTGATCTCAATAAAATAAGAAAGGAGTAGAATATTAGAGTTGGAAGGGTCTTCCAAGGCTACATAGTCCAATGTGTATCTGAACAAGGATCTTCTTTACAATTCACCAAGCAAATGACCATCTAGCCTTTGCATGGAGATCTCCAGGGAGGGGGAACCTCCTCAGGTAGCTCATTCCATTTTAAGGAGTTTTTCCTTTTACTGACCTGAAATCTGCCTGCCCATTTCTCTTAGTTCTGTCCTCTAGAGACAAGCAGAACAAATTTAAATCTTTTTCCATGGGACAGAACTTCAAAGACTTATAGACAGCTTTTCTTGACGCATAGCTTTTCTTTTCTTGTCCGAACACCTCCGTTTCCTTCAGGTGATCCTCCCCCAGAACTTCCTGCAATGGTGGCTTTCTTCTGGATGCTGTCCAACTTATCCATAGCCTTCTAAAAAACGAGTCACCAGAACTTAATACAGTATTTCAGACGTTGTCTGAATAGAGTTTTGTAGGATTATCACCTGGATACTATGTTTCTTTCAATGTATTCTTAGGTTCTACTAACCTTTTTGTCATCATGTCACATGTTATTGATTCCTACTGAGCTTGTAGTCCATTCAAACTCAGATTTTTTTTCAGACAAACTTCTTTTTAGCCATGAAGATGCCATCTTGTGCTTGTGAAGTTGAGTTTTGTGATCCCAGCTGTAAGCCTTTATATTTACCTGTATTAAATTTAATTTTGATAGATTTGGTCTAGATACTAACTATTGCCTTTGACTCATTAGCCAGGGCAACTCAATTACTAACTTCACTAACTTAGCCTTTCACAATAAATCACAAGCTTCTGGCCTCTAATAGAAAACACTCAGTTCTCACTCTTTTTTCTTTTCTTCCCAGTGAAGGGGTCTTCAGCTTATACCATGGAAGGCATTAGCCCCCATCCAAAATTGGATAATGCAAAGACATGGATCATGAAATAATTGTAGATACACCATAAAACTCAAATTGTGAGCAAAGGTGCTGCTCTCACATTCAAATGCTTGACTAGAACTCGAAGCACAAGTATTCAAATAGATCAGAGAATCATAGAATTAGAGAGGTAAAGCTGAAAGGGACTTCAGAAGTTGTTGAATTTAATTCTCTCATTTTATAGATGAGAAAACTCAGACCCAGAGAGAGAAAAGAAAGGACTTGCCCAAGGTCATACTGGTTTTTAATTTAAATGTAGGTCTGTCATCTCAGAGATGTGAATATTCTCCCTAGTGATGCAGATCAGAACTCGTCCATACCTCTTTATCCCTTGTTACTTTCATCCATTCCCTTCCATAAGCTCATCACAGGGGATTGACTCAGTGTCTTGGGGTCCTCTTTTCCTCTTCCTGACATCATGAAAATATCAGTGGGGTGAATGGACTGTCCACTTGTCATCTCCCACTCTTGCCACATGGTCAGTCAATATTTTCCTTCCAATCATGTGCTTCTTTGATGAGAACCTTTTTCTAGTTCTCTATAATTTCTTAATTACTAAGTTCTGTAGCCTGCTCATACCTACCATGAATCTTCCCTTTGCCTGTTGAGTAATTCTTATTTTTACTTCTTTGGAGACTAGTGTATTAGATGACTCACATCCATACAATACCATCAGTAGATTATGAGTATTAAAAAGATGGACCTTTGTTTCTGGGTGAAGGTTAGGGCTCATTAAAGGAACTGTAAACAGTTTCCAGAGACAACCCAGCCTATTCTCATCCCCCTGCTTAATTCTAGGACCAACTCATCCATATGCAATGTCTGTCCAAGGTACACTTTCATTCAAGTGCATATCATAGTCTGGATGATAGGCATTCCTAACCACTTGATTTTTCTTGTGTGGTGAGGTCAAACTCTTTTAAGTGGATGTGAATCCCATCCAGGATGCTCTGCAATGCTCCAAGGCTTGATGCAATCAGTACAATGTCATCAATAAAGTGGAATCTCTGAGGACTTATTATCTACAGGGAATCCTTCTTCAAGCAGGATTCTGAACTGTATTTTCCCCATAACCGTGGTGAACACTCTCAGAAGCATACATATATGTATATATCTCCCTGTTTTTGTCATGTCTGATATCAGCTATAAGGTGGTTCTTGAACAAAGTTATTTCTCTTTTTTCCATCTTTCATGCACAAATACAACAAATTTCAGAATCTTCCAATTCAGACTGCTCATATAAAACTTGATCAAATAGAAAATGTTCAGTAGTGCAAAGTACTAAGTATCTTTAAGAAATGCAAGTGAGATCTTTAAAAATGAAGTGTTTCATCACACTCACCCTTATTACACTCACTGGGTAAAATACCTTCATTTACAGGAGTAAATGTGAAGTCAGATCCAATGTAATGGTTAATTCCTTCATGCAGAATTACATTTGTTATCTTTATAGGAGGAGCTTTCGCTTGGCCATATTGTCCACAGTCCACTGGAGAGCTGGCAACAGGAACAAACTACATAATAAAATGAAACAATTAAAAATGCCTCATCTCCCAAACTGGGAGGTTCAGTCTTTCCTATAAATGTATATAACTGGTATTTCTGACCCCAAACCTTTAGAGAGGTAGGCCTTTTGTATTTGGGAAGGCTGAGCTTAGCTGATAATTTCCAACTTCTTTCACATCCCAACAAACTTCATTACTGATTCTACTTTCTAACCAGTCCTATAAAAATAACATTTTCTGAGACTGATCATCCCCACTCTCCCAGCCACCTCTGTTTGGGAGTCTCTCTTCCATTTCCATGGTAAAATAGAAAGCTGAAATAATATGTAGGCTGTGAAATTTTCTTCTGAAATATAAAAGCATAAACTATATTTATGTTAAAATGTTTTAATTGCTTCCTTTCTCACATGGCCTTAAAAACTACAGTAGACTACAAATGACAAACTTGAACAATTTTTCTGTTTGTCTACATGAATGATCAAAATAGACAAAAGTTCAATTCTGTTATAACAAGATAAAAACAATCTTCATCTTCTTTGCTTATCTTTTAAAGCCCTTTACAAATTACTTTTCTAATTTATAATCTCCCTTCCTTCAGTCCAGTCATACTGGCAATCTTGCTGTTCCTCACATAAGATACACCATATCTCACCTCCTGGCCTTTGTACTGGCTGTCCCCTATACCTGGAATGAAGTCCCACCTCCCCTCTGTCTCTTAGAATTTCTTGTTTTCTTGAAAACTGCTCAAGTGACACCTTTCTTTTTTTTATTATCTATGTATGCCTCCTCCCTGGGTATACCCTAAGATTTTGTTCTGGGTCTTCTGTATCTATGTTGTTGATTTCTGGTCCCATGGGTTTAATTATCTCTGTACAGAAGATTCCAAATCTACATATCCAACGTTGGTCTTTCTTCTTAATTCTAGTTGCATATTACCAATTGTTTATTGGATATTTCAAAATGGATAACCTATAGGTACTTCACACATCTAAAACCTAACTCATAAGTTGTCCCCCTCACCCTGATATCCCCACCACTTTTCTTTTCCAAAGTTCTCTATTACTTTGGGAGACAATACCATCCTTCTAGTCACCCAGTTCTATAACCTTAGTATTTTGCTTGACTCCTCCTTTTCCCTCACCCCATATGTCTAGTGGCCAAATCTTACTTTTACCTTCACAATATCCCTTCTCTGCACTCACACAGCCACTTCCCTAGTTGGTTCTCTCTGTCTCCTCTTGCCCTCCAATGCCTTCCTCTCTCCAAGAGCTACAAAAGTGAATTGGTCCCTTGACCATCTCGCTTCCCAAACTTAATCAACTCCAGTGATCCCCTATTATCCGACAGGATCAGTTTTCTCTTTAACCTTTTAAGGCCCCAACCTATTTTTCCAACTGTGTGATATATCCCTCCTCTTTCTGAACTCTTTTGTGTGATCAAACTGGCATTTTTACCGTCCCTCACACACTATCCCTCCTCTTTGTGCCCGTACCTGGAATGCACTACCACCTCACCTTTCATTCTTGGAATCCCTTGTTTCCTGCCAAAGTCATGAAGCCTTTCTGGAGCCTCCCTCCATCCCTGAGAAACTTCTGCCCTTCAATTCATCTGGTATGTTTCATATACTTGTTTATCTTTCCCATTAGAATGTAAGCTCCTCAAGCTCCTCTAGGGCAGGGGCTGATTATTTCATTTTTGTCTTTTTATATCCAGCCTCAAGCACAGTGTTTGGGACACAGTAGGTGCTTAATAAATGCTTGCTTTTTTTTGAACTTTAGTAGAACATAATAGTTTCTATTAAAGCTAAAACTTTATCTTGCCTCCCTCACTTCATTAAACTAATGAAAGAGTTGGACAAGACTGTAACAAATGAACAACAATAAATGTGTTGCAGATGCAAAACAAAATGAATATCTAGAAGGGACAAAGTAAAAGGAAATTTTGAGTTTTAATCATATTTGTAATGGCAAAAAAAAGCATTTAAGTAAGACAGTTTTCTGGAGAATTTATATATAATTGGCAAGTTATCATGACTGGTCAGTTCTGTTCCCTAGGATCTAACTGAGGGAGTTGGTTTTAGACAATGATCATGGTGTCAGGTTTCTTTGACTGATTTTAAGTTGTCCTGGTAATATTTCTCATTCTAATTTTAACTTTGGACTTTCAGAACTTCCTCCATAGGCTTATTTCTACTTTTGTAGCCCTTCTGGTGTGCCTGGAGGGGCAAGTTATATATGGTGATGCTGCTATATTTATACATACCCTACGGTTTACAACAAAATACCCTGAGAACTAAGGAATCTAGGTATTATTATCTCATTATCTCTTGAATACAAATAAGACTTCTGAAGCAGAAAGAAGTTAAATGGCTTGCCTAACATCACATAGCTAGTAAGTAGTAGAGTTGAGGTTTGAATGAAAGCCTTTTGACTCCAAATCCAGTGCCAAGCATTGCTAGGTAGACCAAGAAGCCTTCCTGCCCCAGCTTAGCTGCTCTCAGCAGTGTCCAGTCATGTCTTCCCACCTGTAGGTCAACAGGTGTGATCAGGGATTTCTTATTGATTCTTGTCTCTCATTTCTATCAATAGGTCATAACAGATCTTGAAAAATCACAGTACTTTCCCCATAAAGACATTTATAGAAATTTCATGCTATGGGGTCATGATAAAGGGGATTGGAATTCATAAGCTAAAGTGATATTCTTAAGCAGAATTTTCTCCAAATGATTCATCACTGTATGGATAACAAAGTGGGATTATTTTAAAAGAGAGCAAAATTAATTTTTCTAACAGGTCTGTCTTATTACAGGATGCCCTCACTGTTCCTTTTCCTACAAACTCATTCATTCATTCATTCATTCATTCATTCATTCATTCATTCATTTTACCATTCTTAAACAGAATTCTTTCTTGAGTCAAACCAATCTGCTTGCTGTCTCTGCTATGTGACCTGTTCATGTTCCAGAACCTCCATTTCAGGAGGGAGTTCACTTCAGAACATCTCATTTCCCACCTGGCTACACTACATTAGGGCTTCCCTAATTCTTCCATTGCGCTGGTGACAGGCACCTCCTCCTCCCACCCTTCCTGATTTTCAATTTTCTCTTGGGTGTTGTCTTCTCTATTTAGGCTGTAAGCTCTTTGAAGGCAGCGATTGTCTTTTTGTGTGTGTGTGTTTGTATCCCTAGTGCTTATAACAGCATCTAATACTTAGTATGTACCTAAATGTTTACTGATTGACTCCTCTGTTCAGTTTTCCTCAGTACTTACGTAGTGATTTTGTACTATGTAAATTTTTACTTATTTGTATATTGTTTTGTAAAATGAGCTAAGATTTTTTTATGATTGAAAATTGTGTTAAGTGCATTGGGACCACAGCCTATGTCTTTTGTGTGTGTGTGTGGTTATTCAAGAAAGACTGCTATATGATAAGAAAGTTTAGATATATCTTGGCAAGAGAGATCTTCAGTTATTACATATGTAAGTACATATGAATTAGTAAATTTGTGGATAATATGATATTTAGTATAAGTAGATTGTGGTGATGATTCAGGGTATTTATGAATATAGATATATGCATATACATGTTCCTGTGGATATGATATTTGAAAATTCATTTGTTAAATAATGTATATTTTTAGGGTAGGTCAGGACTTATGAAATCATTCATGTAGATAGCTCCTCATGGATAAACTCCCTTTACCATAGCATACTGCCAACAGTTCTGTACCTTGTAGAGTTAAGTGTCTCCTGGATTACATGAAGAGATTAAGTGCCTGGGATCCCACTGCTAGAAAATGTTAGAAGTGTGACTTGAACCCAGCCATTCCTGACTATAAGACCAGTTCTCTATAAACCACATCATTATGGCTATCAAATATGTATCATAATATAGATTATATTCCTTTTAAAATTTACCATTATCAGTCTATCAATAAATATGTGAGATCAAGTCAAAGTCCTTGGCAATAAAGACCTAATCATTTTCAGTTTAAAATAATTTAGAAATATGAAGAAGAGACTACAGGTAAAATAAGTCATTAAATTTTTAACTTCTTTTGAATGATAACCTAAAATAACAAGGGTAAATGATTAAACTCTAACCTGCTAAGCAAAATTCTGCAAGTAAGTTACTGTCAACTCATTAGCTCCAGGAATTATCTTCTCCCTGGGGAGTTCCATCCTTCAGTGGCCCCCAAAGAACAAGGCTATTTGGATGGCAACCATATAAAATATATATAAACCACACTAAGTATAACCAAGTGGAATAATTTTATTTTTGTAATAAATAATAGTGTTGTTATACCTAGGTATCCTCTTAAAGGTAGAATTAAGACATGAATTCATTAATAGCTCATACCTTTTAAAGACTCCTCTTTGTATCCTGAATGGTGATGAAAGTGAATCCTCCTTGAGGTGAAGGAAATCTTAACTACCCCTCTCCCAATACACGTTTATCCACATTCAGCTGTCAGCTGGGGATGGGTGAGGAAAGGATTCCTAAGAATGTGCTCTATGGCTCTTTTCCTGCCTAGTGCATGTCCGCTTTATTAGCTAGAGGGACGCCCAACAGCAAGAAAATAAAATTGTCACAGTTCTTTCTCCTGTCACAGAGTGGGAAGAGTCATTTATTACCTCTTACAATCACCTTTCGCACTGGGAAGTTGACATACAAAAGTGAATGACTTGGCCAAAATTAAACCACCAGAAATGATCGAGCTATCTCTGATAATTAATAACTAAACAAATGCCAGTAAAGAAACTACAAAGCTCTTCTTAAACATAAGTAGAACACTTGTATGGAAGGTGAGTGTTAGTATTATAGTATCTATTGATGAGCATTTTCCAAACTTTCATTTTATAATGATTTATATTTTTTAAATTAAAATGTAAAAATAATAATAATCATTACTGAATTTTTCCTTGATTGGGGTTCTACGAAGTGAAATTCAGCTCTTGCTCTGTCATCATAATTTAGTGTCATTCCATCTAACATCTGTAAGTTCGGTAATCGATATATCAACATATGGCGATATGTTATTTTACGAGAAATCTGAGGAAAGGTAAAATGACAAAATATCATTTAAATTCACTTTCACTTAAAATTAACTATGTTAAAGCAAATTTATCACAGGCATCACAAATGAAAACTAGTTAATATGTCTTCCACTAGTTAATGTTGGAAATTTATTATAGGTTTATTGACTGAACAGAGTTCAATTCTCAAATCAATTCTCAAAATTCATTTATGCTATGAAAAATTAATTTCTGAAAATGTTATCAAGGTAGTTGTTCAGAGTTCTGGGCTCTCTTAGTAATGATACATCAGTTTGCTGTGACCCACCTTTCACTCTCACCTTGCTTGATCCTCTTTTTCACCCTGCTTGGGGAGCATCATGGTGGTGACAATGAAAGAATGAAAGAATCAGCAATATCTAGGAAGAGGGAGGACTGTGCTCAAAGGCAAAAGACTAGAAGACACTGGTGGCCTGGTCCTGCAGAGTATCGGCTATTCATTCCATTCCGCCAGCTCAGAAATGGATAAGCTAAGGCCAGCAGCAATCATAGAAGTTTGCCAACAACTGGACAGTGAGAGTATCAAATCTCCGGAGTTCTAGCTTACACCAGATCCTTTGAATCAACTCCCATGACTTAAATGAGCTAAGACCCTAACTCCATAGTTTTCCCAGCTTCAATTGATGACCTGCCTTAAGGAAATCTCTGTTGGAACACTATGGAAATGCTTGTTAACTGAAAACTAAATTATAAAATTAAAAAAAAGAGTTATGCAAGGTCTGCTTAGCCTTGAAACATAAAAGATTAAAACAGTGATGAATAACAACTAAAAATCAATTGAGAATAATGATTTAAAATATATAAATTACTCTATAAATTATATAAACATTAGTAATTACTGAGTAATCAATATTTATACTGTTATTTTTAATGAGCCTTTTCCCATTAAAAAGTCTAAATTTTTGTTTCCTTTTACTTGTCTAAACTCAGAAAGAACATTACCACTGAAATTAGATAGTCAAAGTCACAATACACGCCATCATTTGTCTACTGGCAACTATCAGAATTACAAATACAGTGCTTAGGAGGAAATAATCATTTTGGAGGCTCACCTATCCAAGCCTAATAAATGATAACAAAATGTACAGCTTCTTCCAAATCACTGATAATTATAGGTGTTGTGAAGATTAGCATTTAAATTTAATATATAAGTACATATATATGTGTGTGTGTTTATATATGACAAATATATATTATTCTTAAAGCAAAACTTCAAATAGCACTATGAACAGCAATCTATCCATAGTAGTAATGTATATAGTAATGAGACCCCAGTAGAACTCTCCTAGAGACACGAACAAGATGCTTAAGTGAAATCATACCTGTTGCTGAGAAAATTCTATCTGTTTAAAAAACAAAGACTGATATGGGATTATTCCCATTTAGTTATATTACTGGTAAGAATAATACCCTAAACTGTTTAGATTTAAGTATTTCACATGTTCTAAACTCATTTCAGCAAAAATACATTCCTCTTGGAAATTAGTAAGATTTACTGTTCAACTGGATCACCTTCTGGGAGGGAGGGTAACAGGCAGAAGATTCCAGTTCCAAATAATTTGTCAAAGTAGATGGAGGGGAGGATCTATCAAGTTCAACCTCTTCCTTTGCAGATGAGGAAACTGAGGCACAAAGAGATTAAATGGCCTGTCCAGAATTACAAAGTTATTAAGTAACTGAGGTAGGATTTTAACTTAGTTCCTCTTGACTCCAAGTGCCCTATCGAATATGCCAGGGTATTTCTCAATAATAATAGCAGCTAGGTGGTGTAATAGATGAAATGCACCATTTTACAGATAAGGAAATTGAGGCTAGGAGAGGTTAAATGGCTTGGTCATAGTCACACAGCTAGTAAAGTGTCTGGAGCAGGATTTAAACTCAGTTCTTTATGATACCAAGTCTAGTATTCTATACACTAGGACCTAGGTTTACCCTTCAAAAGGTTAGAAAGGGAATAAACTGCCTAATGAACTGAAATGTAAATCCAGATTATTTTTAACAATAGGTTTGATCATTGGCAAAATTATCTTTGGTGTGTCAGCCTCACCTGTCTATACCCTTCCCAATCTCTCCAGTATCCCTTTCTTTCTTGCTCGTGAGGCAGGAATAGAACACCCCAGAGGAAACATGTGGATTAGCTATGAGCTGAGATCTTCCTGTCCGGAGATATATGTGTAATGGGAAAGGGGATCAGGATGGTACAACAATCTCTTGCTCCCTATGATGGCAGCATAAAAAGGGACTCTGTCAAAGAGAACTGGGCACTGAGTCAGGAGGAGCCACCTAGTCAGCCTCTAAAAGGAGAGACAGTAATCTCTTACTGTTTTCTCCTCTCTCTTGAACATTTGGCTTAGGATTCTGAAAGTTGCACCTTGAACACCCTGGGTAAGTAGGGGGGGGAGGTGGGATTTCTTCTATTCTCCAACAGCTATAGAGGCTGCTGGCACAAGGCAAAGTACACAGAAGTTGCCACATATAAATCTAAAGTTTCTAGCCGCCTCTTCTGTTCTGTGTTTCTTTCCTTGAGCACAGATGACTGGATAGCAATCCTTGAGATGAATATTTCCAGTCTTGAAGGTTTTCTTCTAGGACTAAACTTGGCTTGCCATGTGAAAATAACAATAAGGGGTCCTTCAGTGGGGGATTGTCCTAGCCCTTGAATCCCAGGAAAATTTGTTTTACATTTTTTCAGGTATTTAGTGTTTTTTTCTCCTTCCAATCTTCTGTTATGCCTTCCTATGAATTTAAGTCCAAGGGGCATTTGCATTTAAAAATTATCTCTAATTGTGGAATGAAAAGCTTTACTAAAGTTCTTTCTAGCATCCCCCAATAGCTGGGAATGTATTTGGGAAAGTCAAAGAGGCCCTTCCTGCTGTTCCAGAAATTAACTGTAGACTTTTAAAGATGCTCTGGAATGAATCTAACTAACAATGTCAAAAAAGAAAAAGAATATACACACCGGATTGCCATATACTGTAAGTTCTCTGATGGAAGGAATAACCTCAAGCTTTTCCAATTCTGCCATGTCCTATTTAAAAAACAACAACAATAAATGGGTGTCTAGTTCCAACACCTTCAAATATTATAAAAAGTAACTAATACTTAGTTACTTAGCCTTAGTTTAGAAAACTTGAAACAGACTCAGCATGTGAAGAAGAGTGACTCAGTAGAAACTAGAATTTTTCAGTCATAGAGCTATGTAACATGGTTTTAGCAGTGCAGGATATGGAAATCACCTATTTTTAGATTTTCATTTACAATAGGGAAATTGAGGCACAGAAGTTATGTGACTTGTTTAAGGTTACACAGCTAGTTAGTAGCACATCTAGGACTAAAATCTAGTTTCCTGGCTCCTAAAGTGTTCTTTTTACTGCACAAATGCGTTCTCTTATACCTTGTTATTTCACTTCATGTTCACTGACCAGTTTTGGAGAGAAGAAAACTCTTATCATGCATATTCCTTTTTGTTTTTAGACTGGGTTTGTGCATTATCCAAGAATAAAACTACTTAAACTATAGATGTTAGTTCCAAAAATTGGCCAAGTAAAATACTTCTATGTAAGCTAGTTGGGGTATGGACAGAAGTGGTGAATGTAAGGGAAAGTAGATATCAGTGCAACCTTGGGATAATTCTTAGAGCTAAGAAAAGTTTATTTTCCCCTACATTTCTAAACTTTTATCATTCACTTTGACTAATTTTATTACCATAAACATATGACCAGAAACGGTTAATAATCAATAGTCCACATGTTTCACAAATATTCATGCAATGTCAAAGGAGAGGTATGTGTGGGGCTCCAGAAGGAAGGTTTAAAAGAGGACAATATGAGAAGGTGTGGATGGATTTCAGTCTGTATCACTGGATAGAGTATAATCACATAGATGAGATCACAGATTCATTATAGTATTGAAGCATATGCATCACAGAGTATCTATATGAAATAAAATGTATATACTCTATAGCTAAAAAATGAGACTTAGGCAAAATTCTTGCTACAAAGTTCCTGTAGGAGATTTGTATAAAGGAAAGTTCCTCTAGAATGGGAAGGTTATGTTGTGGGGTTAAGACTTAAAAGAAAATATCTGCTTACCTGAATTTTGTTATATCCTAGGAACAGTTTTTCTAATTTTACCAAGGGCTGTAAATTCGTCAGTTCTCGTAGTCTGTTTTCTTCTAAATGAAGTGCCACAAGAGCACTAGGCTTAACAAAGGCACTGTCACTAATTGCTCTGATGCGATTATGGTCTAATACCAATTCTTGAAGGTCTGACAAATTGTCAAGTCCTTCAATTTGACTGATTTCATTGCCTGAAATAAGATCAAAAGGAATAAAGTAACCATGGAATTTCTCAAATTTCTCTCATCTTTCTTTGTTTAGATATTTTACTGCACAGGTATATTTTTGAAAAATCAAAATTAGGACCTAAGCCAGTAGAGATCGCAAACATAAATCATAAAGTAAGGATGGCCATAAAATGAGAGAAAAACAATCTAGAGTATTTCCCAGCAGGCATTATTATCATAAAAATTATTAGTTTTAAAACTATTTGCCAATAGTCTTACAGAGTGAGTCTGTCATATGGTCACAGAGAGACAGAATGGAAGGTAATTTAACTGTTTACTAACAATAAATGATATCTGTCCAACGATACTTTGATGTATGATGAAATAAACCATAACAAAATCAATATTATAACTACAAATATAACGCAATCCACTTCACAAAACATTAACTGTCTACTTTGTGCAATGTACACAAGATAAAGATAAAATTTAAAACAGTATCTACCCTTAAGGAAATGACATTCTACTAGAAAAAAAAAACCTCAGAAGATTTCATCTCACGACTCAAAAAATAACAAACACAATTATTTCATGATACTCTTTGTCATCTGGACTTATGACACTCATAATGAGGGGTTCTTAATCTAGGATCCAGGATCCTGTTTTTAAAACATATTCTGATAATTGTGTATCTATAAAACTTGATTTCCTTTGTAATTCTATGTCTCATTTTATAAAGTTAAAAGCATTATTTTGAGAAGGGGTTCACAGGTTCCACAACATTGCCAAAGCGGTCCACGACACATATAACATCAACAAGCACATAACATATAACATGCATACAACATACACACAACAAACACATAACAAACATAACAACACATATAACAACAAATGAACACTAGGAAGAAAACTAAACTTTGCTGAACAATATACATTGGGAAGGGTGAAGCAGGGAATTTACATGAAGGACTAAATGAGATTCTTCAAATTAAGTTTGATTAATATGCCCATCAACTAGAGAATAGCTGAACAAGCTGTGGTATGTGAGTATGATGGAAAACTATTTTGTTTTAAGAAATTATGAGCAGGATTGTTTCAGAAAAGTCTGAGAAGACATATATGAACTCATGCAAAGTGAAGTGTATAGATGCAAGAGAGCACTGTATACATTAACATCAACAGTGTAAGGATGATCAACTGTGAAAGACTTAGCTACTCTAACCAAGACAATGATCCAAAACAGTTCCAAAGGTTCCATGATGAAAAATGCTATCTACCTCCAGAGAGAGAACTGATGAACTCTGAATGCAGATTGAAGGATACTTTTTTCACTGTTTTATTTTGTTTGTATGTGCTTTTGCAACATGGCTAATATGGAAATACATTTTACATGACTTTACATGTACAACAAATATTAAATTGCTTGCCTTCTCGATGAGGAGGAAGTGGTAGGAAGGAGACAGAATTTGGAACTCAAAATTTTAAAAAATGCTTTTTTACATGTAAGTGGGAAACATCTGATGAAAATAAAAATAATTTTTAAAAAAGATGGACATTTGCTATTATAGGAAGTGTGGGGGTCAGTAAAAATTCTTTGCAATTTGCTGAAGGCAATCCAGTCTCCTCTACTCCTCCCTTTCAACTATGGGCCCAGCTCATTGTTCATCTGTATTGTCTGTCTAGATATCCATTCTGTTGGGATTCCATTAAGATGCACATCGAAATCTAGACAACAGACATTCTTTCTCAGTTTGATCTTTCCTGTGAGAATGAAAAGGGTAAACTACTTTGAGTGATTAGAAATTTCTCTTAGAAATTTCTGTAGTGAGTTGGAACTTGATGTAATCAACATATATCTACAAACAGAATATCGTATGATCTCACTAATCATAAGTAATACATCTTTAATCTGGACTCAGCTCTGGGTCTTTTATATCACAGTGGCAAATACTTTTGACAAGCATATATTCTTCATGTTTTTATATTTCCCTTGATATTTCTTATCAGAAAGAGCAGTGAAGAAGATTACTTCTGGTGCTACATCTTCCAAGGAATCTTGATCTTCATATTGGCTTTATTGCAAAAGAATTTATAGGGCACCATTTTGTTCTACTGAGTTCAATGCTTTTTTATAATCAACAAACAAGTACAATGACTTTTCAGGAAATATGTGTTGTCTGTCAACTATCATTGGCCAAAAACCTACTTGTTCCCTAGTAATATTCTCATAAGGAGTCTTCTCAGTTCATGAATAGATGAATCTTATAAAGATTTTGTATAGAAGTGAGAGTAGGAATATAACTGTAGATGATGATCTTTTATTGGTCACTCTTTATGGGAATAAATAAATCTGAGATGTTTTCTATTCCTTGGTATTTTCTCCTCCTTTAAATATCTTGTAAATCAGTGCCTCAATGGTCTCACAATTATAGTAATCAATCAATTAATAAGTATTTATTAAGAGTCTACTGCTGGGAACTATGTAGGGAATATGGATACAAATACACATCTCATGAAATAATTTTTCTTGTAGTTTCTGGGCATACAATAAAACTTACTTTACCAATCCCTTTCTTTTTAAAAATTTATTTATTTAAGTTTTCAACATTCATTTCAACAAAATTTTGAGTTCCAAATTTTCTCCCCATCTCTTCCCTCCCCCACCCCAAAACACTGAGCATTCTAATTACCCCTATCACCAATTTTCCCTCCCTTCTAACATCCCTGCCTTCCTTTATCCCCATCTTCTCTTTTGTCCTGTAGGGCAAGATAAATTTCTATACCCCATTATCTGTATTTCTTATTTCTTAGTTGTATGCAAGAATAATACTCGACAGTTGTTCCTAAAACTCTGAGTTCCAATTTCTCTTCCTCCCTCCCTCCCCACCCATCCTCATTGGGAAGGCAAGCAATTCAATATAGGCCATATCTGTGTAGTTTTGCAAATGACTTCCATAATAGTCATGCTGTGTAAGACTAACTATATTTCCCTCCATCCTATCCTGCCCCCTATTTCTTCTATTCTCACTTTTGATTCTGTCCCTCCCCAAGAATGTTGACTTCTAATTGCTCCCCCTCCCATTGCCCTCCCTTCCATCATCCCCCCCCACTCTGTTCATCCCTTTCTCCCCCACTTTCCTGTATTGTAAAATAGGTTTTCATACCAAAATGAGTATGGATTTTATTCCTTCGTTTAGATGAATGTGATGAGAGTAAGCTTCATATTTTTTCTCTTACCCCTCCCCTTTTTCTTTCCACTGAGAAGTCTTTTACTTGACTCTTTTATGAGAAGTAATTTGCCCCATTCCATTTCTCCCTTTCTCCTCCCAATATATTTCTCTCTCACCCCTTAATTTCATTTTTTAAAGATATAATGCCATCCTATTCAATTCACCCTGTGCTCTGTGTGTGTGTGTGTGTGTGTGTGTGTGTGTGTGTGTAATCCCACCAACTACCCAGATACTGAGAAAAGTTTCAAGAGTTACAAATATTGTCTTTCCATGTAGGAATGTAAACAGTTCAACTTTAGTAAGTCCCTTATGATTTCTCTTTGCTGTTTATCTTTTCATGCTTCTCTTGCTTTTTGTGTCTGAAAGTCAAATTTTCTTTTCAGCTCTGGTCTTTTCATCAAGAATGCTTGAAAGTCCTCTATTTCATTGAAAGACCATTTTTTCCCCTGAAGTATTATACTCAGTTTTGCTGGGTAGGTGATTCTTGGTTTTAGTCCTAGTTCCTTTGACTTCTGGAATATCCTATTCCATGCCCTTCGATCCCTTAATGTAGAAGCTGCTAGATCTTGTATTATCCTGATTGTATTTCCACAATACTTGAATTGTTTCTTTCTAGCTGCTTGCAATATTTTTTCCTTGACCTGGGAACTCTGGAATTTGGCCACAATGTTCCTAGGAGTTTCTCTTTTTGGATCTCTTTCAGGAGGGGATCAATGGATTCTTTCAATATTTATTTTGCTCCCTGGTTCTAGAATATCAGGGCAGTTTTCCTTGATAATTTCATGAAAGATGATGTCTAGGCTCTTTTTTGATCATGGCTTTCAGGTAGTCCCATAATTTTAAAATTGTCTCTCCTGGATCTATTTTCCAGGTCAGTTGTTTTTCTAACGAGATATTTCACATTATCTTCCATTTTTTCATTCTTTTGATTTTGTTTTGTGATTTCTTGGTTTCTCATAAAATCATTAGCCTCCATCTGTTCCATTCTAATTTTTAAAGAACTGTTTTCTCCAGTGAGCTTTTGAACCTCCTTTTCCATTTGGCTAATTCTTCTTTTTAAAGCATGCTTCTTCTCATTGGCTTTTTGAACCTCTTTTGCTAATTGAGTTAGCCTATTTTTAAGTGTTATTTTCTTTAGTATTTTTTTGGGTCTCCTTTAGCAAGGTGTTGACCCACTTTTCATAATTTTCTTGTATTTCTCTCATTTCTCTTCCCAATTTTTCCTCCACCTCTCTTACTTGATTTTCAAAATCCTTTTTGAGCTCTTCCATGGCCTGAGACCACTGAATATTCATTTTGGATGTTTGGGATTCAGAAGCCTTGACTTTTATGTCTTTCCCTGATGGTAAGCATTATTCTTCCTCACCCAAAAGGATGAGAGAAGATATCTGTTCACCAAGAAAGTAACCTTCTATAGTCTTATTTTCTTTCCCCTTTTTTGGGCATTTTCCCAACCAGCTACGTGACTTTTGGGTCCTTTGTCCAAAGTAGGGTATACTCTGGGGGTCTGTAAGATCTCAGTTCCTCCAAGGTGGTACAATCAAGCATGTACACTGGTCTGGGAAAAAGCAGAAATTTTTCTGCCCAGAATCTGAATAATAGAATTTCCTCTTCACATCCACCTTGCCTCCAGTTCAGCCAAGCCAGCACTGGGGGCTGAGATTCAGATAAACTGCAGGGGCAGGACCACTATTCAGTGTGAGATAAAGATCAGCTGCTCAAATCCCTTAGGAGTACCAGGTGGGGGCAGGGCCTCTACACAGGGCTAAGGTAAGAGTCAGCTGCTCAGTGCCCCCAGGGGTTTTACGAACCAACTCAATGGATGTGGGCTGCTGTGGGAACTGCTGCCGCCTGCCTGATGTGGCTTTTGTGGCTGCTGCCTGAGGCTGGAGCTATGGGAAGGCCCTTCTCCCTTCTTGGCCAGCTGAAAAAACTCTGTCACTGACCTTTGGCACCTGTGGGTTGAGGGATCTGGGAACCGCTGCTGCTGCAACTGGAGATTCTGTGACTGGAGATTTCACTCCCAGGCATGCTTGGTACTCCTCCCCGAGGGCTGCACACTGGGCTTTGCTCTGTTTCCAGTGTGACAGATGTTTCCCTTCGGCCTTTCAGGTCACCCTGGGCTTGAAATCTCCTCTACTCTGTTGTTCTCCACTTCTGCTGTTCTAGAATTTATTGAGAGTCTTTCTTTACAGGTATTTTATGGGCTGTGAGGGGAGAGCTAGCATATGTGTGTCTTTGTATTCTGCCATCTTGGCTCCACCCAGTCCCTCTCTTTTTTAAAAAATTAATTTATTATTTAATTAATTTATATGTTTTCAGTTTTCTACAATCATTTCCATATATCTTAGATTTTCTCCCCCTCTCTGTTCCTTCCCTCCCTGAGACAGCATGCAATCATATAGATTCTACACATACATTCTTATTAAATACATTTTCACCTTAGTCTTGTTGCATAGAAGAATTAAAATGAATGGGAGGAACCATGAAAACAAAAGAAAACATAACACAAGAGAAAATAGTCTGCTTCACTCTGTGATCCAAATCCATAGTTCTTTCTCTGGAGGTGGAAGGCATTTTGCCTCAAGAGTCCATTGGGAATTTTTTAGGTCCTTGCATGACTGAGAAGGGCTAAGTCTACCAAAAAAATTCCTCACACACTGTGATTGTTGTTGTGTACAAAGCTCTCCTGGTTCTGTTCCTTTCACTCAGCATCCATTCATATAAGTCCTTCCAGGCCTCTTTCAAGTCTTCCTGTTCATCATTTCTTATAGCACAATAGTATCCCATTACATTCATATATCCCAATTGATGGGCATCCCTTTGATTTCCAGTTCTCGGCCACCACAAAGAGAGCTGCTATAAATATTTTTGTACACATGGGGCCCTTTCCCATTTTTATAATTTCTTTTGGATACAGTCCTACAAGCAATATCAAAGGGTATGCACATTTTTGTAGCCCTTTGGGCATAGTTCCAAATTGCTCTCCAGAATGGTTGGATCAGGTCACAGCTCCACCAACAATGAATTAGTGTTTCAACTCTCCCACATGTTCTCCAACATTTATCATCTTCCTGGTTTGTCATGTTAACCAATCTGATAGGTGTGATGTGGTACCTCAGAGTTGTTTTGACTTGCCTCTCTTTAATCAATAGTAATTTAGAGCATTTTTTCATATGACTATGGATAGCTTTAATGTCTTCCTCTGAAAATTGCCTGTTCATATTCTTTGACTATTTATCAGTTGAGGAATGACTTGTATTCTTGTACATTTGACTCAGTTTTCTATATATTTTAGAAAGGAGGTTTTTATCACATATACTAGTTGCAAAAATTCTTTCCCAGTTTTCTGCTTCCCTCCTAATCTCCGTTGCATTGGCTTTGTTTGTGCAAAAACTTTTCAATTTAATGTAATCAAAATTATCCATTTTTCACTTCTTAATGTTCTCCATCTCGTGCTTGGTCAAAAATTTCTCCATTCTCCATAAATCTGACAAATACACTATTCCTTGCTCCCCTAATTTGTTTATAGTATCAATATTTACACCTAGATCATGTGTCCATTTGGACTTATTCTTGTGTATGGTGTCAGGCACTGGTCTATGCCTGGTTTCCACCACACTGTTATCCAGTTTTTCCAGCAGTTTTTGTCAAACAGTGAGTTCTTATCCTAGAAGATGGGGTCCTTGGGTTTATCAAAGAGTAGAGTGATATATTCATTTACTACTGTGTTGAGTACCTAACCTATTCCATTAGTCTACTTCTCTGTTTCTTAGCCAGTACTAAGTGGTTTTGATGATTGCTGCTTTATAATACAATTTGAGATCTGGTAGGGCTAGGTCACCTTCCCCAGCATTTCTTTTCATTAATTCCCTTGATATTCTGGACCTTTTGTTACTCCAGATGAATTTTGATATTATTTTTTCTAGCTTTAGAAAATAATTATCTGGTAGTTTGATTGGTGTGGCACTGAATAAGGAAATTAATTTAGGTAGAATTGTCATTTTTATTATATTAGCTTGGCCTACCCATGAGCAACTGATGTTTTTCCACTTACTTAGACCTGACTATTTGTGTGAAAAGTGTTTTGTAATTGTGTTCATATAGTCCCTGGGTTTGTTTTGGCAGGTACACTCCCAGATATTTTATAGTGTCTACCATAGCTTTAAATGGGATTTCTCTTTCTATCTTTTGCTGTTGGGCTTGGTTAGTAATATATAGAAATGCAGATGATTTATGTGAGTTTATTTTGTCACCTGCAAATTTGCCAAAGTTGTTTATTATTTCAAGTAGTTTTTTACTTGATTCTCTGGGATTCTCTAAGTATATCATCATATCATCTGCAAAGAGTGGCAACTTAGTTTCTTCTTTGCCTATTCTAATTCCTTCAATTTCTTTTTCTCTTATTGCTAAAGCTAACATTTCTAGTACCATATTGAATAACAGTGGTAATGGACATCCTTATTTCACCCCTGATCTTATTGGAAATGCATCTAGCTTATCCCCATTACATATAATACTTGGTGATGGTTTTAGGTAGATATTGCTTATGATTCCTATGCTCTCCAGTGTTTTCAATAGGAATGGGTGTTGTATTTTGTCAAAAGCGTTTCCTGTATCTATTGAGATAATCATATGATTTCTGCTAGTTTTGTTGCTGATATGATCAATAATGCTAATAATTTTCCTAATATTGAACCAGCCTTGCATTTCTGGCATAAATTCTATCTGATCTCAATGTATTCTTTTCATAGCAAGTAGCTATATTTTTTTTTGCTAATAGCTTATTTAAAATTTTTGCATCTATATTCATTAGAGAAATTGGTCTATTATTTCCTTTCTCTGTTTTGGCTCTTCCTGGTTTAGGGATCAGAACCATATTTGTATCATAAAAAGAATTTGGTAGGACTCCACCAATTTTCTCAAATAGTCTATATCATATTGGAATTAATTGTTCTTTTTAAACATTTGGCAGAATTCACTCGTAAATCCATCTGGCCCTGGAGATTTTTTCCTAGAGAGTTCATTAATGACTTGTTCAATTTCTTTTTTGTGAGGTGGAGTTATTCAAGTATTCAAGTTCCTCTTCTGTTAATCTAGGCAATTCATATTTTTTAAAAAATATTCATTCATCTTACTTAGATTGCCAAATTTATGGGTATACAGTTGGACAAAGTAATTTCTAATTATTGTTTAATTTCCTCCTTGTTGGAGGTGAGTTCACCCTTTTTATTTTTGATATCTGGTTTTCTTCTTTTTTAAATCAAATTGACCAAAAGTTTATCAATTTTATTGGTTTTTTCATAAAGCCAAACTCTAAGATTTATTTATTAGTGCAACAGTTTTCTTATTTTCAATTTTATTAATCTCTCCTTTGGTTTTCAGTATTTCTAATTTGATATTGACTTGGGGATTTTCAATTTGTTCTTTTTCTAGCTTTTTCAGCTCCATGCCCAATTCACTGATCTCCTCTTTATTTTATTCATATAGGCATTCAAAGGTATAAAACTTCCCTTAAGAAGTGCTTTTGCAGTATCCCATAACTTTTGGTAGATTGTCTCATTATTGTCATTCTCTTGAATGAAGCTGTTGATTGTTTCTATGATTTGTTGTTTAAGCCACTAATTCTTTAGGATTAGATTAGTTTCCTATTAATTTTTTATCTATCTTTCTAAGGCTTTTTATTACATAAAATTTTTATTGCATTATGATCTGAGAAGGATGCTTTAACTATCTCTGCCTTTCTGCACTGGATTGTAAGGTTTTTATGCCGTAGCATATGGTAAAATTTTGTATATATGCTATGTGCCACTGAGAAAAAGGCATATTCCTTTCTCTCCCCATTCAATTTTCTCCAGAGATCTTTCATATCTACTTATCCAGAGTTTTATGCACCTTCTTAACTTCTTTCTTGTTTATTTTGAGGTTAGATTTATCAAGTTCAGAGATGGGGATGTTGAGGTTCCCCTACTAGTACAGTTTTGCTATTTCTTCCTGTAACTCCCTTAATTTCTCCTCTAAGAATCTAGATGCTATATCCTCAATTCATGTATGTTTAATAATGCTATTGGTTCATTGTCTATGTTGCCTTTTAGCAGGATATAGTTTCCTTCATTATCTCTTCTGATTAGATCTATTTCTTCTTTTGCACTGTCTCAGATTAGGATTGCTACCCCTGATTTTTTTTTTTTACAACAGCTGAAGCATAATATATTCTGCTCCAACCTTTTACCTTTACCCTCTGTGTATCCCCCCATTTCAAATGTGTTTCTTTTAAACAACATATTTTTGGATTACAGTTTTTAATCCATTCTGCTATCTCTCTCTGTTTTATGGCAGAGTTCATCCCATTCACATTCAGAGTTATTACTATCTGTATCTTTCCCTCCATCCTATTTCCCCCTTTTATGCTTTTAGTTCTCCCTTCTCCCTTCCCCTCCACAACAGTTTTAATTTTTGATGACCACCTCCCTCACTCTTCCCTCCCTTCTTTCAGCTCTCCTCCCTTTTACTACCCTTTTCCCTTACTACTTCTTCCCTCTCTTTTAGCCTCCCCTCCCTATTATTTCCCCTTTCCCCTTCTATTGCCTATAGAGCTAGTTAGATTTCTATACTTAACTGAGCTTGTTGCTTCCTCCTTGAAGCAAATCAATTGAGAGTAAATCCCAAACAGTACTCATCTCCCACCACTCTTTCCCTGTACTGTAATAGGTTTTTGTGCCTGTTGCTGTGATGTAATTTACTTTTTTCTGCCTTCTCCTTTTTCACATCTCTCTTTACAATCCCTTCACATCCTTAAATCACATTTTTATCATCACATCATTTAATTTATACTCACTCCCTCTATGTATATCCCTTTTAAATATCATAATAAATATGCAAT
This sequence comes from Notamacropus eugenii, assembly GCF_028372415.1. NCBI lineage: Eukaryota > Metazoa > Chordata > Mammalia > Diprotodontia > Macropodidae > Notamacropus > Notamacropus eugenii. The sequence goes on along the minus strand of NC_092872.1, from coordinate 303,055,555 downwards.
TCTCAAGATTAACAAGTATCATCTTCCCTTATAGGGATGTAAACAGCTTGCCCAAATTGAATAACAAGTTTTTTTCCCCCTCTGTGTACCTTTTTATGCCTCTGTTGAAACTTGTGTTTGAAGATCGAATTTTCTATTGAGCTCTGGTCTTTTCATCAGGAAGATCTGGAAATCCTTTATTTTATTGAATGTCCATCTCCTTGCCTGAAATAGTATGCTCAATTTTTCTGGGTAACTGATCCTTGGTTGCAGTCCCAGCTCCTTTGCCTTAAGGGATATCATATTCCAATCCCTCTGATCTTTTAATGTAGAAGCAGTAAGGTCCTGTGTGATCCTGAGTGTAGATCCTTTATATTTGAATTGTTTCTTTCTGACTGCTTGCAGTATTTTCTCTTTCACTTGATAGTTCTGGAATTTAGCAATAATATTCCTTGTTTTTTTCTGTTTCCAATCTCTTCCAGGTGGTGGTCAGTGGATTCTTTGAATGTATTTTGTTCTCTGGATCTAGGACCTCTGGGCAGTTTTCCTTGATGATTTCTTGGAAGGGATTGTCCAAGCTTTTTTTTTTCATCATGGCTTTCCAATAGACCAGTAATTCTTAGATTTTCTCTTGTGGATCTGTTTTCCAGGTCAGTTGTAGGTATTTTACATTTTTTCTATTTTTTCATTCTTTAGCTTCTGTTTGATTGATTCTTAATGTCTCATTGAGTCATTAGCTTCTACTTGCCCAATTCTAATTTTTAATAGATTGTTTTCTTCAGTTAACTTTTGCATCTCCTTTTGCATTTGCCCAATTGTTCCTTTTAAGGAGTTATTTTCTTCAGTTAGATTTTGTACTTCCTTTTTCATTTGTCCAATTTTCGTTTTAAATTCTTCACTGATTTCCTTTGTTATACTTTTAAAATCAATGGCTGGTTTTTCTTCTACTTCTCTAATCTGGCTTTTAAAATCCTTCCTGAGTTCTTCCCATAATGCTCTTTGGTCTTGAGACCAGTTCATATTGCCTTCTGAAGTTTCAGATGGGAGTATAGTCTCAATGCTGACCTCTCTGGTATTTGAGTTTGGTCCTTGTCCCCATAGAAAGATTTTATGGTCTTTTCATTTTCTGGTTTGCTTCTTGCTCATGATGATCACCCTTTTCCTGGCTTTTAAAATGGATCTCTATTTCTGGGGCACTGAGGGCTATGTCCCACAATTCTTGTGCTTAGAACTTGAGGTTTTGTGTGTTGTGACCTCTGGTTCTTTTAGCTGGAAGCTCAAATGCTGTAACTTACCTGGTGCTGAGCTTCTTGGTGTTGGAAAGCAGAGGCCAGGTGAAATCATTTTGAGTTTCCCCAGAGTTACCTTGGAGCCTGATGTGTTAGCTGTGGGGAAGAGATGGTCTGCCTGCCAGGTGTCCTCTTTCCTGAGCTAGAGCATAGGTAAGCTCAACCTCATCTATGCTATTGTCTTCCCGATTCCCCTGGCTGTGCTGAGGCATGCTTGGTGTCTTGGTGTTGGTGATTAAGGGCTCTATCCTCCCACACCTCCCTTGGGCCCAGGATCTCCTTCAAGTTCGCTGAGATGGGGCTGTCTGGGACAGCTCTGGTCCTCCACTGATTCCCTTCAGCCACAGCAAGAGGGACCCCTCCCCTTTGCAATTTTCCTAACCTCACTGGCTAAGAGACCATTTACCCCTTTGGCTGATCCCACTGTTTCAGGTTTTTTCCTGGGGAAATATTCTCTTGGTTTTTCAAGGTCAACAAGGGGAGGGGGAGAGCATTTACAGATCACTCTGCTATCTTAGTTCCCAGAAGTTCAAGTAAGTGACTTTCAGACATGTAATGTGCAGGTTGGTAGTCTCAGGAGTGGTTGCTGCAGTTACCTGGGGTTCTGTGCTTCTTTCTCACTTAGTTCCACTGGACTCCCATCCTGGGCTGATATGTTTGCGAATCCACAGTGCTGCTGCTACTTCAGACAACCTGGGGCTTCCTGCTCAGCTTTGCTATGGCAGGAATCTGTGCTGGTACAGCAAGTGTGCTGTGCACTCCTCCAGCCCTGTGCAGCAGATCCTTCCTGACAAACTTCCAGGCTGTCCTGGGTTGGAAATCTGCCACACTCTGTCTCCTATTGTATTCTGTCACTCTAGAATTTTTTCAGATTCTCTTTTTAGAGGTATCTGAAGGAGTTTGTCTTAGAGTTTAGGTGAGTACTTGCTCTGACTCCTCCTTTGTCCTGTTCTTTTGTAAAACCTTAAATCTACTGCACTCTGAAGCTGGGAGCCAATGGGTCCCTGCCTCAGGGCTCTTCTTGACCCTCCTAGCTTTAGAGTGATTATTAATAGTAACTGTTGCTGTTTCCCTCCCAGTCTCATGTCTTTCTTTTTCTTGGCCTCATTAAAGGGACCATGCCTTGGCTACTACTTAAACAGTCCTATTCAATAAATGGGTGTTGCCTCACCCTAAGTGAGTACCTGCAAAGACCTTGACCTAAAGGGCCCAGGATCTGAGGCATCCTGGATCATCTCCAGTCATCCTGATGATATGTGGTCACTGGATTCAGATGGCTCTGGAGGAGAAGTGATGCTGGTGACCTGCACAGCTCTCCCTCACTCAAAACAAAGTCAGGTGGAAGTCATGTCACCATTTCTCTTGATGGCATGGTCTTCTTTGGCAACGAAGGATAAACACAATCCATCTTGGCTCTGCCCCCCAACCCTTTTCTTTGACTCGCCAAGAAGTTCCTGTGAGCTATCCTTCCTACTTAGCTACAACTTTTCTTTCTTCTGTTATTTTTAAATTATTATTTTAAATTGCAAGAATGTTAGGATTCAGCTCCTCCAACAATATGTACATTGATTGCTGGAAAAGGATTTTCATATTAAATAGCATGTAAAATTAAAATTTGTGATCCAAGAAGTCCTGATGAAAAAGTTAGAGCTGAAAAGAAAATCTGCCATTCAAATACAAGACAGAAAAGCATAAAAAGTTAAACATAAAAGAGTATTCATAAGGGTCTCAATAAAGTTAAATTGTTCACATTCCTTTATGGGAAGATGACACATGTAACTCCTAAGCACATTATTCTTATTAGGGCAGTTAAAAAAGTTTACACAGATAGAAGACATGGATGTAAGCGAATTATGTTGGAATTATCTTCAAAACAAATGAAAGGGTAAGAGAGATGCACTGGGAAGAATGGGGGAAATTTTCTCACATAACAGAGGTGTGCAAAAAAGAGCTTTTACAATAGAGAAGAAAATGGGATGGGAGATGGCAAGCAATGATTGAATCTCATTCTTATCAGAATTGGTTCAAAGAGGGAAGAATATATCTATATCTACATATAGATATAGATAGATAAATAGATATAGATAGATAGATAGATAGATAGATAGACTCAGTTGTGTACAGAAATGTTACTTACTCAATAGAAATAGGAAGGGAAAGGGATAAGAGAAAGGGGAGACATAATACAAGGGAAAGCAGATTAAAGGGCGCAGTAGTTAGAAGCAAAATACACTTTTGGAAGGGACAAGATAAGAGAAAGAGAAGAATAAACAGAAGAAAATGGGATAGAGGAAAAAATCAATTATCATAACTGTAAATGGGACTGGGATGAGCTAAGTCATAAAATAGGAGATAGCAAAATGGATTAGAATCCAGAATCCAGTGATATATTATTTATAAAAGACACCCTTAAAACAGAAAGATACACACACAGTTAAAAATAAAGGGTTGGAGAAGAATCTCATATGCTTCAGCTAAACTAAAAAAAAGGCAGTGGTGGCAATCACGATCGCACACAAAGCAAAAGCAAAAATAGACCTAATTAAAAGGGATAATCAGGAAAACTACATTTTGCTAATAACTACCATAGCCAATGAAATAATAACAAAAGTTTTTTTTAACAACTCTCTCTGATGTAGACCTCATTTCTCAAATATATACTGAGTATAGAACTGAGTCAAACTTATTAAAATAAGAGCCATTTCCCAATTGCTAAATAAATTGCAAAGAATATAAACAGGTAATTTTCAGAAGAAATTAAAGCTATCTATAGACACATGAAAAAATGCCAGAAATCACTATTGATTAGAGAAAGGCACATGAAAACAATTTTGAAATACCACTTCACACCTCTCAGAAATGACAAATACCAGAGGGGATGAAGGAAAAATAGGCATACTAATACACTGCAGAGTAGTAGTATTCTTAAGAACAATCTGGAACTATGCCCAAAGAGCTATAAACCTGTGCCTACCCTTTGACCTGGCAATACCACTATTAGTTCTATATCCCAAAGAGATCAAAGGAAAGGGAAAGGGACCTATATGTATAAAAATATTTATGGCAGTTATTTTTGTGGTGGCAAAGAATTGGAAATCTGGATGTCCATCAACTGGGGAATTATGAGTGTGATGGAAAACTCCTGAGTTTGAAGAAAGGAAGGTACTCTGAGGTTCCAGTAAGGAGGGAAGGTATCACAGGCATATGGGACAGCCAGCAGAAAGGCACAGTGATGAGAATGCAAAGGGACAGTGATGAGACATGGAAGGCTGCTTGTTAGGAATAGAGAGGAGAATTTGGTTAGATTAGAAAGTGTAGGAGGGAGTGTAATGTCCAATCAGGCTGGAAAGATAGATTAGGACAAGGTTGTGAAGACATCTAAAAATTAAGCAGAGGGGATTATATATTATCCTAGATATAATAAGAAGACATTTGAGTTTAAAGTAGAAGAGTCATACAATCAGATCTATATTTATGGAGATTTACTTTGGCAGCTGTGTAGAGGATGAACTGATGTGGGGAAAGACTAAAGGTAAGTAGACCAATGAATAGTTGGTTGTTGTAATAATCTAGGAGAACTAATATGGTGCTTGAATGAATGGAGAGGAGTTGGGTACAAGAGACGTTTGGAGATAGAAATGGCAAGATCTGGCAATTGATATGTGGGGAGAGAAAAAGAGCAAGGAGTCAAGGGCAATGCTGAGATTACAAAACTTGGAGATTAAAGGAATAGTGTGGTGCAATGGTGTCAGGAAGATCAGATTTCAACTCCCACCTCAGACACTTACAAGTATCTAATCTTATCCTTACAACAAACCTTGGAAGTAAGTAGTATTACTATCCTCATCTTATAGATGAGGGAACTGAGGTAGACAAAGCTTAAGTGACTTTTTCAGTGTCTGTCACACAGCTAGTAAGTGCCTGAGGCTAGATGTGAACTCAAGTTTTCCTGTCCCTAGGATCACCTCTTTATCCATAGTTTTCACAGAAAACTAAAGCACTGTAGTAATCTTTCTAAATTTATCATGTGAAATTAGAGGCAACAGCATCTGGGTAGATGAAGTGATAAGACAGAAGTCAATTCATTCCTTGGGTAAAAATCATGCAATTCTTGCCTAAAAACATTTTGACACATCTTGGTCCACTTCTATTGAACGGCAATAATTTCTGAAAAGCATGCCTGTCTAAGAGTAAATTATCAATATCAGACTGTATGCTCTCAGTAAAGAGTTATGCTTGACAGTGACAGTGATCACCCCTTAGGGAATGAAGTCACTGGCAAGGAAGCAACATAACTGGACTTCATGTTTTGGTACTACAAGAAGGCAGGATACTTAGGAACAAATCATCAATATTTATTGCCATCCCTTTCAATTTTTTGCTTCCTTCTTCCTCTGTTTCCACCTCCTTGCATTATAAATGCTATGGTACAGATGGTGCTGACCATGTAAGCAAGCAATCTGGGTTGTACATGAAATGGACTGAAGACATGAATACTTACTTTCATTTTGAAATAGTAATATATCATAACAAAAATGTAAACATTCCCCCAATTACACGGTAGGGCTTCATATAACTTTTTATCAACAGTATCCTCTGCTCAGATATCATGGAATGGTGGAAAAAACAAGTATTGACTCTAGAGTCGAAGAGGACCTGGGTTCAAATCCTACCTTTGAAACTTACTACTGTAGAGGCAGTTGGTGGCTCAGTGGATAGAGTTGGGCCTAAAGCTAGGAAGACCAAACTTCAAATCTGACCTCAGATATTTATCCTGGGCAAGTCACTTAACCTGCCTTCCTTAATTTATGGGAGAAGAAAATTTCAAACTAATCCAGTATCCTTGCCAAGAAAAACCCATGGGTAGTACTGATATGCTATGGTTAACAGGGTCATGAAGCATCACTGAATGACTCTGCTCCAGGTCTCCAAGTCACACAATAATGTATTACTGACAAGTGCAGGACAATCGTAACAAAAAATTCATTCCTTAAATTAGAGGAAATAAGTGACAAAATTGAGGAGCTATTGACATCTGAAGAGGGACAAATTAAAGAACTCAGAGTTCCTGAAAGATTGACTTAATGAAAACTTTAGAAATTGTTTCTAATACACTATGGGATTTGTCAAATGTAACAAAAAGTGGTTTACCTCCAAATGGAGTCTATGAAATCATTAAGATACAAGAATGGAATCAAAGAACCCTCCATGGGTAACATATGCATGAACTCAGCCAACAACATAATGACAAGGAAGTACCCCCCCATTCCTCCAAGTAACTGAGTCATTCAGATTTTCTAATGAAAACAGAAAAGTTTATGATGATAATACAGAAGCAGGCTACTGAAATCACAGAATGGTTATCCTTGAGGAGCTTGGATTTAAGTGATAAATACAAATATAAAAGAAAATAGTAGAAACTCTAATTCACATCACTGAAGCCTGTAAAAATTTAGCACCTACTACATATTCAGCGAGTCATGACTACCAAAAATTTGCTATCTTGCATGGACTGACAGATGACAAATCCCTGTCTAGAAAAAGAAGTCTCAAAATATCCTTGAGAATTCAACTAATACACTGTTAACTGAAACTGTACCATCATGACAGACAAAACTGTTGCCCACAATCACCCAGACAACATTTATCCACAAAAATTCAAGAATATGGTTTTTAATAGTTGTCATACCAACTATTCATAATCTTAAAGCTATGGGGACAAAAATGTTTCAAAATTACAGAGACCTAGAAAAGGAAATCAAAATAAGATAGGAATAGGATTGAAACATATATCATCTCCATGTTAGGAATATCAACTAAGCATACCAAATCACATTAATTTGCTAATAAAATGTTTCACATTATCAGTACTGTTACTTACCCTGGAGAAAGAGGAATCTTAAATTTCTTAGTCTGTTAAGCTGTAATTGGATTAAATTACAAATTCCATTGTAGCCCAAATGAAGAACTTCTAAACTCTGCATTATTGGAGGTAAATTTTCAGGAAGGCTTGAATCCCTGAAAAGTATATATAAGTATGATCCCTGGGCCATAATTTCAGACATAATGTCTTATAAAAAGATCAATTCTTACATATGCATAATGTAAAATGACTTTTTTAATCACTGAATTTTCTGAAAATTTAGAACTTCCTCTTTCTTTTATTATGTAGCTATAGAGAAGAGCATGCTTTAGTGGTGAGACAGTAAGTTCCCAAGTGAGGAAGTGTTTGGTTCTCACTTTGGATGCTTACTAAGCTTTGTGACTGCGAAGCGGCTTCATCTCCCAGTGCCTACTGCAATTCTTTAAGACTTTCTTTGCAAGGCAGTTACCCTTATCTTTTGTTAGAGGGAGTTTCCTCATTGGGAGTTCCCCAAACCAAAGAAATTAAAGGTGCAAACCAAGGAACAAAGGTGCAAATCAAGACACAATAATCTATAACATGAAACAAGTGATTAACTCTTTTTTTGTTTGTTTTTAGGAGACAAAGGGTTAAGTGACTTGCCCAGGGTCACACAGCTAGTAAACGTCAAGTGTCTGAGGTCACATTCAAACTCAGATCCTCCTGACTCTAGGCCCAGTGCTTTACCCACTGTGCCACCTAGCTACCCCAACAAATGCAAGTTTCTTCCCAAAGAGAAGGGAGCAGAACCTTGCTCCTCCCTAGGAGGAAGCAAAACCAAGGAAGACTGTGTACATATCCATCTATCTGGATTCAAAGGAGCCCACCCAGTACTACCATAGGATTCCCTCTAATAGATATTCTCTAATACTCCTCTCTCCACAACACAAACCTTACCTGCCCAGAGACTACCACAGGGCCTTGGTATCAGAATCACAGAAGGATTCCTTCCTCCAATGGCCTCATCTAAAACTTGGTCACTCATATCCCCCTCTTCCCACTCCCCCAGGATCTCTCCTTCCCAACATTGCATCCTAAAGACTCTGGGCTTTGACTAATCTCTGCTGTTGTGCCTTAGGGACCACTGGTTTGTTTTGTTTTAATAACTGCCTTGAAGTTGAACTCTTCTATATGTGTTTTCACCCCCAATCAATATGTGAACTCTTTGAGAGTAGGGACTGTATACTGTTTCTATTTGTTCTGGGAGCTAACTATAAGTGGGACTTGACATCTAGAAATAATTTAATAAGTGATTTTTCCATTCTCTTCCACATAGACATACATCTATATTAATACCTATAGATATAAATTTTTTTAAAAATGTATTATATACAAAAGATTGTTATAACAATGGTTATATTGGTATTTAATAATTTTAAATGACTGAAAGTAGAATTTTTACATTGCAATCATAAATAAATTTATCCTTATCTTAAAAATCATATATCAAGTATACATATATACTTATATATAGTATAAAACACAACTCAACCTATGTGTCAAGTATAACTTTTGACAATCAACACTCAAATTAGAACTATATTTAATATAACATACAGAAACACAAACTTATCCCTCAAGTATTTTGAATTCTAAAACATCATTATGCAGAATATATTATAATTTAAATGTATATACAAACATTTAAATGGTTTTTAAGATAAGAATAAATCTATTAATGGTGCCAGAGTAAAAAAAAATCTACTTGTAGCTGGGTATGCTGACACATACCTGAAATCATAGCTAACAGAGGAGACTGGGGCTGGGGTCTTGAGTTTGAGAGATCTAAGTTTCAATGGGCTATGCCAACTGGGTGTCTTTGTAAGTTGTGCATCAATAGGGTGAGCCCTCAGGAGCCAGAGGCCAGCAGGTTGCCTAAGGAGGGATGATCTGACTCATGTTGGAAAAGAACAGGTCAAAGTTCTCATGTAAATCAATATTGAGATTGGATCAGTGAGTAGCCCCTGAACTTCCAGTCTGGGTAAAATAGGTAGACCCAATATCTGGGGAAGAAAAAAGTTCTACTTGCAGTCTTTCAAATTTGCTATGTGCTAGTAAAATATATTCTGGATCTTAAACTTGAAAAATCAAATCCATATTGTTTTACAGAAATACCAAATATATGAGGCAATTTTTCCTCAGAAATCTTGGACCAACTGCATGGATACTTGACATTTCTTTCTCAAATGGGTCATTCTGAATGGGAAAGAGGAGGAAAACTTGCATAATATGTTATGTTCCTCCTATCCTGACAGAATAATACAATAAAGAACCAAACAGAAGAAATTTTATAAAATTTAGTGAACCCCAAAGAACAGATGAAACCACTTTTGCCATATATTAATTTACTCTTTAATTTTATAAACATTTATAATATATTACCAAAATTTATGAGGAAGGCAGATTCCATATATATCACACCAGCAGAGGGCCTCTCATACAATAAATATGCTATAAATATTAGCTGAGAGACTATAATTCTCAAATTATTAGCATAATAGCTATTTTCAAACTCAATATGAACAAGGATACTAAGAAGCATAATAGTTTTAAAAACTAATTTCCAAAGTAAATTAACTGGAGATCTATTAAGGACAGAAATAACTAAAAAAATACAGATAATTGCCAACTTACAAATAGATTATATACAAAAAGATTGAGTCATATGTTTGGAATTCAACTATTTTCTCATGGAAACAACATGACAAATCATGGGTAAATTATTATGTCAATTCATAAAAGCCCATTTAATCAAGAATATAGGTACAATGATATTGCTATCTTAAGCTCCTAAACCCTAAAGAGGATGATGTGTGTGCATGTGTGTATGTGTGTGTGTGTGTGTGTGTGTGTGTGTGTGTGTGTGTGTGTATCAGAAGTTGGAAGATGGAGCTGAAGCAGAAACTTTAGCATTTGGACAGATCTCTAACGAGAACAAGGAGGGGAAATGAGTGGGCCCAAGTGGTTCTGGCAAGAACATTGGACAATAGTTCTATCTGAAAATTGAGACTATAGCAAAAGTTCCTTTGCATGAATTGTCAATTAACTGGGCACCATCTTTAATTGAAATCTGTAAAAGAGAATTGCTGAGTGATATTATGCAAGCACTAGTAAGAAGAAAGAATTGATGGAGTATACCTTTATTAAATAGGGAGGTGTTATTAAAAATTTGCAAAATAAATGCATGTTAGGTGAGAAAGCTAAAATCTCAAAGGTCTGCAGCAATGGGTTGAATCTAATAAGCTGAAATTTAAATTTTACAAAAATACATAGTAAAGTCTTACACTTGGGTTAGAAACATCAGGAAGAGGGAATATGCGTTTAACCAAATGTTTATGTGAGAAGGACCTGAAATTTTAGTAGCTTGTAAGCTCAATATGTGTTACTGAAACAGCCCAAAAATGTTAATGAGTTCTTGGGCTGCACTGAAAGAGGCTGTCCAGAATGAGAGAGTCAATTGCCTTGCTATATTCTTCCCTGGTTAGACTATATCTGGAGTACTGTGTCCATTTCTGGGTGGCACATTTTTAGGAAGGACTAAATATTCTGTAACATTTATAGGGGGGGTTAATAAGAATGATCAAGAAAATTAAAATTTTGACGTGCAAAGGTAAGGTTAAGGTAAAGGGGTTACTTTAACTTCATTTAATCAGGAGGGGAAAAAAAGCCTGGAGGGCATGTGATCCTTGGCTCCAAATAAATGATGAGCCATTTTATAGACAAGGGATTAGAACTGCTTTGTTTGTCTCCAGAGCAAAGAGGGTAGAAATCAGTAAACAATGGCTAAAAGTTATAGGGAAAAAGACTTATATGAAGTGATATTCAGTGAAGTGAGCAGAACCATGAGAACACTGTACACAGTAACAACCACAGTGCTCAAGGACTGATTTTGATAGACTTAGCCCTTCTCAGCAATGCAAGGTCCTAAAACTTTTCTAAAGGACTCCTGATGAAAAATGCCGTCAACATCCAGAGAAAGAACTATGGAGTTGGATTGCAGAGCAAAGCAGACTCTTTTCTCTTTTGTTTTGTTTTCTTTCTCATGGTTTCTCCTATTCATTATAATTGTTCTATGCAACATGACCAAGTGAAAATGTGATTAAAAGGAACGTATATGTAGAGCCTATAACAGATTGCATGCTGTCTTGGAAAGGAAGGGGGGAAGGAGGAGGAGAAAATTTAAAATTTATGGAAGTGAATGTTGAAAACTGGAAAGAAATAAACTAAATATTTAAATAAAAAATGAAAGTTATAGAGAAGCAGATTCCAGATGATATATGGGAAAACTTCTTGACAAATAGAACTGTCTGAAAGTGTAATGAGTTGCTTCAAGAGTTAGTGAGTTCTACATCAATGGAAATCTTCAAGTGGAGGCTGCATAACCACTTGTGTTATATGGGGGATTGATTGAGGTATGGCTTGCACTTGATGCTCTCTGCGGTCCCTTCCAACTCTGAGATTCTATAATTCTGTAACTTAGGACTTGATGGGCTGATTTCTGTAATCCTGCTTAAGAAGAATGAAAATTTATGAACAAATGAAATGGTATAAAAAATACAATTCTAAATTAACAGGAATCTGAACCACCAATGGATATTTTATTATACTTCTTTGAATCCTCCCTACACAGAGAGCACTCAATGCACTTTTTGACTAATATTAATTTGAGGCAATGACATTCCTTTAAAAACATGAATTTTCAGTAACAGTATTATGTTATTGCTACATTACTTTTTTCCAATAATTTCTTTATCTAATAAACATTAACATTAAAAAAAACCAGACTCATACAGCACCTGCTTCCTTTTGGTACTCCTTGCTGTCCATAACCACTTGAGGTTACCTTCTGATAGAGAAGTTGCCTATTGCTTAAGTGAATCTGTGGTTTTATTCTGGGTATTATTGATTCTATGTGATTATAGTTGAGACACAATACCTACACAAAGAATAGCATATAAGTAAGATATTACAAACATAAACACATGCTTTTTTAAAATCTGAAAATAGTTTGCTTACCAGCAAATGTGAAAAGTGGCAAGGGTTATCATTCTGAAATGTGACAATATTTTAAAATATTAGTGTTTCAGTTAATGTCAATTTTTACATGTAGACACATCATGAATTCTAATATACCAGTCACTCTAAATAATTTTGAAATCATAGCTATAAGATATAGATTAAATATTTTAACCTTTCATCTCTATAGGCATTCTGCTAATCTTAGATCATCAACACAAGCTGAAAAAATTTGGAAGGTATAGGTAGTCAACTCTGTAAATCAAAGATAGTTTAAACTTGTTATAAGAACCTTCAACTGTCAAAAGAAAGGATTTTATTTACATATTGTAGAAATAAAATATTAACATAGAAGGTCCTTTATTATATTTTATGGCTTTCTAATACTAAAACCATGATACTATGGCCATGTTTGTAATGGCAACTATATTGCCCATTATTCAGTCAAAGTAAGAGGGTTTTCTTATTTTTTCTGTTGTTTTTAGTATTGGATGATTCCTTTTACTAAAATTCTATATTTGTACTAAGACTATATAATTTTTTTGTTTCTCTTAAAGAACTTCTGTTAAGCTAATTAACATATTTCTCCCAACAAAGGGCTGCAGTGGGTACCTTGCAGAGCTCTAAGCAGCCTTGTGAAGGGCAGGTTTTAGACACCTATTCTGGAAATTTAAAATTGCAGATAATTCCCAAATCCTACGTATTATATTTTGAGTGTAATTTTGTACTTATATTTGACTGTAAATATATTTTATGTTTTTTAAATTCACAGTAGTTCAAACACAATAATGAAGTAAACAATCTGTTATTTATTTATTTATTTAAGTTCTCAACATTCATTTTCACAAAATTTTGAGTTCCATATTTTCTCCCCATCTCTCCCCTGCCCCCACCCCAAAACGCCAAGCGTTCTAATTACCCTTATCACCAATCTGCCCTCCCTTCTAACATCCCTTCCTTCCTTTATCCCCATATTCTCGAAGTAAACAACTTGTAAGATGCTGGAAGGCTATCCAGCTTCCCTATCCTGTCCCCCAATTTTTTGATGTTAGAAATAGATGGACTCATTCCTCTGATTAATGAAGAGAAGACTAAACTCTTAATCTGTTAGTACAATTTTTCCAGGTTTAAAAGACCTTTGGTTATAGCTAGGCCACGGAAGGAACAAAGGTTCTGGGAACCTTGACTTCATCTGACTTCAATGAACATAATCATAGAAGCAGCAACAGCTCAATGTGCTTTACAATTTATAAAGTGCTTTCCTCACAAAAATTCTATGATAATGGTATTGCTCTTTTACAGAGTTTAACCTGACCGTGCCAAATAACCAGTAAGTGGGAGGATTAGGAGCTGCACCAAAGGCTTTTGACCCCCAAGTCCAATGTTCTTTTAACCAAATTGTGTCCCTCATATTAATGAAAACTTACACTTACATAATGCTTTACACTTTTACAGTCCAAAAATGCTTCACATGCATTACCTCTTCTGATCCTTACAACAGTTGTGAATTATGCAGTATAAATTCTACTTTATAGACTGAGGCTCAGTGAGGTTAAGGGACTTGTCTAATAAATGTGGAGTGTCTTGCTGGGCTGTTTGGCACACACAGAAAAGGTCAACAGAAGATGTAAGAACAAATTAATACTGTCCACTATTCCACGAGGTGGAGTAGTAGATAAGAGTGCTAGGTCTGGAGTCAGGAAGACTCATCTTTCTGAGTTCAAATCTAGCTGTGTGACCCGGGGCAAATCATTTCACCCTGTTTGCCTCAGTTTCCTCATCTGTAAAATGAGCTGGAGAAGGAAATGCCAAAACACTCCAGTATCTCTGCCTAGAAAAGTAAAATAGGGTCACAGAGTCAGACACAACTGAAATGATTGAACAACAACTATTCCATTGCTGAAGGTTTAAAGCTTTGAAACAGATCATGCACTCACAGAAGACTGAGATAATAATTGACTGAAATTGTTATAGAAAGCTATTATTTATTCATCACTACTGAGTTATAAGAATAATTTTATGTCAAAAACCAAAAGTTTAAGGAAATTTTATATCAAAGTAACACTGCAAAAGTTGCAATAAAAATTAAATTTTTTTTATGATTTTTTTATGAACTCACCTTCACATTAGGCAGATAGATTAAGCCACTGAATGAGGTTAGATTGTTGTTCTGCAAATTCACATTGCATATATTTCTAAATTGATCAACGGGAACTAGATCCACAATTCTGTATTTTGAAAAAGAATTACAGTTAGTGTTTTATCAAGGCTAAAAAATACAGGAGGATTCATTCTTTATTTAAGCATACAAAATAATCTTTCTCTCATCCAAAGCTTCACATACAGTAATTTCTCTAGCATCTATGTAGAATTTACAAATCCAATTATTCTTACAGCTGTCACATTTTTGATAATAATGTGTATAAATAAAAGATGAACATACAAAATTGTGCTAGATAATTGGTATCAATTATATGATACAGGTATCAAGCTATTTCCAGGCCAACTGTGTTCAGACTCACTCTCTTGTTACAAGTTGACAGACTAATGCAGAATATGGTACAGGTAGCATGTGATCTCCAGGGTCATTGTTTCTAAAGCTTTAAACTTCAATCTGGAACCACTTTCCTGGGCTTAGGACTCAGGTTATATCAACCATATGACTTTTCCTGTTCCATTTGTTCCACTCAGTATCTTGGTTTTGTTATTATGAATATGTAGGGTAAGACCTGTTATGCAGAGAAATTATTTTGCCCATATTTTTAAATTTACTTAATGAATATCATCTTTTCTCAGAATTCTTTTGTTTCATTTTATATTCATAATCATAGGATCAGAGATTTAAAGCTAGAAGGGACTAAGGGATTGTAGGAGTCATTTACTCCAATTTCCCCATTTTACAGATGAAGAAATTGAGTTTCATAGAGGTTAAATCACTGCCCCAAATAGCAGAACTGGCATTTCAACTTCAGGCACATGACTCTGCAATATTCATGGTGTCATATCATATTGTCTCCTTCAATTTAGAATTAACATAGGGCTTTTTGTATTTTCCAATCTCTTCTTCTTTAACAAACTTACAAAATCCTTGTGATCTTCTTAAAATAACAAATAGAGCAGGATCACTTCATATTTCAAGCTTAAAATACAAATTAACATCTTAAAACCACCTTCATGTAAAACAACAGAATTCTACTTTCCATTTAAAAAGTATTATAATATAAAAAAACAATTTTCAGTATTAATATTAAATAACACATTACAAATTTGGAAGAATTGCCCTCAAGGCCTTGGTGTCTATGAGGCTCAGAAGGTCTTCTTCAACCTCTGATATAAAGTAATTGCCCCCAGAAGTGGCTGATTCTATTATAAGAAAAACAGATGACTCATAAAATTGCACATATAAAGTAATTCTCATACAAGTACAGAAATAAATGCTAAATGGTTGGTTTATTATTTACAAGAATATATCTATCTATAAAGTCTGGATATAAAGTAAATTACTAATGTGGTATACTGAAGAGTCTGGAGATGGGGAAGCTGAAGGGAAGATTAGTCCTGTGGAAATGAAACTATCCTTGTTCCCCAGTTCATAGTTTTGCATTGTAACTGGTGAGGGCACTTCAGTTTGAATGACCCTCAAGTGCTTGATTATTAGTGAACTGTTCTACCTTAGTTTCCCTTTTTAAAAACCCACTTATGCCAATAAAGAAAGGATTCCCCACCCCCATAGAACTCAATCTCTTTTCTTCTTCCCATTCTTTGGACAAAGGATAAACTTTAAAATTTGAATGGCATTCTGAAGAAAGACAGTTGTCAATGAAAGGTAATTCATGCATTTGGAAGAAAGTAGCTCTGCTGCTAACAATCTCAGGTTCACCCCACATCACAGACAATTAGATTTTGAAATACTATTAGGGAAAGTGAGTTACTTTTCTCCTGGCCATATTTGAACCAGCATATGAGAGTGATAAAATGTAGCTAAATTATATGTTTTTAATGAATATTTCACCATAATACTTTGTAATTTAGGATATATACTATCCACAAAAGAATATTTTAAAATGACCAAACCTGATACTAGATGTGGTCCAATTTAATTCCTGCATTTGGATGAAGCTCGAATGTCCTTGCCTTTCTGCAATCATGTCAGAGGTAAGTCTGCCACCAAACAAGTCTTTTGCATTCTCTATCTCTAGCGATTCCTAAATGAATATATTTAAAAAAGTGATATCTTCTCTTCATGTTGTAAATTCAGATGAAATAAAACAGATCTGCCACTGTTTTTTTTATGATTTTATTATAATTACTGAAGGCCCTTCTAAGTCATTACTCAATTTCAAATAATCAAACAGATTTGCAATCTCATCAATGTAGATATTCTTTCAAATTATTTTTCAAGTCAAACTAAACTTCACTAATTCATTCATCATGTATTTATTAAACATCAACTAATACCCAATCAATTAAGAAGTATTTGTTAGTTCCAGTCACTATGCCAGGTAAGGGGAAATACAAAGATAAAAATAACCTTCCCTACCCTCCACAAGTTTATATCCTTTCAGAGAGAAATGGGAGGTACACATATAAGTAAATGCAAAATATACACAAAGTGAAATAATTGAGTAGGGAGAAGAATCAAGAAAGGCCTTTTGTAGGAGATGGTGTCTGAGCTAAGCTTTGAAGGAAGCTATCATTTCTAACAAGTGGTGATGAGGAGGGCATGTATTCCAGGCATGATACAAAGGCAGAAGGTAGAAAATCAATCATGAGGAACAGCAGCAAGTAGGTCACTTTGGTGGGAATGAAAGACTGAATAGTATTTCTCAACATATTATGTACCAAGTACTATGCAAAGCACTGGGGAGACAAGTACAAAAGTGAGACTAACCCTCCCCACAAGAGGCTTATATTCTAAATGGGAGGACACAGTACATATAAGGGAATGGTGGCCAGGGAGAGTGTTTTGGCATGAGAAGTCACAGGGATAGTGAGTAGAGCCCAAACAGTAGTGGATTAACATTCTCTAACCCATGCTTGAATTTATTACAGTTTCCAAAAGTAGAGGTGAAAAATTGGGGTGGGAGTAGAAAAGAGGGAGGTTTTTTCATGTGGCAACAAGATTGAAGGTCAGAAGTTGGTTAGAGTAAAATATGAACCAGGGTTGGCTGGATGTTCTGACATCCAGTCATATCAGTTTACACACATGTACTTACAATTGAGAATAGCATGGGACCCAAAATAGGGAGTTTCAAAGTAAAATTGGTTAGACTTCCGGGAGCCAAGATGGTGGAGTGATAGGTAACTGCTATTTCCCTCCTGTTGTTGACCTTGAAGAGCCCAGATAATATCTCTCCAGGAAAAGTTCTGGAACAGTGGGAGTAGCAGAAGGGGTAAACAATCTCAGCACACGAGGCTAGGAAAATTGCTATGGAGGGTCCCTTTTGCTGTGGCTGAAGGGAATCAGTGCAGGACCAGAGCTGTCCCAGACAGCCCCACCTCAGCAAACTGGGAGAACATCCTGAGCCCCAGAGGGGTGGAGCCCGAAACTGCCAACACCAGGACCCCAGGCATGCCTCAGCACTCCAGGGGAATTGGGAAGACACTAGTGCAGACAGGATCACCAATCAATGGGCTTGCCTAGTGCTCTAGCTCAGAAGAGGAGACCTCCTGTGGCCATCCCTCCCCCAGACTTAATGTGGCCA
The DNA here is from genome assembly GCF_028372415.1 of Notamacropus eugenii. NCBI lineage: Eukaryota > Metazoa > Chordata > Mammalia > Diprotodontia > Macropodidae > Notamacropus > Notamacropus eugenii. The sequence continues at coordinate 303,037,664 of NC_092872.1, read as the reverse complement.
GCTCCAGGGCAACTTCAAGGAAACCCAAGAAGACTTCACCTGGCCTCTGCTTTTCAACACTAGCCAGATCAGCACCAGGTAAGCTGCAGCATTTTAGTTTCTAGCTGAAAGAATCAGAGGTCACAACACACAAAGCCTCCAGTTTTAGGCACAAGAACTGTGGGACACAGCACCCTGTGCCCTAGACTCAGAGATCTACTTTAAAAGCCAAGAGAAGGGTGATCATCATGAGTAAGAAGCAAAGCAGAAAAGAAAAGACCACAGAATCTTTCTATGGCAAAAGAACCAAAACACGAATACCAAAGAGGTAAGCATTAAGACTACTCCCATCTGAAACTTCAGAAGGCAATATGAACTGGTCTGAAGCACAAAGAGCATTTTTGGAAGAGCTTAGGAAGAATTTTAAAAGTCAAATTAGAAAAACAGAAGAAAAACTGACCAATGATTTTGAAAATATGAAAAAAGAAATCACAGAAGAATTTGAAAGGGAAATTGGACAAATGGAAAAGGAAGTACAAAATCTAACTGGAGAAAATAACTCCTTAAAAGGAACAATTGAACAGATGGAAAAGGAGATGCAAAAGTTAACTGAAGAAAATAATTTGATAAAAATTAGAATCAGGCAAGTAGAAGCTAATGACTCTATGAGACAACAAGAATCAGTCAAACAGAATCTAAAAAATGAAAAGGTAGAAGAAAATATAAAATATATAACTGGAAAAACAACTGTCCTGGAAAATAGGTCCAGGAGGGAAAATCTAAGGATTATTGGTCTACAAGAATACCATGATGAAAAAAAGAGCCTGGACAATACCTTCCAAGAAATCATCATGGAAAATTGCCCAGAAGTCCTAGATCCAGAAGGCAAAATAGTCATTGAAAGAATCCATTGTTCACCTCCTGAAAGGGATCCCAAACTAAAAATACCAAGGAATATCATTGCCAAATTCCAGAACTATCAAGTGAAGGAGAAAATACTGCAGACAACCAGAAAGAAACAATTCAAATATCAAGGAGCTACAGTCAGGATCACATAGGACCTTGCAGCTTCTACATTAAAAGATCGGAGGGACTAGGATATGATATTCTGTAAGGCAAAGGAACCTACAACCAAGGATCAATTACCCAGAAAAGTTGAGCATACTATTTCAGGCAAGGAGATTCCTGATGAAAAGGCTAGAGCTCAATAGAAAATTAGATCTTCAAATGCAGGTACAAGAGAGGCATAAAAAGGTAAACAGGGGAAAAAAAACTTATTATTCAACATGGGCAAACTGTTTACATCTCTATAAGGGAAGATGATACATGTTAATCTTGAGACTTGTATATTTATTATGATATTTAAAAGGGATATACATACATAGACAGAGGGAGCAGTATAAAGTAAATGATGTCATGATAAAAATGTGAGTTAACAGTGTGAAGGGATTGTAATGGGAGATGTGAAAAGGAGAAGTCAGAAAAAGGCAAATTACATCACAAGAAGAGGCACAAAAACATATTACAGTAGAGGGAAAGGGGGGGGAGAAGAGCACTGTTTGAGAGTTCCTTTCATCTGACTGGATTCAAGGATGGAACAACAAACTCAGTCAAGTATAGAAATACAACTAGCTCTATAGGTAGTAGGAGGGGAACGGGGAAAGAAAAGAGAGGGGGGACTAAAATGGAAGGAAGAAGTAGTAAGAGAAAAGCGGATTAAAAGGGAGGGGGGCTGAAAGAATGGAGGGAAGAGTGAGGGAGTGGTGGTCAAAAACTAAAACTCTATTGTGAAGGGTAAGGGAGAACAAAAAACCTAAATGGGGGAAATGGGATGGCGGGAAAGACACAGATAATAATCATAACTGTGAATGTCAATGGAATGAACTCTCCCATAAAATGGAGATGGATAGTAGAATGGATTAAAAACCATAATCCAACAATATGTTGTTTACATGAAACACATATGAAACGGGGGAATATACACAGGGTAAAGGTAAAAGGTTGGAGCAGAATATAATGTGCTTCGGCTGATGTAAAAAAAGCAGGGGTACAATCCTAATCTCAGACAAAGCAAAAGTAGAAATAGATCTAATCAAAAGAGATAAGGAAGGAAACTATATCCTTTTAAAAGGCACCATAGACAATGAAGCAATTTCATTGCTAAACATATATGCTCCAAGTGGTATAGCATCCAAATTCTTAGAGAAGAAATTAAGGGAGTTACAGGAAGAAATAGATAGCAAAACTGTACTAGTGGGGGACTCAACCTCTCCCTGTCTGAACTGGATAAATCTAACCTCAAAATAAACAAGAAAGAAGTTAAGGAGGTGAATAAAACTGTGGATAAGGTAGTTATGATAGATCTCTGGAGAAAACTGAATGGGGCTAGAAAGGAATATATACCTTTTTCTCAGCATACATGGCACATACACAAAAACTGACCATGTACTAGGCCATAAAAACCTCACAATCCAGTGCAGAAAGGTAGAGATAGTCAATGCATCCTTCTCAGATCATAATGCAATAAAATTATATGTAATCAAAGATCATGGAAAGATAAACCAAAAATTAATTGGAAGCTAAACAATGTAATCCTAAAGAATGAGTGAGTTAAACAACAGATTACAGAAACAATCAACAACTTCATTCAAGAGAATGACAATAATGAGACCACCTACCAAAACTTGTGGGATACTGCAAAAGCAGTTCTTAGGGGAAGTTTTATATCTTTGAATGCCTACATGAATAAAATAGAGAAAGAGGAGATCAATGAATTGGGCATGCAGATGAAAAAGCCAGAAAAAGAACAAATTGAAAATTTCCAAGTAAATACCAAATTAGAAATACTGAAAACCAAAGGAGAGATTAATAAAGTTGAAATTAAGAAAACTCTTGAACTAATAAAACTAAGAGTTGGTTTTATGAAAAAAACAATAAAATTGATAAACCTTTGGTTAATTTGATTTTAAAAAAAGAAAGAAGAAAACCAAATTACCAATATCAAAAATGAAAAGGGTGAACTAACCTCCAAGGAGGAGGAAATTAAAACAATATTTAGAAATTACTTTGCTCAACTGTATGCCCATAAATTCCACAATCTAAATGATGTGGATGATTATTTTTAAAAAATATAAATTGCCTAGATTAACAGATGAGGAAGTTGAACACTTAAATAACCCCATTTCAGAAAAAGAAATTCAACAAGCCATCAATGAACTCCCTAGGAAAAAATCTCCAGGGCCAGATGGATTTACAAGTGAATTGTATCAAACATTTAAAGAACAGTTAATTCCAATACTATGTAGACTATTTGGGAAAATTGGTGAAGAAGGAGTCCTACCAAATTCTTTTTATGATACAGATATGGTTCTGATACCAAAACCAGGAAGAGCCAAAACAGAGAAAGAAAATTATAGACCAATTTCTCTAATGAATATAGATGCAAAAATTTTAAATAAGATATTAGCAAAAAGAATACAGCAACTTATCACGAGAATAATACATTATGATCAGGTAGGATTTATACCAGGAATGCAGACTGGTTCAACATTGGGAAAACTATTAGCATTATTTATCATACCAACAACAAAACTAGCAGAAACCACATGATTATCTCAATAGATGCAGAAAAAGCTTTTGACAAACTACAACACCTATTCCTATTGAAAACACTGGAAATCAAAGGAATAAATGAAACTTTCCATAAAATAATAAGCAGTATCTACCTAAAACCATCAGCAAGCATTATATGTAATGGGGATAAGCTGGATGCATTTCCAATAAGATCATGGGTAAAACAAGGATGTCCATTATCACCACAGTTATTCAATACGGTATTAGAAATTCTCTCTGTAGCAATAAGAGAAGAAAAAGAAATTGAAGGAATTAGAGTAGGCAAAGAAGAAACTAAGTTATCATCCTTTGCAGATGATATGATGATATACTTAGAGAATCCCAGAGAATCAAGTAAAAAACTACTTGAAATAAGAAACAATTCTGGCAAAGTTGCAGGTTACAAAATAAACCCACATAAATCATCTGCATTTCCATATATATTACTAACCAAGCCCAACAGCAAGAGATAAGTCCAAATGAATACATGATCTAGGTATAAAGATTGATACCATAAGCAAATCAAGGGAGCAAGGAATAGTATATTTGTCAGCTTTATAGAGAATGGAGAAATTTATGACCAAACACACTATTGAAAACATTATGAGCGTAAAATGGATAATTTTGTTTATTTTAAACTGAAAAGTTTTTGCACAAACAAAGCCAAGGTAACCAAGATTAGGAGGGAAGCAGAAAACTGGGGAAGAATTTTTATAACTAATGTCTGTGATAAAGACCTCCTTTCTAAAATATATAGAAAACTGAGTCAAATGTACAAGAATACAAGTCATTCCTCAATTGATAAATAGTCAAAGGACATGAACAGACAGTTTTCAGAGGAAGAAATTAAAGCTATCTATAATCATATGAAAAAATGGTCTAAATCACTATTGATCAGAGAGATGCAAATCAAAACAACTCTGAGGTACCATATCACACCTATCAGATTGGCTATCATGACAAAACAGGATGATGATAAATGTTGGAGAAGATGTGGCAGAGCTGGAACACTAATTCATTGTTGGTGGAACTGTGAGCTTATCCAACCATTGTGGAGAGCAATTTGGAACTATGGCCAAAGAGCTACAAAAATGTGCATGCCCTTTCATCCGGCAATATCACTTCTTGGACTCTATTCCAAAGGGATCGTAGAAATGGGAAAGGGTCCCACATGTATAAAAATATTTATAGCAGCTCTCTTTGTGGTGACCAAAAACTGGAAATCAAGGGGATGCCCACCAATTGGAGAATGGCTGAACAAGTTGTGATATATGAATGTAATGGAATACTTATTGTGCTATGAGAAATGATGAACAGAATGACTTCAGATAGGGCTGGAAAGACTTACGTGAACTGATGCTGAGTGAAAGGAGCAGAAGCAGGAGAACTTTGTACACAGCAACAACCACAATGTGTGCGAAGTACTTCAATGCAATGCAAGGACTTAAAAAATTTCCAATGGACTTGAGGCAAAATGCCTTCCACTTCCAGAGAAAGAATACGGAATTGGATCACAGACAGAAGCAGACCATTTTCTTTTGTATTATGTTTTTTTTATTTTATGGTTTCTCTCATTCATTTTAATTCTGCTATACAACATGTATTTAATAGGAATGCACATGTAGAACCTATATAAAATTGTATGCCATCTCAGGGAGGGAATGGGGCGGGAAGGGGTAATGAAGGGGAGGGAGGGGAAAAATCTAAGTTTTATGGAAGTGATTGTTGAACACTGAAAACAAATAAAATAATTTAATTTTTAAAAAAGTAAAATGGGTTAAGTTTCCCAAGGTGTGGGGAGGTCTGTTGATCCATAAGGTTGGAAGGCAAGAAGGTAACCACTACATATTGTAAAGCACATGAAAGGGAATAATGTAAAATGCTGACCTCTGGAAAGGTAACTTAGAGCTAAGATTGGGAAAGTCTCTCAGTTTCAAACACAGGAGTTAGTATTTGATCTCAGAGCACTAGGAAACTGCTGAAACTTTTTGAGCAGAGGAGTGATGTGATCAGACCTGTGCTTTAGCAATATTTCTTTGGCAGGTATGTAGAATGGATTAGAGAGGGGAGAGAATGATGAGAAATGATGAGAGCATGAACTAAAGGGGTGACTGTGTGCATGTCAGTAATGTCTCTAAGGCAATGAGCTGGGGTGACTAGAAGGGTGGTGGGCAATAATCTGAACAGAAATAGGCAATTTCTGAAGAGAGACAGATTTGAAGGGAAAGAAAATAAATTGCTAAGTCTGAACTGCTTATGGGATATGTAGTCCAAATTGTGTAATAGGCAGTTGGTGATATGGGACTGGACAGAAAGAGGAGAGAGAGAGAGAGAGAGAGAGAGAGAGAGAGAGAGAGAGAGAGAGAGAGAGAGAGAGAGAGAGAGAGGAAGGGAGGGAGGGAGGGGGAGGGAGGGAGAGAGAGAGAGAGAGAGAGAGAGAGAGAGAGAGAGAGAGAGAGAGAGAGAGTTGGACAAGATATTTAACTTCCCTGTGCCTCAGTTTCATCATCCAGAAAATGAAAGGATTGGAACAGATGGTCTCTGGGGTTTCTTTAAACAATATGTGTGTCTGCATCTATGCTCTAATCATATATGCTATCAGTTACAACATACATTGATAGACATGGACAATGCATTAATTTGCTTTGCTTAGTTGCATTTTGTTGCAAGGTGGGGTCCTATTGGGGTGGGGGACATTGGGAAGCCATAGCAATAGAAAAAAAAGCCTCAAACAAATTTATCTTTAAAAAGAAAACCATCTCTGCAACACCTCAAAAAAAGGATATCCTGTCAATAGCTTGAGGGAATAGTACAGCTGAAGGAAGGTTTTTATATAAAGCAGTCAAATGAATATTTTTATAAACAGTAGAAGGGAGGGGTAGATAAGTGGCACAATGGATGGAGTGCTGGGCCTGCACTCAGGAAGACTTATCATCCTGAGTTCAAATCTGACCTCATGTACTTACCAGCTGTGGGACCCTGGGCAAGTCACTTAAGCCTGTTTGCCTCAGTTTCCTCACCTATAAAATGAGCTGGAAAATAAAATGGCAAACCATTCTAATATCTTTACCAAGAAAATCCCAAATGGGCTCATGAAGGATCAGAAATGACTGAACAACAACAACAAAGAAGGAAACATTGCATAATGAGAGGTGGGTGATTTGAGAAACACAAGAGATTATTTATAGAGCAAGGAGGTAGGATGGGAAGGGAACAAGGGAATAGTTGAGGACACTATTTTAAATTAAAAGAAAGGATGGTTAAAGACACAGAGCTCGAAATATATTTACATATATTCATTAGTTATGTATTATAATCAAAGAAACAATAAGGCCTGAAATTTTAACATTTCTAGAAATAGCAAATAAGCTGAAAATAGAAAAATTAATAAGAAAGTTGACACCTGTGCTCATGCTTCTTAACAATCCCAAAAGCCCAAAACTGCTTAGCTACTAATATCAGAAGAGATTTGACCCATTCAGGAAGGTTTAATTATAGACAGGAAACTAAAATTCTTAAATCAAAATCTGAGTGAACTGTGAATAGTGAATAAAGCATGGAGTTTTAGAATCTAATTGAACTGAGAATTCTGAAGAAAACTAACTAGATATTTAAATTATCCTCTCAGTCATTCAGGCCCACAACCTTGGTGTCATCCTCAGTCCCCCACTCCTCCCTCACATATGTAATCGGTTGTTAAGTCCTTGCTTTCCTACCTTAGTAACATCCCCCCTTCTCTCTTCTGATACTGCCACCAACCACAGACCCTCATCACTTAATACCTGAATTATAGCAATAACCTGTGGGTAGGTCTGCCTGTTTCAAGATTCTCTCCACTCCAGTTTCATCTTCTGTTTAGCTGACAAATTTATTTTTATTAAGCATATGTCTGACCATGTCACCCCTCTATTCAATAAACTCTAATGGCTTCCTATCACTTCCAGGATTAAATACAAAACCCTCTTTTTGGCTTTTAAAGCCCTTCATAACCTAGTCACCTCAACACTTTCCACTCTTTATATTTTATTCCCTTCCAAGCACTATAAAATCCAGTGACACCCACCTCCCGACTGATTTTCAAAAATTACACTCCATCTCCTGACTCTCGGTATTTTAACTGACTGTCCCTCATACTTGGAACTATCACCATCCTCATCTTTCTTCCTCATGGCTTCCTGGCTTCCTTCAGGTCTTAATTAAAGTCACACCTTCTATAAGAAACCTTTCCAGTCCTCCTTAATCTTAGTGCCTTCCATCTAAGATTATCCTCAATTTATCAATTTATCATCTTTCTCTGTCTGTCTGTCTGTCTCTCTCTCTCTCTTTCTGTGTTTGGGTGTGTTTGTCCATAGAATTTGCATTTTGTCTCCTCCATAGACTGAGATCCTTGAGACCAAGATCTCTTTTTTGCCTTTCTTTGTATCTCCAGCACTCAACACAGTGCCTGGCATGTGTGCTAGTGCAGGCACTTAATGCATGCTTGCTGACTGACCAATTTTTTTTTACTTTCTCTAACAAAAACTTATACTTGAATTAAGATGTATTTCTTTCTTCCTAATGCAAAAGTTCTTTTAAAACAGAAGTACATTGTAAAACAACCACATTTTAATATCATCCACACTAAAATGATGATAGATGAATACTGAAATAAATTAATATCTGTGTCAGATCTCCTCAGAAAGAAGGTATATAATGTGCTTTTTTGATTAAGATGGTGATATGAAAAGTCATAGAGAAGATCATATCTCTCACATAAATCCCAGGCAATATCGGAAAAGGACTTTTGAAAGGCCAGTGTTAAAAGACCAGGTGCCTCGTCACCTGATGAACGACTACATTGTAAAACATGAATGTAATGTGGTATTTATGTGCCATAAGAAATGATGAATATGATGACTTCAGAGAAGCATGGGAAAACTTAAGTGACCTGATGCATAGTGATTTCAGCAGAAGCAGGAAAATAATAAATACATTGAACATATCAGTATAAATATAAAGAATAAAAAGCTGAAGCTGAATACTATAATAATTAGCATGACTATAATAAAGAAGCCATAAAAGTTAAAAAAATTAATTTTTATTTTCATTGCAGAAATAGCAAATTATGAATAGGGAATATTGTATATACTGTTAGACTCAGTAGATGTATTGGTTAGTTTTGCTAAACTGACTTTTTTCTTTTATGTTGAAGTCTTTGAAAGAAGGGGTAAAAGAAGGATAGATTCAGAAATGAATATGGCATAATACAAAAGGCACTAATAAGATAAAATTTAAAAACTAAGACATGTTATGTATGTCTACTATCACATGACAATAGAAAATTTGAAATTTGGTAATAACATAGATTTGTGTTGGATTCCATTCAGCTGAGTTTAGTTAGAAGAATTACTACAAGGACTTAATTATAGCACCACAATATTACCCATTCCCATGGTATGGACCTAGACTTCAGCATAACACCAGACTGTTAATTTGAAGTGTAGTCTTACTAAAGGCACAGGAGAGGTTAGAGTGATTTGTGAAAGTCCCTTTCCAGTGTAATCCAGTCTTAGTGTTAGTTGAAAGAAGAATTTCAGCTCCACATTCTGGAATAGGTCTTATAATAAGTAGAAATGCGATTTGGGACTTCTTAGAGAATATAATAATTATACACAAAATGGTCCTATAACAACTCTTACAACTTTATGAAAGTCTTAGTGGTGCTGACTACAATGTTACCTTTATGTTTGTCTCTGCATCTACACTTATTCATTGTGGCTAGATTGGGAATGTTTTCTACTATATAAATCAATTAAAAATAAACAATAGCATCATGCCAGAAGTGAAAAGTACTTGTTACTTTAGGGCTGGGATTACAGGAGGATTCTTGAGTACAGTAAGTTAAGTGCATTCATCATGCTGGCTCACTGGCCCCTAGTATTGTTCAGACACATTTTTTTTTAGCAGGGAGATGTTGAAATAACTATCACGCCTATGAGTGTGTATATATGATATATATATGTATGTGTATATACATGAAAATATACATATACACACATCAATATGTAGATATGCATATAATGAGAGGTTTGATGCATGTGCAGACTGCCTCAAATGGCCTCTCTCTTCTTGGACGATGCTGGGGCCTTGCTTCCAGTAGTGAGGATGATATGTAAGAAAAGTGCCTTGACAAAATGCCTTCCACACTCAGAGAGAGAAATATGGAAGTCACTCACATAATGTAACAGATCATGTTTGTGTATGTGTATGTGTTTGTGTATCATGTTCTGATTTGTTATACGATTTCTTTCATTTATCTTAGTCTGACTACATAGCATGACTATAGTGAAAATATACTCAATAGGAAAGTATATGTAGAATCTATACAGAATTGTATACAGTCGTGGGGAGGGAGGGGGGGAGTGGGGGGGATAAAATCACAATTGTATGGCAGTGATTGTTAAACATTAAAAAATAAAAAAATAATAAAAAAAAAAAAAAGAAAGAAAAGTGCCTTGAAGAGTCTGGGTAGCTTACATGTCCCTGGTTCCCAGTGGCTAACTATGTTAAAACGGAAAGGTTTTTAGATTTGCTGCTGGGCCATTCAGAAAGGTCCCATCAGCTTCAGACATTTCCTCTTTCGCCTCCTTTACTCATGAGAGATCTTGATGATTCTCACTTGTCATGTGGTAAAGGAAAAGGCCTTAAGGGCTTTTCTCTTTCTGAGTCTACTTGGCCTGGTGACAGGACTTCAGTCTTTGGCCTCTGTGTTTGTTCTATGCCACCTAGTTGCCAAAGAAAGCCTTTGTTGTTGTTATCCAGTCATATTTGACTCTTTGTGACCCCTATTTGGGAATTTCCTGGCAAAAATATTGGAGTGATTTGATATTTCCTTCTCCAGCTCATTTTAAGATGAAGAAACTGAGGCAAACAGTTAAGTCACACAGTATTAACTTATTAAAGTGTCTAAAGCTAGACCTGAACTCCTGAAGATGAGTCTTTCTGACTCCAGGCCCAGTACCCTAACCACTGTCCCATAAGGTAAAGATTGCCCTTTGTAAAAACTAATTGATGCCAAATGTTTAAATGGAATTGGAGGGCTAGGCATTGGCACCTAATAAGGAAGGGAACATACCCCGTGGAGGCTTAAGCAAATAGTAGTATAGAAAAGGGATTCACCAACACTTTAGGGTTACCCACTAGAACTCCAAGGGGCAGATATACCAGCCTGGTGCTGGGAAAGTCAGTGAGTATACTTGTTAAAAATAAAGGTACACACACAAACATATACACATACATACTTATATGCTACACAGATATGATGGGATCCTAATAGAGCTGTCCCCAGCCCCAACAGTCTAACTTCATTACAGGCCCACTGTACCTACCTAGCCCCTCCGTCAATGTCCTAACTTCTTCATGTAGGCCTCACTGTTCACTAGAACAGGTGCGTCCCTGAACTCTTAGTTCCCACAGAAACAGCAGGCATGTCCATGTGATGGGAACCCAGTCACTGCCTCTACTTAGCTATTGCCCCCAGATCCATTCCCACATATTTGAACAGATGTGTTCTTGTATTGAATCACAATCACATCATCCATCTAGCCCAAGACAGGACCACAATAGCTAACTATCTATCTTGACCAGGCAGGACCACAAAAGCTAGCCAACTGGAGGGCAGCATGACCAGAATGTTTAACCATCAAACCACAGATGGGACTCCTCTTCCATTACCTAATCCCTTAACAAACTCCTCCTGCCTTTTTAATATTAATTAGATTTCTCTATTCTATGTAAATGTATGTTATGTAATTGCATCTTTACCCTATAAAAGTCCATCTTGTTATCTCTGAAGTTGCTAGTTCCTCTTGGAACTTAGCCCACTTCATGAGAGTGTCAATCTCAATAAATGCCTATACCTGAATTAGAGGTGAATTCTAAATTCTTTGAGATGGTTCCACCCCAACACATGAAACCACAACAGTTTTTGGTGTCCCAGAGTGGAAACCTCAACAGGTATATTACATATATGTTACAGTGCCTGGCACATAGCAAACTGCTTAATAAACAGTCTATCTCTCTATAATATATACATGTATTTTATTTTCTATAATACTATAAATTCATATATAAAATTCACAGTTTTAAACCATTTCTAAAATTTGTTTTAAAGGCTTACATTTTTCTAAACTTCATAAGGTTGGGTCTCACAGTACAAAGGTAACCAAGCTCAAGATAATTACAGTTAATTAATTTGAAAATACATAATTTGGGTCAAATACTGTAGTAATAAACAACTTACGACTGAGATTCCATCCAATGCTTTGAGATCTGGAAGGTGGAAGATTACAAACAACCGGTAGTTTTCTTGATTCCATACAATAAGATTTCCACACATGTCTAAAATGATCAGATTGTGTAAACCCTAGTAAAATAAAAACATTTTTGAATTTATATAAAGTTGGTATGTACGCTTTCATTTAATTCCCCCCCCTCCAAATTTCATCAGCAATGATTTTAAATCACTCATTGACTATTTGAGTAACAGTGGACATTGTCATATGCATTTGCTTCGTTAACTTTCTTAGGTCACTTAGTATCTCTTCCTTTAATAAATACTTCAGGACTGGAAATGCCAAGATGGGAAGGAAGCAAAACATTACCCATAAGTATTAGTTGAAGGAACTAGTGGTGATGTTTAATTGAAGAAGAGGAAGATTTAGGGAAAACATGATAACTGTCTTCATGCATTTGAAGGCCTGTCATGTGAAAGAAGGATTATACTTCTTTTGACTGAGTCCAGAAGGAAGAATTAGGAGAATTAGTGGAATTTACAGGGAGGAATGTTTTAGCTTCATAGAAGAATAATGGTAGGGGGCAAAGGCCCTATTAATCTTGGACCAATGAATTTACAGAGAAAGGGCCAAGGATTCTGGCTGAGTGGAAAGTAGACAATTATCTTACCTTCTGGGAACTCAGCCTACTCATTTATATGGATGATCAGGAGAGATTAGCTTTCAAAAACCTAGGAGCGCCAAACTTCTAGAGATGATTGGAAATTATTAGGCAAATTATTAACAAGTTTACAGCCTAGTCTTCAGAGATGAAAATTTGGAGGTTATATTGGATATTCATTATAAACTAGGGGGAGGTCTCTGATCACAAAGAATAAGCCCAGTATCAGGAAAGTAGCAAAATGATCAAATCTAACAACCTTAGCTAGGTGGGACAATCTTTCTCTTTATTCTAAAGAACTTGATACCTGGGGCTGAGAATCGACTGTTAGGTGGATGGGTAGTCTCTGAGTTCAGACTTGGAGTGAACAAAAGAAGGAGGTTTTTTGCTTTTTAGGGGAAAGTGTGTGTGTGTGTGTGTGTGTGTGTGTGTGTGTGTGTGTGTGTGCGTGTGTGTGTGCACGTGTGTACTAAAAAACCTAGCTAAAAAAAGCCAAACCAACCAAATGAAACATGGCAGCACCCCTGGCCGTGAGATGGAAGGCAATAGTATACTTAAGCAGCAATCATAGAGGATACTTGCCTAGAATCCTATGGAGGCTAAAAGATCAGTATTCCCCAGATACTAGGGGTCCAGCAGAACAATATCTGGTGGGGTCCACAAGAGTAAGCTTGACTGGCAGAGTCTACAAGACCAGTGTTGGTAGCTATTGTAGGAGCAGCATGATGACATCACTAGAAAACATTTGTGATTCTGCAGTGTCAGAGGCATGAGGTGCCCTTCCACACATATTCCTTGGTCACATTTATTCTTGTATGTCACTACATTTTTTCTATATGTGTGCCCACTATTTCTGCTGATGCTATGTATATCTGTGGGAGAACATGCCCAGGTTTATGAGGGAAATATTTTGTTGCCACTTTTCTTACAATGCTATTTCATTAAATGTCTGCTTCGAAATAGCTGTATCCCCTGACCAACTATTACTGGTAAATATATTGGTGGGGTCTCACAAATCATAGTTTTAGGGGATGCAGAACCACAGAATATCTTGAATCCATTTGTGGTTCTAACCTATGAGCTGGCATTGCTTTTAGGAGCCATATAGCAAACTTTAGGTGCCCCTTAAGGAAAACCTTCCTGACATTTGGAGCTATATAAAGGAAGAACTGATCCCTCAGGAGGTAGCAAGTTCCTCATTACTGTAGCTCGATGAGGAAGTCATAGATTGGACTGTTTGGTTTATTGGACTAGATGACCTCTAAAGTCACTTCCAACTTGGAAATTCATTAACAATGTGGTTCTGTGATTCAGCAATCCATGAATATCTGAATAGGTACTCTCTCCATTCATGCAGACCACAATTTTTTAACCCTTAGTAAATGCTCTTCATGAGTTTTATGTGACCAAAAACCTTTACCATCTGGTCGGTGATGAATCTCTTTAAATTTAGCTAGGTTATTCTTCAAACAATACATAACAAAAAGCAAAATTAGACTGCTAAGGTTTTCATGAGTATCTAAGGGATTCCACTGCATTTTTCTTAATACCAGAGAACAGAATGAAATATCATTTCCAAGTCCTCTCTGGCTGTTGACATTTACAGCACAGGGTGCCTATAGTCCACATTTTTTTCTCTTATCCCAATAGTGATTGTCACCATGTTACACAGATGCTAGTCCTGAACAAAAGTCCAACTCTGATATCTCACTAAGGCACGAGTATGTATGTATACACTTATGTACATAAATATACACATATACTTATATTCATATTTTGCCTATACATAAACATACTTGCAGGATAAATATACATTATTAAATCATAATCAAAAATTCTAAAACATTAAAATTTACCTTCAGATTGTATATCTCCTGGTTGGTAGCAATATAATTATTGTTTATGTATAATTCAATTATGGTGTAAGCTTTTTGTAAACCAGCCAATGAAGTTATCTTGTTATTTTCAAGAGAAAGGTAGTGAAGATGAAGCATGTTTTCGAAGATGTGCTTTTCCAGTCCAGTAAGGAGATTATTATTTATGCTGAATCGGGTTAGTTTGGTTAGTTTTGAAATGCCTGGAAAAATAATCAAATATAAGAGAAAATTCAGAAGAAAAGAAAAAAAATTGGCTTCAAAAGTAAAGCCGTTCTGCATCACTAGGATTCTTTGGCAGTAGCAGAGGGCTCGAAGGACCCTATCATTTCATTTTCTTCTATGGAAGAAACCAAGATTGTGGATATATAAGCTTGCAGACCAATCATACTTTGATTTTCTCAATTGAGTCATTCTTCTTTAAGTGATTAGAAAAGGAAATCTATCCAGGAAATGTCATTTTGCTTTCAATTCATTGCGAAACAAACCCTGATCAGTTTTTAATCATGAATGCACAGAGGTCATACTTATTACTAAAGACCTCAACTTACCTTCTGAAGATTTCCAAATAATTCAAAGAACTAGAAAATGGAAAAGGGTGAACAGCCACTATTTATACTTCATTAGTATTATTTAGTATCATTAGAACTAATTCTACACTGTTTACAATGAACATCCTATTTGGAAGACTTGAAAGAATACCTTTGCTGTTTTATATGCCCTGAAGAAGGATTGTAGAGAAATGTAACATAGCTCTGAGTTGAATAAAGCCAAAAAACCAAAGGAGGCAGTAATCTGGAATAGAGCTTCCAAAAGGAAAAAAAATCCCTAGTGTGGATATTAGGTTCATATATGCTCTTGTAGAAAAAAAGATGGGATATCTATGTCCAAATCCAGGTTAGCCATGTAGCAAAAATATAAGCTGTCTGGTGGCCTGGTCTTGTCTACCTTCTACTAGGATTAAGGATAAGAAGATAGCTATAGGAGGAAAGGAGGTTCAGAAAGATTCATGGTTAGCCCTCTACTACTTAGGAGTGAAATACTTTAACCCATTTTAAATTATAAGACTATAATAACTATTAAAAACAAAAACAATCACAACTGATGTTTATAACTGAATCCAATGCCAGAATTTCCCAAACTCTCTTCCATGGAACCTTACTGTTCTGCAAAAAGTACACAGAGATTCTGTGAGAACATGTCAATGCAAAGACTATCTTCTTCTCTAAAATATTAAATATGAAATTATGTATGTATCAAAATATGTGTGTATGGTATGTTATAGAAATACGTTTAATTTTTAAAATTATGCTTCAAAATTCACTTGTTTTTTTTTAATGCTAGGTATATTGGGTACATGTGGAAGGGAGGTGGGTGCCACATACCACTTACAGTCATTTAGATCCTTTCAACATGTTTCAAGCCACAAAGCATTATTTGATCAAATTAGTTTGGGTATTGTAATTCAAAATTCTAATACTCACTTCTCTTTTTGTATAAAGGTAATGGGAGAGAAGGAGAACATCTGATCAGTTGAACGAGGTTAAAGGCTATGAACCTTTGTCAGAAGGGTCATAGTTCTTAAAGGTAGGTTTAGCCCCTTATTGGGAGGGAACAATGAACATTTCTGATCAGTCCCTCATGACAGGTGCTGC
Source organism: Notamacropus eugenii (assembly GCF_028372415.1). Lineage (NCBI taxonomy): Eukaryota > Metazoa > Chordata > Mammalia > Diprotodontia > Macropodidae > Notamacropus > Notamacropus eugenii. Next base: position 303,021,610 of record NC_092872.1, on the reverse strand, counting down.
CTCTAAGATAAATGACAACTGAAATTTAAAGGGGAAGAGGATTCTCATTAAAGGAGCTACCACAGGAATATAATGGAGAGATTAGTAAAGCCCTTGCTCACTACTGGCAAGACTTACTCAGCCTGATTCACTTCTTTGGTGCTGAGGCAGAGGAAGAGGAAGCTATCAGAAATGCACGAAGGGATGTCTTTGGTAGCTCTCTAGTGGCACAGTCCCCTTTGGGAGGGAGCAAGGATGGATATAGGACAAAGAAGAGGCAAGACAGCTTGTTTACTTAATATCCTGTAGTATATTTGCTAGTCTTAAAGTCTCTTAACTTAAATCTTAAATCTCCAAATGCCAACAATCTTCAACTTGAATAAAGAGAAGAATTTAGAAAAAGGGATGAGGATTACTTCAACTTTCTCCTGAGGCTGAAATTTAGAATCACACTGAATATTTTTTGTTGCCTCTCATTGTTACTGAGGCTTTAATTACCTTGATTGTATCTAATGTGATCCCTATGAAAAGTTTCATTTGATTTCAAAATCTGTTAAATAATTTTCACTTTTGTTCAAATCTATAAAATTTCAAAACACAATTTTTAAAATGCACATTTAAGAAAGGATTATGACTTTTTTTTTCCTTTTGTTTCATGTTTTTGGCTCTTGGAATGACAGTAGACATTCAGGGTTAGGACAGAGGAGAAGGGGGAGGCTGAAGGATGTAGAAGAGGCCACCTGAGCTTGTTCATTTGCTATCGTGGAAAGAACATTGAATTCAGAGCCAGAGTACCTGGGTTCAAATTCTGGCTCTGCTATTACTACCAGTATCACCTTGGGCAAACCACTTTACCACTTTGTGCCTTAGTTTCCAGATGCAGTAAAGTTAGAGTTTTGGACTTTATCTCCAAGGTCTTTTCTAGCCCTAAATTTATGATCTAATGTAGTTGTGTAAATAAACTACAATTTGTTACTGACATCCCCTAGGAGAGTCGGAATCCTTTGACAACTTTTCCTACGACTTCCTGGGGGAGGTTAGGTGATACGTTCATAGCTTTAGAGCTGGAAGGGACCTTAGATATCATGTAGTTCAATCAACTCACTCATTTTATGGATGAGGAAGCTAATGTTCAGAGTGGGAAGTCATTTCCCCACAGTTTCACAAAAGAAGCTGAGTAGTAGAGCCAGGATCCAAATCTATGTTTTGAAAAACACTGTATGTACTATTTTTTACTTGATGTATTAAGCATTTATACTGCTAAGATTTCTCATTTCTGAAACCCATTACCTTCTAGCTTTGAGATGCAGTTTCCATCTAAAGTGAGCTCTTCCAAATTAACACAAGATTCCAAACCTTCAATTTTTGTGAGATTATTATTGCTAAATGATGCCCATCGCAAATTCACCAATTTTTCCAAATTAGTGATTTCAAAGAGATTTTGTCCATCCAAATTTAAGGTAGTTATCTGTTGGAAAATTTACTCAAAATGAATTTAGTACATCTTTAAAAGATCAAGATATTTTAAACACAATTTTAAGGCAGACTAGTGATAATTAGGTTAATGTCTTATATGTAACATACAGACATTCAATGAATTTTACTATAAATTGAAGAGTAAAACATAAGACATAATTCTTTTAAAAATAAGATATAATAGAGAACAGCTTAAAAAGATTGTTTTCTTAGCACCAAATCGACCAACAAAAGTGTTTTAAAGGTTTACATACTTTTTTGGCCTATTGTCAAATAGTTTGCCTGTCGCAATATGATTAGTAAATGTCAAAGGTAGGTTGTCCTAATTGGTGCACTAGGCTAGAAACGAATGGATAGATCAATAAAAAAGCATTTAATAAATGTTTATTATGTTCCCAGCTCTGTGCAAATGCTGAACATATAATTACAAGTAAACATGATTGTCCCTGCCCTCAGGCAGCTTCTACATTCAATTGAAAGAGACAATACATAAAGGGAAACTAGAGACTGTGTGGGGGTTATGCATGTGGAGCATAATTTGGAAATGGCAATATGTTCTGTTTAACTTACCCATTAAAGATTTAGGAGGAATGGGTTGTAGGAAACCACCCAAGTGCAGGTGCCATGATGTGGAAATGTCCAGGAAGCAATGTGGGTAGACTAGGAAGCAGTGGACAAAGACCAGGAGATCCGTGTACTGGGTACAGCTCTGCCACCACCTAGCCATGCAATATCACTCAAGCCTCCATCTTTGCCTCCCTAGATTATTCTTCTCCCTGGACTCTGTGGTCAGTCCTATTGACTTTCTTGCTGTTTCTCACACAAGGCTCATTTCTCATGTCTGTACCATTGCACTCACTATAGTCCTCATTTCTACCTTCTAGAATTCTTCAAGCATTATCTTCTAAATGAAGCCTTTCCTGATTCCCCTCAATTGCCAGTGATATGGGAGGTGTGGTGATGGTCAGCAGTGCAGAGCTATCACAACTTTCCTTCTTGTTCTCATGCTCACCTTGGTGTGAGGTGGAGCAATGCGTTCCCTTGGACTTGACTTTTCCTCTCATCCTCTGCTTGGGCCCCACTGCTAGGAGAAGGGCTTTATCTTTATTTTCAAAGTAGATTGGGAAGGAAAAATGGTGAACTTTCCCCTGCCCCAAGCCCCTCAACTCCAACCTAGCTAGTCACAAAAGGACAAGAATTGGTTTTATAGCTGCAGTACTTTGCTAGCCCTAATTATTAAAAAAAAAAATCAAACAAATAATTATCTTTTCCTCATCCTCCAAGATGTCAATTGCTCTGGTAAAATGAATATTCCAGTCATAAATCTATGTCTCTCGTTTTCCTGGGTATTCCCCAGTGACCTTTCTCTGTTGCATTTGAGAAAAGATACACATAGATCAGTAATGCAATGGTTACCCATGCTTATAACATTTTAAAAATAAAGTCAAGATAAAAACTAGAAAACTCTTAAGAAACAGTTAAATTTTGGGAAATAGTCACACACCTAATTGGGAAGAGGGAAGGAAAGGAAAGAATGGAGGAAATGGAGGAATCACAGCCTTATGGGTCTGCCACAGGCGACAGTAGTGGTAGTTTTTTGGCAATACTCCATCCACCCTTATGCACCTCATGACCCATCTAGGTGCCCATACACTCCAGTGCTGGATCTCAAGTTTACTGCTCTCCACAGATCTATGGCTTAGAGAGGCAGCTCTCTCTTGTTCTTACTTCTGCTCTGATGCCAGAATGTTCTTTAATTCTTAATATATTTATAACTGTTCACAGCTCCTTAGGCTGGGAGAATTGATCCATGAGTCTCCTTCCATCAGTCCCCAGATTAGGGCATATTCTTCAAGGAATTAAGGAGAGAAACACTGGTGTGATTCTTGCCTGAACTAGCAGGCATCTCCAGTGTATTGATCTCCTTGGCAAAGTTAAGAGAGGGCTAGATGTTTATTTCTATATATACTTGTATGTATATATTTAATATATAGGTATATACATATACAGAATACATATACATACATATATATGTATATACATATATATGTATATATTGTATGTTGTCTTCCCTGGTAGAACATATGGTCTTTGAGAGCAAGGACTATTTAATTTTTACATCCTCTAGTGGTACACAGTTGTGCTTAATAAATGCTTTTTGGTTCATTGATTCATTTCCTCCTTTATACATATTTTCTAAATTTCTTTCCAGTTCTAACATTATAATATTTTACTTGCCAATAGGTTACAAAATGGAGAAAGGGGAAAATGATTATAAGAGCTTATTAATGTGGATGAATTTAAAAATTTTTTAATAACATTCTATGGATTTTCAAGATGAACATTTAATGTGCTAGACCTTCTTATGACTATCAGCAAACCAGATTCTACTTTTCAGTATTTTATTTTCTAAACATGTAGTATTTGGTAGCTCCCTGGTTGCACAAAAACATTCCCCTTTGAGAGGAAGCAAGGAGAGACGTACAACACAGAATGGGCAACCTGTTTACTTAATATTTTATAATATGTTTGCTGATCTCTTAAGTTAAGATCTTAACTGCCAACATTCTTAAACCTGAATAAAGAGAAGAATCCAGGAAAGGGTGTAAGGATTATTTCAACTTACATTGCTGCTGTAGGCAACGTAATTACGTAGACAAAAACTAGATATGTGCTTTGTCTAGGTACCCTTTGGATGGTGTTTAATTTCACTGCTCTATTCTGTGTTGTCACATTAATAAAAGTCTCATAATGAGCCCCAAATGACAAGATGTTTTGGATGACTACACTGAGATATAGATTTATGTAAATGTTGCAATGAAAAAATGTAAAATCAGAAATTATCAGGAGTTTCCCAAACCTTCACCCCTTACTCTCTATTATAACTACATGGCTTTATCTCCTGCTACCCACTGGTTCTGGTCTTCTCACATGCCTAGCCAGTTCTTACCCTTGTAAGACTTACATAGAAACATCTTGGTGCCTTTCATACTGTTCATAACCTGGGGCTCTTGCCCACATTCCTTGCCTGAATTCTAATGCCGTTATCTAATCCTCTTGTCTGGAGTCCTAATCAACATTTCACCTACTATCTCCCTCTGACATTCTGTCTTATCTACCTTTTGCCATCCCTGCTCCAATATCTGGCTCTGATCTTCAGTACCAATACACGTCCCCTTTTGAAATTATATTTTAATTCCAGATTCCCAGCTCTGTTGTGACCACTGGTTTCTAGCAGACTACTTTATTTATCCTCTATCTAGGATTCCTTGTTTCCTGGTGTAGAACTGTCTTTATGTTTCCTGATCTAGAACACTGGACTGAGTCAATATTCCATTTTTATTACTCATGAGAACAGAAACCAAGTATAAAAACCCAATGAAAATCAAGTTACCACAATAGCATCAAGCTTTACCTTAGAATACCAGTTTCCACTCAGATGTAAAAATGGTTCTGATTTAGTCATCTGTGTTAGAATTTTGGCAGAAGGCCATATGCTAAGTATTCGTGGTCGAACTTCATCAGTTCTAGAATGGTGTGAGAGGGTTACCTAAAAAAAATACTTGATGAATAAAGGAAATAACATTCTACTTATCTATCATAAAGAGTTTTGTTTCATTAATAAATAGCATTTACACAGTGCTGTAAGGTTTATACAACACTTTACCAATATTGTCTCATTTTATCATCACATAACTCTAGCAGTTAGATGCTATTATAATCTCCATTTTATAGATGAAGAAACTGAGTCAGAGTATGGTTATGTGACTTGCCCAGGTCACAAAGCTAGCAAGTATCTGAAGCCAGTTTGGAATTCAGGTATTTCCTGACTCCAGACCCAATGCTCTATCTGTTATGCCACCTAGTTTTTCAATAAAACAAAATAAGATTAAAATATAAACTATATATTTTTTTGTTTTCATAGTGGTATATGTCTTGTACTTTTATACTTTTCTCTATTATTTAAGTATGATTTTAGAGGTCTGGATTTGTTTTTCCAACTTATTTTTCTATGTGGTAAAAATTATTTCTTTCATGATTTTCAAACAGGTTTAAAATTATATATGGCTGTATCTATATACCACTGCCAAAATTTCTTCTGTTAGCATCCAATATTCCAGATACACTTTCTCAAAAGTGTGGCATATAAAAAAGAAGAGCAAAGCTATTCTTGAATGTTAACTAAGAGAAACTAAGATATTTCTACAAATAAACCACCTGTTTTGATTCTTCCTGGCCATGAAGTATAATTTGATACAACGATGGAGAGGCAATTCACTAAATACCATCCAAAGGGCCAAAAGTCTTTAAATACATGCCTCGAAGCTAACCTTAACAAGGAAGTAGTTTTTTGTTCAGAAGCTCTACAGAGTTTAGTGAGTTGAAGTGAGTATATAAACAGGTAGATCAGATATACGGAGACTAGTAGACTTTGAACCACGCATTCTTGAACCATTCATGAATCAAGATTTACTTCTACAGATGAGAGTCAAATGAAGCAGTCTTAATAAGGGAAAACAATATTCAAGTAGCATAACGTCTTGGAAATTAATGAACTCTACTTGTCACTCTGATGAGCAGGGTTCATGGGCATGAATGCAGTATTTAAGTAGGGTTCAGAGTTAGTTATGGAGCATGTATACACATTAAAAATAGGGACTAGGGTACTTCTGACTCAAACCTGAGTATCCCCATATAGTCCCAACATAGTTATGAATTTGATAATGAAATTATTAGCTTATATGATCTAATTAGGGAAAAGATCTACATCTAGATCTAATTAGAGAAAATAAAATAAAATAAAATAAAAATAAATAAATATAAAATAAAATTAAATTAAATTAAAGAAAATAAAAAACCTAACAATAAAGACAGTGAAGATATATTGTATGTTTGTTCAGGATGATAATAGTATTATTCTCATGTGAATACTCAAGAAATATTAAACCGATGCATCCAACCTGAGTAATCCTTGTTCCAGCAATAAAATTTACAGCTGCATTTTTTTCTTCTTCAGTAACCAGGAGTCCATTTAAATAGGTAAGAGTCTTTAATCTGCCAATAACACTTGGTCTCAATGTGGCTGGCTTAGGAAAAACAAAACAATAATTTAATTTTAAAAAATATTATGGATGATATTACATAGGAGAGCATTTCATTCTTTTTTACATGACTAATACATTTGATATTAGGCACCACCTTAAAATTGCCTATATCTTAAATAAGTGGCTACCCAGAAAGTCACATTTTATAATAGAAAAATATTATTTTATTACATCTATTAATAAGGGAAGACCAGAATGCTGAATCCAAGAAAATGGAATTAGGTATATATAGTCTGATAAACAGGTAGAGGAGAAAAGAAAAACTGAGAGGTGAGAAATGCTTGTGAATTGTCCTCAGGACTATGGCAGACTAAAGAAAGTCAATCAATGATTGTAGTATCCTAATCATGAGAAAAGGCAAGAGAGGCAAGCTATAGATACAGAGTGCTTTGACACCACTAAACAGAATTGTCCTGGCAATTAACCATATAAAGTGTTAAAAAACAGAACCACAGAACTGAACATTTTGCTTTTGTAACTCAGTTTTCTAGCCAAACTTGGCATATTTTGCATGAGGCTCTCCAGTCTGATAGAGAGAATCCTAATGTTACATTTCGAAAGAAATATCCTTTTTCTTCTCTGAGAGAAGACAAATCTATCTAGATTTATGTCTGGAATTGATCCTAGACAGAGTCTGTCCGAAACCATGCCTATTCTCCCTCTCAAAGAATGCCTATTGTCTCTAAAGTTCTCTCTAGCACAGCTGTATCACTGACTCTGGAGACTGAAGAACCTGATCAAGAGGGCTTTAAATTTCAAATGAAAAGAGAAGGAAAATATGTTAGATATTTATATCTATATCTATATCAATATCTACATCTTGATTTGTTGTTCAGCCCTGTTTAATTCTTTGTGACCCCATGAACTATAGCATGCCAGACCCTTTGATCCTTCACTATCTCCCAACATCTGTCTAGGCTCATGTTCATTGCTTCCATGATACTATCTAACCATCTCATCCTCTGCCATCTCCTTTTCCTTTTGCCTTTAATCTTTCCCTACATTAGGGTCTTTTCCTACGAATCCTGTTTTCTCATTATGTGGCCAAAGTATTTAGGCTTTAGCTTTAGTATTTTACCTTCCAGTGGACAGTCTAAATGAATTTCTTTAGGTACTGACTGATTTGATCTCCTTGCTGTCCAAGGGACTCTCAAAATTCTTCTCTGGCACCATAATTCGAAAGCACCAATTTTGCAGCTCTCAGCTTTCATTATAGACCAACTCTCACAGCTATCCATTGCAACTAGAAAAACCATAGTTTTTAATATATGGACTTTTGTCAGCAAGGTGATATCTCTGCTTTTTAGTATGTTATCCAGATTTGCCACAGCTTTGTTTCCAAGGAACAAGTGCCTTTTGATTTCAGGGCTGTAGTCATTATCTGCTGTGATCTTTGAGCTCAAAAATATGAAATATGAGACTGCTTCCATTTCTTCTCCTTCTATTTGCCAGAAAGTGATGGGGCCTGTTGTTGAGCTGTTGATTTTAAGCTTCAAGTTAGCTTATATACTCTTTCACTCTCAATAAGAGGCTTCTTAATTCCTCTTCACTTTCTGCCATCAGAGTGGTATTATCGGCATATATGAGATTGTTGATATTTCCCCTGGAAACCTTAATTCTGGCTTTTGATTCATCCAGCCTGGCATTTCACATGATGTACTCTTCATATAAATTAAATAAATACAGTAACAATATACAATCTTGGCGTGCTCATTTTCCAATCTTAAACCAATCAGTTCTTCCATGTTTGGTTCTAACTGTTGCTTCTTGACTCACATACAGGATCCTCAGGAAACAGGTAAGATGACCTGTTACTCTCATTTCTTTGAGGACTTGTCACATTTTATTGTGATTCACACATCAGTCAAAGGCTTTTAGTGTAATCAATGAAGCAGAAGTAGATGTTTTTCTGGAACTGTCTTGCTTTCTCCATAATCCAGTGAATGTTGGATTATACCTATATTTCTCTATTTATATTATGTCTGGATCTATATCTACATATATGTCTATACTTATCTCTTTATATATATACCTATACCTATATCTATATCTACATTTATATCTATATTTGCATCTATACTTATACCTACATCTCTATCTATACCTACACATACCCCTATATCTATGGCTACATCTACATCTACATTTATATCTACATTCTATCTATACTTACACCTACACCTCCATCTCCACTGATACCTACATCTACCCCTATGTCTGTATCTGTCAGGCCAGATGAAGTCAGTATAACATGGGAAGATGAGTATGCAGTGAGTCAGTAATTCACAAAATACCTTACCCAAAACAGAGGAACAGCAACAAAGCACATGGCTTCAGATATTCAGATACACAAATGCACAAAGTATGGATAACAAACAAGGAAAGCCAGAAATCCAATGTAAGTAGGTAAGTTCAACCTCAAAGTTGTTACTGAGACTTGGTAGAATGGTACTTATGGCACTTATGACTGGACTGTGGAATGGAAAATCATTTATTAAATGCTTACTATGTGCCAAGCACTGTGCTAAGTACTCAGGATACAAACACAAACGTGAGATCGTTCTTGCTTTCAAGAAGCTCATGTTCTATTATAGGACAAGGTTCATCTTATAGGTAGATGTAAGGGCTGGAGAGATGACAAAGTCGGATGGATCTTTGGAGTACAATGGCAAGTCAAGAAGGTCTTTCAGGGACAGTGGAAGGGACAGATTAGAAACAAAAACAATAAATGACATTTATACTATAATTCCTCACATTTATTGTAGTATAATTTATTGCGATATAGCAGTGTTGTTCTAAATTAAAATTCATGCACTGAAGCACAACGCCAAAGAAAGATGGCAAAAATAACAATGCGTTGTCTTGTTACCAATGAACTGCCTCAATCAGGTAGACCCACTATTGATATTACTGGCATCAATAATCAATCAGGAGTACTTATTGGAAAAAATGATATGTTAAGTATATGACAAAGTAGACACATTTGTATTTTTAAAAAATTGTACTGCCAAGACACTAATGCTATATAATGCATTTTTTAAAAAGGTTATCAAATAACAGGTGGAGAGCCTGGAATATGGTAGTTGATCAGTTGAAGGAAGAATGTTAGGATGTGTGTAGTTGGCAGGAGGGTGGAGTGAGGCTCAGGATTACCTCAGAGAGGGGTGAAGATAAGGGCTTGGGAGTATATTATAGACCATGTGGGAACAGTAGTGGCTTTCAGCATTGACTGTGTTTATAACCTGGGCTCTGTAGCCATAACTGAGGGGAGCAATCAATATGGAGAAGAGGCCCATCTTTCTAACTACCACCAACATCAAGCACTAATGACCTGCCACAGATGGCAATTTTAGCTCCAAGGCACTGGAAGTGGCAGCAACCCACTCCCCATTCTGATCACCGATTATATCCTGCTTCCAGTTTAGTCCTAAAAGCTATCAATCCAGAAAGTAGCTCTATGAATATGCAGCCTGACAACTGTTTCTGTGGGTACTGTAGTCACAGCTACTTAAGACTTAGAAAAGAAAGTTCTTATTACCCAATTCCTTGACATTGTCATATGGCTCAACATTAGACATGAATATGATTTTATCAGTAGAAATGACATCAAAGAAGATGCATTATTATTTGCTTTGCTGCTGCACTCTAAGGACCATAGGACTTTTACATGTAATGACTTATGTGTGACCTCCCCAGAAGAATATGAGCTCCTTAAGAGAAGAGACTGTATAGCTTTTCTATTTTTATCTTCCAGTGCTTTGCACATAGTGATAATTTAATAAATAAATTTTCATTTATTCATTCATTCAAGGAGGAAATAATATGTTCATGAAAGTGATCACAAATCTGGCACCGAAGTACGGTACAGTAATTATAGGGAACTTCAATTATCCAGAAATCTAATGGAGCTCTTGGACAAAAGCAAATAAATTCCTAACTTGTCTTAATAACAACAATTCTTCAAAAAGTAGAAGAAACAATAAAATGAATTGACATGCAAGATCTGATTCTGACAAGCAAAGATGAACTAGTTGTTGAAGTAGAAATAATGGAAATGTTGTAGGAAAAATGCTACTTCATCTCCCATAGCTAAGAGCCACAAACCTTTGTTTTGGGGATAGTAGATTTCAAAAAGTTTAAAAAAAAGGAGAGATAGGATCCTAGAAACCAAAATTCTACAAGAGCAAGTAATCCTATGTAGAGACAGAAAGCTCCCCAAAATGAAATTCCGAAGACATAAAGAGAGATAATTCCAATGAAGGGAAAAGAGAAGAGTTGTCTAAGTGGCAGATGCTGAAGGGATTCACTAATGTACTTAGATTAAGAAAAAACATATTTGGCAAATGGAAGCAAGAAAAAAAGTCAGCACAGATCTGTAAGAATAGTGGCAGGGGGTGCTAAGGCACAGAATGAACTAAGGCTCTCATGCAATGAATGCTAAGGATAACCAAAAATACTTTCTTAGTTATGCTGAAGTTAAAAGGAAGATCAAGGAAGGAATAAACAGGAGTATATTGAAATGATGACAATAGATGTTCAGAAGGATAAACTACACGACTCTTATTTTCATGTTGTTTCTCAGTCCAGGAGTTTGGTCTTCAGAATGAAGAAATAACAAAAATGATGAGTAGGGAGATGATACCCAAAGTAAGTAACAGAACATTTCGCCTGCATTCGTGAATTTAAGTTGCCAAAAACTACTTCCAAGGGTATTTAAAGAAATGAGAAATGAGACTGCTGAGCATTTTTCAGTTATATTTGAAAAATCATGGCAAAAATTGTAAAACTCTAACTAAAGATGGGCAAATACACTGGTTTTCCCAATTGCAAAAAAAAAAGCTGATTCTCCGAACTATGGCACTTTATTCTTGAGTTTGATTCTGAAATAAATTTTTAAGGACATGGTTTATGAGCAATTAAAAAGGGAAGTAAGTTGTGACCACTAATTGCTGTTATGGCTTCATCAAAAATAAGACACTCAGACCATCATTATGACGTTTATTGACAGGGCTTAGGATTTGTAGATCAGGGGAATGCCACAGTCATGTTAGGCCTGCATTTTAGCCCAACATTTGTCAAAGTCTCTCACACAATTTTTTAAACAAAACAGAAATATAGACTAAATGAGAAGTACAGGTAAGTGGATTTGAAACTAGTTAAATAAGGCATGAATAAATTGATATTATCCTAGCAGGAAGTATAAATAGGAGTGCTTCAACTCTGTCATTCCTTGGCCTTGGGTTATCTAACACTTTTATTAATGGATGAAGGCACAGAGAGGACATTTATTAAATTTTCAGATGACACAAAACTAGGATGGACCACTAACCCAGACATATGATAGTCAGAATCCAAAAGATCTATTAGCTAGAACATTGGGTCAAATCTAGTAAGATGAAATTATAAAATTGATAAATATGGAGCTCTATTTTAGATTTTTTAAAAATCAGCTACAAGCCTAGCAACAATGTATGTGAAAATGATGAGGGTTTTAGCATACAATGAGGTCAATATAAGTCGACAGTGTGATGTGATGCCCAAAAAGCTATAATATGTTAAGTATTAAGTAAACCAATATAAAAGTGCACTCTATGAACAAGCTATTATTATTGGGTTTCATTAAGAAGAAATAATGATCAGAATGAGGAAAATTACTCTACTTAGAGACAATTTCTGGATATTCCACGTTTAGTCCTAAAAATTGTGTTCTAGGAGGGACTCTGAGGAACCAGATCTTATTCCCAAATATTTCTTTCTTTCCTTGCTGGAAGAGAGAGCCTAGGCAGGGTAGTAAGAGGAACTAAAGATCATGATGTATAAGGACTGTTGAGGGAACTGGGGATGGTTAGCCTGGGGAAGAGAAAATTTAAGAGGGGAAAATAGATACTTTCTTCAAGTACATGAAGTGTAACTGTGGAAGAGGATTTAGAATTCAGAAGACTGAATTACTTCAGTGGGTGGAAACTGCTGAGAAGCAGATTTTGGCTTGATAGAAGGAAGAATTTCCTAAAAATCAGAGTTGTCCAAAAGAAGAATTGCTTCCTCAGATAGAAGTCTCCAGGCAGATACTAGATGGGCACTTTGTCAGGAGGTTATAGAGGGCATTTAGAATTGTGAAATGCATAGGGATTATAAGATCATAATAACATTTTAACAACAATGTCATATTGCATTGAAACACAAATGATAGTTATTTTGCTTATCATAATAGAACATTTTAAAATAAATATACCTAATGCCTACCTTCTGCCATGGATTATGTCGAATATCAAGATTAAGAAGGTTTGAAGTATGTTTGCATAAAATATTAATTTCATCTCCAGTTTTTTTCAGCTGATTCCAGCTTAAGTCTAAGTATTTCAATTTCACTAGACCTCTAAATCCTTCAAGAGTTATTACATGGTTATGACTTGCATCCAAATATTCAAGATTATACTGAAAAAAAAGATGTACAATAATGATGCTGCTACTGCTCTTAAAATATAAGTATTTACATTAATATAGTTATTTTTTACACACTCCAAGAGCCTTGTAATTTTGGAAGGCTAATCCTCATAATGATACCAATAAATGAATTCTTCCAAAGAACTTTCTGCATTTCATTATAGACATTTTATTATTGATTCTTATTCTACTCTTGTGAGATAATGAAGAGACAAGTTGTTTTAATTCACTTTTTTAAGATGAGTGAAGGTACACTTCAAATCTTATCCATTTTATATTTTATATTTATATTCATATGTACTTGTAAAAATATATTCTATATTTCACAGATGTCGAAACAGAACTAAAGGTGTTACACTTTGTACTATAATTAACTTCTAAAATAACTATCTCTGTGGCCTTGGACAAGTCACTTAATTTCTCTGGGCCTCGGTTTCTTCATCTGTAAAAAGGGAGGTAGAATAGATGCCCCCAAAACTTCTTTCCAGATTGACATCCTTTCATCCTATGAATATGTCAATTGGGATCAAACTAGGAAGACCAAACTAGGTACAATGACCCTAAATCATTTGTTTTCTGTCAGCAGACAGAGCTACTAGAAAAACATTTTATGTCTTTTAAAAAGTACCCTCAGACAAGGCAGATAAGATTTCCTACAAGCTCAGAATCATCCACAACTCCTCACTATCTCTAACCTCCCATATCCAAACTGTTGCCAAAGTCAATTTCACCTTTGCAACATCTCTCCAACATATCCCTTCTCTCCTCTGACACTGCCACCACTCCAATACAGGCCCTCATCACCTCATGCCTGGATTATTGTAATAATCTGCTGGTGGATCTGCTTGCCTCAAGTCTCCCTACTCCAATCCATCCTCCATTCTGCCACTAATGTGATTTTCCTAAAGCACAGGTCCCACCATGTCATTCCACTGCTCAATAAACTCCAGTGGTTCCCTATCACCTTCAGGATAAAGTCTTCCATTTGGTGCATAAACTGACTCATTCCTATCTTTCCAGTCTCCTTGTACTTACTCCTACATACTCTTCAATTCAGTAATACTGGCCTCCTTCTGTTCCCTTCATAAAACATTGCATCTCTGAGCCTCTTCCCCGGCTGTCTTCCAGGCTAGATCTTCCTTCCCTCCTCATCTTTACTTCATGATTTCTCTGTTTTCCTGCCACTCACAGCTAAAATTCCCAACTTCTACAGGGAGCCTTTCCTAACTCTCCTTAGTGCTAGTTTCTTCCTTCTGATGGTTGATCCAGTTTTTCCTGTATATATCTTGCTTAGACATGATTGTTGTGTTTTTTTCCTGTTGGAATGTGAGCTCTTTGATAGCAGGGATTATGTTTTGCCTTTTCCCAGTGCTTAACATAGTGCTCCGCACATACTAGGTATTAACAAATGCTTGTTGATTAACAGTACAGGGTATGAAGAAATAGACTTGGTACATTTTGCTCACTTTGGGATTTTAGATTCTAATCAAACAACAAGTATTTATTAAGCACTTACTATATGCCAGGCACAGTGCTAGGTGTTGGGGAAAGAACTACTAAGAATGAAATAATTCCCATTCACAAGTAGTTTATAGTTTTATGGGGGAGATAGCAAGAACATATATAAATACAGAGAGCATAAAAATAAAGTGAACAAATACAAATATATGCAAAGCAATTCAACAGAAGACAGTTTTGGAGGGAGAGCACCCGTAGTGAGGGAATCAGGAAAGAAAAAGGCTTTCATGAAGAAAGGCTTCATGAAGATGGTGCTTCACCAGCATCTGCCCCTTTTTTAAACCAAGAACATAGGGCATGTACTTCATCTCCCTTCCTGGGAGCCTCTCTGGGTTTCAGTGGTGAAACTTCTAGTATACAAAGGGCTCAAGCTTAGTTGGGCATGTAGAGATTTCAGGCAGGCTCCCAAGTCTGATCCTTTTGACTATATTCCTCCCAATCAATTGGGAGAGAATAGTCCTGCACCTTTAGCAAGAATTGTCACAGTCCCAAATTTCTCTTGGTCATCCATCATCACTGCTGGGGTCAAGAGCCTGGTGTCCTGGATTCCTTTTCACCTCTGGCTCACAGATATTCTTCCTTCTTTCAAGATGCCATTCAAGTACCACATTCTATAGGGAGACTTTCCTGATCCTCCAACTGCTAGTACTCTGCCTCCTCAGCTACAACATATTTATTCTCTACCTACGTGTGTGTGTGTGTTATCTTTCTTGTCTGAAAGTAAAGATCCTTGAAAGGAGAGGTCTTTTCACTTTTTGTATTGGTATCTTCAGCACTTAGTGGTGGGAACATAGTTCACTGACTGTTTGACAGCTTCTCTTGCATTCATCATCTCTTTCCCCCTCACACCACAACTAGCCTGGCTCAGTCGCTCATCATCTCTTGCCTAGACTCCTGCAATAGTCATTAAATTGGGCTCTTTTCCTTCAGCCTCTCTCCTCTCCAATCCTTCCTCCAAACAGACATCAAAATGATACTCTTAAAGGAACTATTTGAACATGTCATACTCCTACCCCCACTTTTTGATCAACTCCAGAGTCTCTTTAGTATGTCTAGGATGAAACCCAACCTCCTCCACTGAGCATGTGAAGCCCTTAACAATCTAGCACCAAATTGCCATTCTAGACTTACTCAAAATTACTCCCCAATCATATAATCTATAGTCCAGCCAAAGGGCACTTCTTGCTGCTCCTCATACAAAACATTTACTCTTCTGCCCCTGTTCCTTGGCACAGACTATCCTCCATGCCTGAATGCACTGCCTCTCCATAGCTACCTCTTTTTTGTACTTTTGTACTGTGTGTTACAAGTGCCTGGGACAGAGGTAAGTGCCAACAAATATTTATTCATTGAATTCCTGCTTTGTTTTATAACTCTGCTCAATCACCATTTACTACATGAAGTTTTTCAGGATCTGCCTAGATGCTAGTACCTTCCCTCAATTTTGAACCAAGCTTATGATAAGGAATGAAAAAGTGAGAAACTAGAAGAAATATGGTTAAAGAAGAATACTACACCAATAAACACATACACACAATCTCCATTCACCTGCTCCTTCAGATCTTCTCATAGTCACTTACAGATGATATCTATGTCAATATAAAGGAAAGTTAAGATGATCATGTGAAATTCAGATAGAAAAGATAAGACAGAAAAGAGGAAAGAATAGGAAAGAGATAAAAATAACATTAAGAGTCATGGAAAAGATAATGCATAGGATATGACAAAGGGGGAGAAAGGGAATGAGGAAATAGAAGGGACTTTGGAAGCCATGGACTTCATTTTGTAGAAGAGGATATAGAGATTAAGAAGTCAAGTGACTTACCTGAAGTTAGACAGGCAGGATTTGACCTCAGGTATTCCTGACTCCAAGCTCAGCACTCTATTATTCTATTACATCTAGTTGCCAGAATCTTATTCATAATTTGACTATTACAATGGAATAAATTCATTTCATTTGAAGAAAGTAATATCAGAAGAATGATTTCTTACCAAATAGTATACATCATCTAAGCATGTAAATTCATTAAAGCTGATGATAAGTTTTTGGAGCCCTGTTAACTTGGAAAGATCTCTCAATTTATTTAAGCTGTTTCCATGTAGATTCAGACTCTAGAACAATAGGAAAAAATTAAATATTATAAGAAATTTAATTCTATTGAGAGAAATTACTATTTTTTACTATATTAATAACCAATTACTAAATTAAGATTGAGTTATTTTTTTTCCATTTCCTCACTTAGGGACCAGCTCTTGCAGGTCATTCAGTTAGTCTCTGAGGCACAGCTGGAATTGCAAAAATCCTCCAGGTGCATGCTCTGCAATCTTGGGCAGGATTCCACCCAACCAGAATACTTTACAAACAGAATCTAATCTAAGTGCATTCTTGCCCTTAGGAAGTAAGTCTATGCCCTTTTGAGCCTCCCTATTGTGGTCTAGGGTAACCCAGCTTAAGAAGGAGAAAATCAAACCAGAGTGGTCTGGGTAGATATGGATTCCTTTGCCCAGATTGTTGGAGGTAGGTCAGTCACATGATCAAGCCACATTATCAGTAGGAGGAGCTAAAGACTTTTAGCTCACTCCCTGATTAATATATCTACCCCCTTCATTAATTGTTCACCAAACAGCATTGATTTTTACCTGTCATGGTACCTCTTTTTCTAAAGATATTTAAGCATTCAGTGATCTCCTTCACTTTTGTCTTTGGTTATCAAGAGAGACCAGTGATAATTAATTTACTGATTATTAGCTACCCTAATTAATAGATTATTAATTATCCAGGAGCTTTCTCAAGATTTTCATTTATCACACTAACACTACTTTAAACTTTTTAAAATTAAAGACAACTTCTATAATATTAGAAAAATGATAAAAAAATTTTGAATTGTACAAATTAAGTATTGCAAAGTATTCAAAAATATTTATAGCTGCTATTTTTGTGGTGGCAAATTTGCAGTGGAAATTGAAGGTATGCCCATCATTTAGGGACTGGATGAACAAGTTGTGGTATATGGTTGTGATGAAATATGATTGTGCTGTAAGAAATGACAAGGAAGATAGTTTCAGAAAAATCTGAGAAGACTTACATAAGCTGATGCAAAGTGAAGTAAAAAGAACCAGGAGAACACTGTATACAGTAATAGCAATATTGTATGATGACCCACAGTGAATGACTTAGCCATTCTGATCAATACAATGATTCAAGATAATTCTGAAGGACTTATAATGAAAAATGCTATCCACCTCGAAAGAAAAAACTGATGGAGTCTGAATGAAGATTGAAGCATAATTTTTTCACTTTCTTTACTTTTCTTGCCCTTTTTTTTTTGGCAACATGGCTGATATGGCAATATGTTTTGCATAATTTCATATGTATGACTGATACATATGCCTTCACAATGGTTGGGGGAAGGATAGGAGGGAGAGAATTCAAAAATTTAAAATAATGAATGCTAAAAATAAATTTCTAAAAATATTAAGTACTGCAAATTATCAAGTATTAAGTACTGTTAAAATGAAAAAGCTAATCATTTGGGATACATAATGGTATTTTACCTACAAACATTTAATACAATAACTTAAAATGTGAAAATGACCAATAGGAAAACATTAAAGGAATAAATTCTTTTCCTGACCCATTCAACCTTCATTGAGTCTTTGATCCTTTTTTTAAAAAAATCACTTTTTATTGTGAACTTAACAAACATGTTAAGATAAGAACTAAGAATTAAAAATATTTCAATATGAGTGAGTTAGTCTTACATTGACCTAATCAGAGAAAAGGAGACAGGAAAGGAGATGTTAAGCTTATTATAAAATGCTACAATGTCGGCAAGGAAATGGGAATTAATTTTTTGAATGAATTAAAAAGGGAAAAATAGGATTACGCTTCAGGGTGAAATTTGGAAGCAGTTCAATGAATACAAAAGGAACCCAACTGCATATAGGGGCAAAAACAGCATGAATCTCAAGGAAGAAAAAATATAAGAAGTCACATGGATCTAAGAAAGCAAAAACAGGCAGAAACAATCACCACGATGAAAGGGGCTAGGACTTGGTCATGGGCACCAATCCTACAAGAGGTATGTTGGGAGAGAAATTGTGTCACTAAAACCATGTACTATAGACTCTAAGGCGATCATGTTCCATCACTTTTACCCTTTTGAAGGTATTTGTTGGAGCCAGAAGGTTTTCTTTTCCTTTGAGTATGGGGAGAAATTTGTGTACTTTTCTTTGTTTAAAGTATTTACTTCTTACTTCCAAGTAGTGGCAATCACTAGCGATTACTATAGGGTTTTGTACTTCTTGGGACTACAAGTGAGAGGAAGAAGCCAGAGGTAAAATATTCCCAGAGACAGTTCTGAATATTGGGGAGTTTTGAGAGAAGTCCTGTCTCTAGGTAGGGGCTCAGAGCTAATAAATAGATAGATAAAAAGAATTATATAGCTTTTGATCCTATTTCCTAGAGAGTTTTATGCTGGGAAAACCCAGCTGGGAAAACAGTCCATAATAAGGTAAAGGGGTACCATTCCTTTTAACATTTCTACACAAAGAACAGAAAAGAGAATTTTTAAATGAAACTGAACTTTAATTATGAAGCGAAACATTTAACATGATAGATAAAAATTTGCTCTGCTTAGGTATGTTCCCTTCTGAACTTGCATCTACTCTCTTCCATGTATTTTAAAGAAAACAGTCCATTCAGTTTTTTTCTTTTCCTGTATCACTGCTCACTCACTCCACTCTCAATTTTTCCTCTTGACCTCAAATAGAAATATAGTGAGGATGGCTACAACAATAGATTGGTCATGTATTGTTTCACAATGGACCTTTAGTCACATCTCAAATAAGACATGGGAATCATGCTTCAAATCAATCTTTTGTAATCATGATTGGTCATTGTTCTTAAATCTTAAGTCAGTGTTCTAAGTCTTTCAAAGTTTTTTCCCCTGCTTTTACATTATTGTAGTCATTGCATAAATTATTCTGCTCTGCTTCTCTTTACTCCACTATGAATCAGTTCATACAAGTCTTCCCTGGATCTATCCCTTTAATTCTTATGGTAGAATAGTATTTCATTATATTTATATGTCAAAATTGTTCAGTCATTTTCCAGTGGACAAGGATCCATTATGTTTCTAGGCCTTTCCTGGAAGCAAAAAGTCCTCTTTTGGATCATTTTGCACACATGGGTTCTTTCTGATGACTTGGACCTCTTTGAGGTATGTGCCTAGTAGGAGTGTGACTGGGTCAAAGATATGCACAATTTAGTGAATCTTTTGGTATAGTTCCAAATTGATTTTAAGAATTGCTAGACCAATTCAAAACTTAACCAACATGCATTAATGCATATCTTCTCTTGTAGGCCCTCCAACAACTGCCATTCTCCTTTTCTGACAGAAATCTAATGTTAATCTAATGGGCATGAGGTGAATTCCCAAAGTTGTTTTAGTTTGCATTTCCTTCATTATTAGTATTTTGATACATTTTTATGTAAGTTGCATTTCTTCTTGTGAAAACTTCTGTTCATATTCATTATAATTTTCTATTATTCAGTATCTCCTATTCTTATAAATTTGCATTCATCTACCATATATATTGCATGTCAGACCTTCATCTGTTTTGAAAATTTTTAGAATACATGCTGTATTTTGTCAAAAGTTCTTTCTAAATCTATTATTGTGATTATGTAATTTTAATATTTTTGTCATTAGTATGGTCTTATGTTTGTAATATTTCTGATGTAGAACAATCTCTACATTTCTGGTATAAATCCAACCTGGTGTAACAGCAAGCACCCTAGCACACCCATCATGGCCCGCTAACACAGGTTCTTTTATCTGCTTTATAAAGGAAAGACAGCTTCAAAGGGATTACAATTCTTCTTTAATTAAACACATAAAAGTCATTCACTAGTTCAGGGGAAAGGTTAGCAAACTGAACATGGAGAAAATACAGAGAAAATACAAGCAGAGAAATTAGCACAAAAATCAACAGACAGGGCTCCAACTGTCTGACAAAGTAATACAACCACTCACATATACCACCAGATGGGGGAGCACCAACAACATTTATGTATACGGCTCTTAATAAATGACTATGCAGAATCCCAAGGAATCAAGAAGTCCTTCTCATAAGCGAAATCCCTAAAGCAAAATCCTAACTTCCTAGTATATATAGCTAAGATTCACCTCTTGATTGACTCAGTCAGTAAGCATGAAACCTGTGACTCAGCACAGCTATGAACCATCAGGGTTCATAGGGAATCAATCCTCCATATGTTTTCAATGAGCCTGAGAAAGTGAACTCCAGAAAGAAAACAAAAAAATTCCATTTTTCTTGCTCTTATACCAGGTCATAGTGTATAATTTTTTCAAAAATGTGTCACTGTAACCTATTTGCCAATGTCATGCTCAATATTTTTTGTATTGATATATATTAAATAATAGTTTAAAGTTTTCTTTCTCTGCTATAGCTTTCCCTGGTAGGACCCAAAACCACATTTGACTCACTGAATTTAGTAGGAATATGTTGTGGTAAATGGAATGTGTATTTAATATTTCTGCTTTTCTGTATTTCTTTTGGGATTTTATGCCCATGGTTGATTTTTGGCAAAAATTCCATGCACAGACAAGAAACATATATATAACTCTTTTCAGTTCCTATTCATTAATTACCAGAAATACATCATATCTAATTCATTTAAAATTCTTTTTAGATCCTTTACTTCTTTCTTTTTAATCTTTAGCTCGATCTAGGTCTGAAAGAGATATACTACATATATATAGCATATATATATATATATATATATATATATATATATATATATATATATATATATATATATATACAATTATAGTTGTATACATACTATATAGTATATACTACATATACAACTTTAGTTCTACTGTATATTTCAGGAATTTGATTAGTTTTTCTTTATTTAAATTCTTTAACCATTTGTCATATATATATACATAAATATATATATAATTATCTATGGTACCTTTAAAAGTAACATCATTTCTCTTATCTGTATTAACCATTTCTATTTTTACAGTTATTTCCTCTGATACCAATGAAGAATTATCTTTATCCTCTTCTACACCCTCTGTAGCAAGCACTCTATCCACCATGTCACCTAGTTCTCAAGTGCTGAATCCAGACCCATCTCTGTCTCTGGTTTGTTTCCTGCTGTGACTCCCTAAATTATACCTTTCTGGAGTCTTATTCTATCCTGGTCATCTATTGGGAACTGATTTTGCTTCTTGCTATAGCTTCAAGAGGCTAGATCTGAGATCCCACTGGAATCAGGCCCCATTTATTAGATCATGCTGGTCTCATGTCCCCCTGAAAGCCTCTGATGAGATCACCCGGTGACTTTTGGCTGTGATTTTGTGAAGTCTTGGATTACAAGGAGGAGTTTATAAAAGGTTTAATTTTCATTTCATGAAATAATTGGTTTATTCATTTGATGCTTTTTAAAAAATCTTTGCTGGGCAGTTTCTCAGGAAAGTTGGACTAGGCTGAACGCTTTTGTATTGCTATCATGCCAGAAGTGCTGAGGTATTAATTATTCTGTACCTGCTAGCTGTAGTGATGGGACCATATGCTTACTGAGTTAAAATTATATTTGGATAGGTGGGAAGGAAATGAGCATTGATATGGCACCCTCTATGTGCCAGGAATAGTGCTAGTTATTTACAAATATGATCTCATTTAATCCTTACAACAACCCTGGAAAGTAAGAAGTATGAATACTAATAATCATTTTACATTTGAGACAGACAGAAATTCTGTGACTTGTCCAGGGTTATACTGTAAGTGTCTGAGACTGGATTTGAACTTAGGTCTATCTGATTCCAGGTCCCACAGTATGGGCACTGAACCATCTAATGGCCACCACAGGGAATTTTTTCCCATCATTTTAAATCATTATTCTCTCTTGCTCACTATAACCACCTTTCCAAAGTTATAGTTTTATAGTCTTAGGACCTATATTATATTATGTTTAAACTGACAGGGGCTAAATATTTAAATTATTTATCTTACATAAGCTAATATATAACTATAATAATAGTTATATATTTTCAAGGAGGGAGGAACCTTATGTATGTATGTATATATTCACTTTATGAACTTTAAAGAGCTATATAAGTGTTCGTGATGATGATGATGATGATGCTAGATTAGAAGTGACTTGAGCACTTGAAGGCTATGCCAATGAAGGAAAAATTCTGACAGGGGTCATTAAAATGCAAAGTTTGTAAAAATAGGCCCAGCAATGTGCTGTGTGCCTTACATTTGAGTTTTGGTCTAGATACATTCATAAAATTTCATCAATAGAAGGTTGATGACCAGGCAGTACATTTCTTTGTCATAGCAGCTTTTCTTTTGCTATAGCTGAAGACCATGTCTACTTTCCAAGGACCAGCCTAGTTAAATATGGAATTATTTATCCCCAGTTGTCTAGTAGCAACTCATAAAAAAAAGGAAAACTGCAAAATAGTTATTGGTCCTTAACAATCAATCAACAAATATTTATTAAAGGCCTACTCTGTACCAGACTCTATGCTAGGTTACAAATGCAAAATAATTCCTACTTAGAATGAGCTTAGAAGATGGCAGAGTAGAAGGATGGACTTGTAGAAACTCTCCCCCCACAGCCCATAAAATACCTGTAAAAAATAACTCTAAACAAATTCTACAGCAGCAGAAGCCACAAAATGACAGAATGAAAGAGATTTCCAGCCCAAGACATCCTGGAAGGCTGACAGGAAAGGTCTATCTCACTAGGCTTAAAACAGAGCACAGCCCAGGGCATGGAATCACAGGCAGCAACTGTGGTTCCCACATTTCTCAATCCACAAACACCAAAGACAACTTAAAGGTCAGTATGAAAGCTCTTTCACTTGAGTGAAAGGCAGGGGCATGGGTGTGACCCAAGTCCCAGCCCCAGGGCAATGACAGTCACTGCAGCAGCGGAGTCCATTTTTGGAGCTCTCCACCTAAAGACCCTAGGGGACTCAAGCAGTTGATCTGGATCTCAGCCTTGAGTGGCAGTCCTGGGGTGAGGAGGAGCTCTGGTGTGGTGGAACTGGTGGTAATTGTGGAGAGAGAATCCTATTCACAGATTCTGGGCAGAAAGGAATACTTGTGATTGCTCATAGACCAGAATACAGGCCAGAAGAGGAGGAAACTCCTCTCCCTTGATTGTGTCACCTTGGAGGAACTGAGAACTTACAGGTCCCTAGAGTATACCCTCAACTTGACAAAGGACTCAAAAGTCAAGTAACTGCCTGGGAAAATGCCCAAAAAAGGGGAAAAAATAAGACTATAGAAAGTTACTTTCTTGGTGAACAAGTATTTTCTTCTATCCTTTTGGATGAGGAAGGACAAAGCATACCATCAGAGGAAGACATAAAAGTTAAGGCTTCTACATTCAAAACCTCCAAAAAAAACTATGCAATGGTCTCAGGCCATCAAAGAGCTCAAAAAGGATTTTGAAAATCAAGTAAGAGAGGTGGAGGAAAACCTGGGAAGAGAAATGAGAGCGATTCAAGAAAATCATGAAAAGTGAGTCAACAGTTTGCTAAAGGAGATCCAAAAAAATGCTGAAGAAAATAACATCTTTAAAAATAGACTAACACAAATGGCAAAAGAGATCCAAAAAGTCAATGAGGAGAAGAATGCTTTAAAAAACAGAGTTAGCCAAATGGAAAAGGAGGTCAAAAGCTCACTGAAGAAAACAGATCTTTAAAAAAAATTAGAATGAGCTTACATATTAATGAGGAGACAATTGCATATGTAAATGCACACAATACAACATAAAGAGAATACATATGTATATACATAGTAGTTAAATACCAAGTAGTTTGGAAGGGAGGGATGGCATTAGCAATTGTGGTGGTGGGGGCCAGTAGGTTTCATGAACAAGAGGTTGTCTGAACTTCATCTTGAAGGAAGAGAGGGATTTTATGAGGTAGAAGTAAGGAGAGAGTGCATTTTAAGCTTGCAGACCTGCCAGTACAAAGGCATGGAGATGGGTGATAGAGTGACATGAGTGAGGAACAGAAAGAAGGCCAGTTTGGCTGGACTGCAGAGTGTGGGAGGGATAGTAATGTCCAGTGAGGTTGGAATGGCAGGTTGGGGTCAGGCTATGCAGGGCTATAAAAACTATTTCATTCTAGGAACAACAGGAAGCCACTAGAATTGGTTGAGTGTGGTGTCACATGGTCAGATCTATCCTTAAGAAACATTGCTTTATCAGAAACTTATATAAAGAAAACAGAGTAGCAAGAAATGAGTGTGGGAGGCCAGTTAGGAAGTTTTGCAATAATCTAAGGAAGAAGTAATGAAGGCCCAAATTAAGGAGGAAGTTATGTGAGTGGAGAAAAGGAGTTGAGATATGAGACATGTTGAGAGAATAGAAATGGCAAAATTTGGCAACTGACGGACTGTGAGGTGAGGAGTCAAGGATAATGTTGAGATTATGAACCTGGGAGACTACAAAGATGGTGGTTCCTTTGATAAAAATAGGGAAGTGTGCAAGAGGGGAGGTATTGGGGGAAAGATAATGAATTCAATTTTAGACATGTTGAGTTTAAGATTTCACGTTGAGAGAGCCAGTGTGAAATATTTTATAAGCAATAGGTCATAAAGGACCGAAGCTCGGCAGGGAGCCATGAGCTGTAGACACAGATCTAGCAATCACCTACACAGAGTTGATAAACCCATGGGGGATGATGTAGTTACTGAGATTATAGAGGGAGAAAAGGACAGGGCCCAGGTCAGAACTTTCAAGAACACCCAGAATTATGGGAAATGTAGATAAGCCATCAAAGAAGGAATGATCAAACAAGAAGAAGGCAAACCAAGAGAAAGAAACAAGTATCTCTCTTTGAAGAGAGTGTGATCAAAGGTATTCAATGCTGCAGATAGGTCAAAAAGGATTAAGGATGAGGAAAATTATTTGAGAAAAGTCCTTTTTGATCTCTTCCTACTTTTATAGTGATAGTGGTTGCTGAGTACTTAAAAATGGGAGTGCTGATAGAGACTTCTGGGAGTCAACATGGCAAAGTAAGCAGTAAATTGGTCTCACTCTTCCTTTATGACCTCTAAAAAACCTAGAAAATAGTTCCTCAGGTAAAGTCCTGGAACAGTGGAGACATTCCTTAGGGGAAATTTTATATCTCTAAATATTTACATGAGTAAAATAGAGTAAGAGGAGATCAATGAATTGGGCATGCAACTAAAAAAAGATAGAAAAAACCACCAAATTACAAATCCCCAATAGCAATTTTAGAAATTCTGAAAATCAAAGGATTAATAAAATTGAAATTAAGAAAACTATTAAACTAATAAATAAAACTAATAGCTGGTTTTATGACAAAACAATAAAATAAGTAAACCATTAGTTAATTCGATTTAAAAAAATGAAGAAAACCAAATTATCAGTATCAAAAATGAAAAGGGTGAATTCACCACCAATGAAGAGGAAAGTAAAAGAATAACTGGGTGCTATTTTACCCAACAATCTGCCAATAAATCTAACAATCTTAGGAAAATGGATGAATATTTACAAAAATGCAAAATGTCCAGGAACAGAAGAAGATATAAAATACTTAAATAACTTTATTTCTGAAAAATACATTGAACAAGCTACCAGTGAACTCCCTGAAAAATCATCTCCAGGGTCGGATAGTTTTACAAGTGAATTCTACCAAACATTTAAAGAAGAAACAAAGCTTCTTCACAGATGATATGATGGTATACTTAGAGAATCCTAGAGAATCAAGTAAAAAACTAGGTGAAATAATAAATAACTTTAGCAAAGTTGCAGGAATACAATAAACCCACATAAATCATCAGAATTTCTATATATTACTAACAAAGCCCAGCACCCAGAGATAGAGAAATTCCTTTTAAAGTAACTGTAGACAATATAAAATATTTGGGAATCTATCTGCCAAGACAAACCCTGGAACTATATAAACACAATTATAAAACACTTTTCACACAAATAAAGTCAGATCTAAATAACTGGAAAAACATCAGTTGATCATGGGTAGACTGAGCTAATATAATAAAAATGACAATCCTACCCAAATTAATTTACTTATTTAGTGCCATACCAATCAAACTACCAAAAAAATTAATCAAACCACAAAAACTATCTTATAAATGAGAAAAAATAATAAAATTCATCTGGAAGAAGAAAAGGTCCAGAATATCAAGGGAATTAATGAAAAGAAATACAAAGGAAGTTGACCTAGATGTTCCGGATCTAAAATTGTGTTATAAAGCAGCAATCATCAAAACTACTTGGTCTTGGCTAAGAAACAGAGTCGTGGATCAGTGGAATAGGTTAGGTACACAAGACACAGTAGTCTATGCCTATAGTAAACTACTTTTTGATAAATCCAAAGACTCTCGCTTCTGGGATATGAACTCACTATTTGACAAAAACTGCTGGGAAAATTAGTATGACAGAAACTAGGCACAGACCAACATATTTCTTACACTGTATACCAAGAGACAGTCAAAATGGGTACACAATTTAGACATAAAGTATATTATAAACAAATGAGGAGAGCATGGAATAGTTTACCTGTCAGATCAAGGGAGAACAGAAGAATTTATGAACAAATAAGAGACAGAGAACATTGTGAAATGCAAAATGGATAATTTTTATTCAGGTGAAGAAATTAATGGTATCTGTAGTTATGTGAAAAAGAGCTCTAAATCACTATTGATTAAATCACTGTTGATGAGAGAAATGCAAATCAAAACAACTCTGAGGTACCATATTTACTCAGGGATTTTAATTTGTTCTTTTTCCAGCTTTTTCAGCTGCATGCCCATTTCACTGATCTCCTCTTTCTCTATTTTATTCATATAGGCATTTCATGATAGAAAACTTCCCCTAAAAACTGCTTTTGCAGTATCTCATAAGTTTTGGTAGGTTGTCTCATTATTGTCATTCTCTTGAATGAAGCTATTAATTGTTTCTATGATTTGTTGTTTAACCCTCTCATTCTTTAGGATTAGATTATTTAGTTTCTAATTAATTTTTGGTTCAGTTTGCAATTTTTTGAAGCAAACAATCAACAGGAAAACAGCCACATGTACAATGGAAGTACGGAAGAGGGAAGATTTCAAGACTCATCTATCTCAACTCTAATTTGCCTTCTTGCAAAGTTGAGAATGCATGAAGAAAGAAGAAAGGGTAGGAGGATTTACATATAGGGTGAGGGTACTGATGCTGTCAGGAGTTTGGCCAGTAGAGCAACCAAGATTCTAGGGGCCAATGCTAGAGAAAGAAGTTAGACAATAAATGGAGAAGTAAGCATCTTTGTTTCTCATATATTCCCAAACAAGGCAACTCTCTTAAGCTTTTGCTATGAAACAAATATCTACCCATTAGTCACTGTCTTTCTGCAGTTATAACAGTTTCCTCCTTAAACATTTGAATTGTTTTCCTTTTAGAATGCAATTAAACCAATGACTTCATTGGGTGTGAGGATGCCAACAGCAATAACCCCTACAAAGAGCTGGCTTGGTGAAAAAAAAACAACAACCAAATAAATAAATAAATGAATATACATATGTACATACATACATACATACATACGTGTATATATATATACATATATATATATATATATATATACAGAGAGAGAGAGAGAGAGAGAGAGAGAGAGAGAGAGAGAGAGAGAGAGAGCAGAAAGGTACCGGGTATGATAAGTGCAAAAGACCATCAAAAAAGGATAAAACTATCATTTTCTTCACACAAAAACGAGCTCTGAAAATTTTAAGAATTATGTTTTTAGACTCTCTAGAAATATTAATGTTGATACTCTAAATTTGACATCTTTGCCCACAGATCAGTAAGTAGACATACTATTGGAAGATAGTTAAAATAAGGGGCTGGAGCAGAATCTAATATGGTTCAGGTTAACTAAAAAAAAGGCAGTGGTAGCAACCATGATCTGAGACAGAGCAAAAACAGATCTAACTAAAAGGGATAATTAGGGAAACTACATTTTGCTAAAACCTACCATAAGCAATGAAGTAATATAAAATAAATTACAGCAACTTTCTCTGAAAAGGGTCTCATTTCTTAAATATATACTGAGTACAGAACTGAGTCAGATTTATAAAAATAAGAGCCATTTCCCAATTGATATATGGTCAAAGGGTATAAGCAGTTTTCAGAAGAAGAAATCAAAGCTATCTATAGTCTTATGAAAGGTCTAAATCACTATTTATTAGAAAAAGATAAATAAAAACAACTCTGAGGTACCACTTCACACCTATCAGAAATGACAAATTCTAGAGAGAATAAAGGAAAAATAGGTACACTAATGAACTGCTGGTGGAGTAGTGAACTGGTTCAACCATTCTAGAGAACAATTTGGAAAGAGACCTAAAGGGCTATAAACCTGTGCATACCCTTTGACCCAGCATTATCATTACAAGATAGATCTGTATCCCACAGAGATCAAAGAAAAAGGAAAAGGACTACATGTACAAAAATATTTATAGCAGCTCTTTTTGTAGTGGCAATGAGTCAGGATTTGAGGGGATGCTTATCAACTGGAGAATGGTTGAATAACTTCTGGTATATGATAGTGATGGAATACTATTGTGCTATACCAAATGACAAGGGAGTGGTTTCCGAAAAACATGGCAAGACCAATATGAACTGATGCAAGGTGAAGTGAGAAGAACTGTGCATAGTAAAAGCAATGTTGTAATAATGATCAGCTGTGAAAGACTTAGATCAATACAATGATCTAAGACAACTGCAAAGAACTCATAATGAAAAAAATGCTATTCACTTTCAGAGAGAAAACAAATGATCTCCTGAGTGCAAAATGAAATACAATTTTCTCACTTTATTTTTTCTTTTGAAATATGGCTAATATGGAAATATGTTTTACATGATTTCACATGTATAACTGATATCATATTGCCTTCTCGCTGGGTGGGGAGAAGGTGGGAAGAAGGGAGAGAATTTGGAACTCAATTAAAAAAGAGAAGAATGTTAAAAATAATAAATCTTAAAAAAGGATTTAAAAATAAGTAATTAATGGAAGCAATAATAGCAGTAGCAGGATATAAAAACCAATTACTCTCAGCAAGTTTCATTAAGTACCTAATACATGCTAGGCACTGGGAGTACAAAGTATGAAGGATGAAACAATCTCTTCTTGAGAAGTTCATTCTAAAAGGGGAGACTAATACATATAAATAAACAGAAACAAACACAAACTATTTAAATATCAGGCAGTTTGAGAAGGAGGATACTAGCAACTGGGGAAATCAGGAAAGGCTTCTTGTAGAAGGTTCATTTTGAAGGAAGGGATTCTATTAGGCAGAGTTAAGGCATTAGTACAATCAAGACATTTTGTATAGACCGTGAAGAAGCATGAAGATGAGAACTGAAGTGTCATGCATAAGAACTGGAAAGAAGACCAGCTTGACTGGACCATAGAGAACAGGAAGAGAAATAATGTATGTTATGACAGGCTGAAACAAGGTTGTGAAAGATTTTAAAAGCTCAAAAAAAGAGAAGAGTTTATAATTTAACTTAAAGGCAAGAGGGAACCACTAGAATTGATTGAATAGGATAATGACAGTCAGATATGGAAAATCACTTTGGCATCAGTATAATGGATGGACTGGTGTGAGGAGAGACTTGAGAGAAGGAACCAAATAATGTAGGACTAAAACTCAGGCGAAAGACTGGAGATAGAGATAAAGATATTTAAATCATTTGCACAGAGATTATAGTTTAATCTATGGAAGCTAGTTTATGAGGTCACGACAGAAAGTTTTGAAAGACAAGAGAAATTCTAGGGCGGAACTTGGGGAACACCCTCATTTAGGAAAAGCAAAAGAAACAAAGGAATAATAAGACAGAGAAAAGAAGAACCAGAAGAGAATAATGTCATGAAAACTTAAAGAGAAAAGAGTATTCAGGGTAATCGAACCAAGTGTCAAATGAAATAGGTTAAGAAGGTTGAAGAGTGAGAAAAAAACTTTTCACAATTATTATGCAAAGAGTTTTTTAACCAAACAAGAGATAGAGACAATCACAGGCCATGAAATGGAGAATTTTTATTACATACAACTGAAATTTTTTTACAAAAACAAAATCAGTATAGTTAGAATTAGGAGGCAAACAGTTAACTGAGGGGAAAAAACTTTATAGCAAATCTCTTAAAGGTATGATATTCAAGATATACAGGGAATTTATACAATTGTATTAAAACAAAAATCATTCTCGAATAGATAAATGGTCAAAGGACATGAAAAGAAGTTTTCAAAAGAAAAAAATGCTATTAAAAACCATTTGAAAAAATTCTCCAAATCTCTAACAATAATGGAGATACAAATAAACCAACTCTATGATTCTAGCTTACACTCATCACACTAGCAAAGATGACAAAAGCAGAGGGACTATGGCCCACTAATTGGTGAACAAGTAAGCACGTTTAATGCACTGTTTGAGGAGCTATGAAGTAGTCTGGCCATTCTGGAAAGTAATTTAAAACAACAGTTATGAAACTATGTAAACTCTATGACAGAGAAACAAAACTACTAGGTATATATCCAAAAGAAGTCAAAAACAGAGAGAAAGGACATATATGTTCAAAAATATTCATAATAGCATTTTTAAGGTAACAAGGGAATGGAAACAAGGTGGGTGGATGGCTATCAATTGGGAAATGGATGGTATTTTGATATTTTCATATACTGGAATATCACTGTGCGATATGAAAGGAGAGAAGTCTATGAAGCCTTGTATGAATGAATTCAAAATGAAGTGAATTATTGCAATACAATTAGTACAATGGTGAAAAAATATAGTTAGGAAAAACAGCTTTGGAAGAATTAAACATACTAATCAACGTAATGACCAATCATGACTCCAGAAGGGTGACAATGATGCACGTTTCCCATTTCTTGGCAAAGAAGTGGTGAACATAAAGTGTAGAATGAGGCACGCATTTTCCCATGTGGCCAAAGTGTGAATTTTTTTTGCTTAACTATTTGTTTTAAGGGATAGTTTTTATTTTGTTTGATAGTCACAGTAATTCAAGAAATAAAAAGAAACAGAAGAGTTTCAATGAAATATTTTTTAAAATACACAGAAGAGAGAAGAAAGGACAGAAGGAGACACACAAATATAGTAAGGCAATTTTTATAACCCTGTTAAATCCATATGTATGTATATACACTTTTAAAAACCAAAAAAGAGAAAATCACAGTTTCATATGCAATTCTCTTTTCCGTGTATGCTGAAAAGTCTATTATCTGTTGGTGTTAAAGTTACAAAGAAAAGAAAAACTGTTAATATATATATATTTTAAAAGAGCAAGTGGACTAAAACTAAGTACACATAAAAGAATTTCTTGTAGGATAGAAAACAATTTTGGGAGGAATTGAGGGATGAATTCTCAAAATATATTATAGAGAGGAAGATACCAAATCACAGATATTATTATAGCAATAGAGAAAATATAAATAATTACTAACATATTTTCCTATTCTTATAAAATTTTCATGAGAATCATTTACACACACACATGAAAGGGCCTCCTTGATGAAGTTTTGAGGGATTAGGAAGCTCTTATAAAAATATTTTGCAGCAGACAAGATATAATCACACAGCTCTCTAAATGATTCACCAGTTATAAACTGTTGATTATTAAAAATTGATTTGGTAAGGTAGAATGATAGCTTAAGGGCTTTCCTCCAAGAATATGTCTACCATGCACATATCAAAATCATACAAAACTCTTTGAAAGATGTAACAATGGAGATAAATGTTTTTTCCAAAAGAAATCATTAATATTTTGTGAGGCACAGAACATAGAGATGAATGCTCACCAAAGATGTTTTCCGTGGTCAGAGGGTGAATAATACAAAGTTCATGGAAGAAGAATTACCTGTAAACTATGCAGTCTTTCATATGCTTCTGTTTATAGATGTTATTGTGATAATAGCCTTAAGTTCTTTAACAGTGTGGAGTCATAAGGCTAATGAAATACATACAAATGAGATGCAGAATCACTCAAGAGTTAGACCTAATTATCCATAAGCAAAGTCAAGCTGATGAAGAATGCCTATTGTCCAGGTAGTGATAAGTAGTCAGATGGATAAAGTATAGATCTGGTTAATTAGTGTATCATCTACCTACTTATCTATGTGTCTTTCTGTCTATCCAATATACCTTTTCAATATTTTAGACAAAAATTGAAGTGAGATAATGAAATAGAGAACTGAACAATTCTGGAAACTACAGTATTTTTAAAAGACCTCCTGCTTCTGCCTCAAACAAAAGTCCATCTTTCTTATATTAATAATCTTTGGATAATAATTTTTGGCTGCAAGTCATGGAATGCCACAATCACTGAAGGACAGAAGTTTCCGATCACAAGACTATGGAGAAGTATATGGTCGGTGCAAATAGTTTTCAATGTATTACCAATGGAGGGTTAAGCACAGAAAGCAATAAAAATGATATCATCAGAGAAACATATGACTTGAAAAAGTGGTAGGTAGGGGACAAAACGAGATCAAGGAATAATCAATGAACAAGTCACCTGCTAGGTTGGACTAGAACTCTGTGGAAGATGTTGATAAAACTCAGGTACGGACAAGGTAAGAAATTGTATATAGTGTGTGATCTGCACTAGTGGAAAGAGTATTCACATGAATGGACTCAGAGGTCCATTACAGAACTGAAGTAATTCATGGAAACCATCAGCAAGAGCATGCCATGCTTATAATCTCTATATAATATATAATATGCTTTAAAGCATATATATATGCTTATAATCAATGCATATAGATATGTGTAAGTATATATTGAAGTATCATTTTGTAAACTTAGAAACTATATAAATTTAGTTAAGCTATTCTTATTACTTACTAAGAAATTACTATTCATATTTTAAAAATGTAATCCTGACATCCGTGGTCCTTTTTGTTTTGAATCCCTTTTTTTCAGGATATCCTGAAAATCAACATAAGTGCCAACAAAATTGTATCACCTCCAGCACAGATTTCTTTAGTAGTGCTTCCCAACTTCATCACCTAAAGCATCAAGTATCAATACTCATTAAGTGTAATTAATCATTATTAAGTACCACTGAAGAAAACAATGATATAAGGAATGCTTAAGTAAGGCTATTGAATAAGTTACCTACAAGGCAGCAACTTTAAGAGCTCTCAGCACACAAGACTGTTTAGGGGGGTCAGAAGGAGATTACAAGGGACCACTTTCCAGCACTGGGTGCAGATCCCAACTGCAGCAGTCCCAAGGTGAAAAGAACACTAATGCACTAGTGCTTGCCACCCCAGGGGAGCAGAAGCCCTAGCCACAGACCACTGAGGACAGAAGTGCTTATGTCAGCTCACTGGAGGAGGGGAGGTGTGTGTTGTCTTAAGTACAGGGCAGAGAGGTGCTATCACTTGCCCAAGCTGCATTTACAGGGCCAGAAGGAGCAAAACAAACTTTTGAGAAGAGACAGAGTAAAAAGAGAGAGAAGGATACACATGTAGAAAATAAGAAAGGAGAGAAATACAGTTAGTTATCATAACTGTGAATGTGGATGAGATGAACCCACTCATGAAACAGAAGTGGATAACACTGAATGGATTAAAAAGTAGAATCCAACAATATGTTGTTTACAAGAAACACATTTGAAGCAGAAAGACACATATAGCTAAATTGTGAAGAGGAAAAATTAAAAGAATTACAGGAGGAAATAGACAGTAAAACCATATTAGAGGGGACCTCAACTTTCCCCTCTAAAAGTTAGATAAATCTAACCAAAAAATAAACAAGAAAGCAGGTAAGGAGAAGAATAGAAGGAGAAGACTCATCTTCCTGAGTTCAAATCTGGCCTTAGACATTTACTAGCTAAGTGACCCTGGGCAGGTCATTTAACTCTGTTTGCCTCACTTTCCTAATTTGTAAAATAAGCTGGAAAAGGAAATGCAAACCACTCCAGTACCTTTGCCATGAAAACCCCAAATGGGGACATGAAGAATCAGACATATCTGAAAAATGACTGAACAACTGAAAGAGTTAAAGGTGCAGACGCTATATTTTTATTAGCACAGATCAGTTTACAAGATTAATACAAAAGGGATGAGATATGGTTTAGCAAAAGAGAAAATGATAAGGCCAGACCTTGGGTGGCAAAAAGTAGCATTATGGCATTAGGTCAAAGAGAGGACCCTTGCTAATATAGTGCTTAGTAGGGTGCCTGGGAAAAAAGATGAGGGGAAAAAAAATGTCAAAGACGGAGGGAGTCGCCTAAGACAAACTTTGTCTACATCAAAACTGGCCTGAAATTTCCCCTGAAATTTATACTGTTTCCTGTGCAATATAGTATTTTATCCACATGTCACCTACAAAATACACTACAACACAGGAAAACTGAATAGATCAATTTACCATCATCCAGCTATAATTTTAGTTTTTAATTGTGTTCTGGTAACATAAAATTAACTATTTTGATTGACCTACTTACTCCATCCCTCTTACTACATCTTATCTAAAACCAGAAGGCTAAACTTCTCTGGGTGAATATGCAGTAGTGAATATTCAATACTTGTTTGCAGAAGCTACGGTCTCTAAAAATTATTTCTGAAATTCTTGAGAAAAATTCTAAGTGTCATGATTTCTTAGGAGCATGTATGTATTAAATTTTGAAAGAAACTTGGAGCAGATAAACTCTCCATCTTGAGTTGTTGTTTGGTCATTTTTTAATTGTGTCTGACTTTTCATAACCCCAGTTGGAGTTTCCTTGCAAAGGTACTAGAATGGTTTTGTGATTTCCTTTCTTTTTACAGATAAGGAAACTGAGGCAAACAGGGCTAAGTGACTTGCTCAGGGTCACACAACTAATAAGTGTATGAATTCAGATTTGAACTCAG
The DNA here is from genome assembly GCF_028372415.1 of Notamacropus eugenii. Taxonomy (NCBI): domain Eukaryota; kingdom Metazoa; phylum Chordata; class Mammalia; order Diprotodontia; family Macropodidae; genus Notamacropus; species Notamacropus eugenii. Next base: position 302,986,127 of record NC_092872.1, on the reverse strand, counting down.
GAATAGGACACTATCCTCTCTGCCACCTAGCTGCCCATCCATCTTGAGAATCATAAGTCAAATCTAGAGAAGTTATCAATTAGATGTCACAAATGAACTGAGATGTAGTGGATAGAGTACTGAACCTGGAATTAGGAAATCCTGGCTTTGAATCCCAAATCACATATTTACTACCCCTGTGGCCTTAAACTAGTCACTAAAACCTCTGTGGGCCTCAGTTTCCCCATCTTTAAATGTAGGGAATGAATTAGATGACATCTATGGTCAGTTCTGTCTGAATCTATGATCTTATGATCCATTCCTGAAGCCAGTGCTATTGAGTGAAGGACACAGTTGCCTTTCCCGTCTCTGAATTTCATACACACACACACACACACACACACACACACACACACACACACACACACACACAGAGCTCTCTTCCAGAAAGGTAAAATTTAGAATATTGTTCACAACAGTCTCAAAGTAAAACAGAATTGTCTGCTATTCAGATACTGATAGCTTGGTTTGTAAAGTTGAAATTCCTTAATACTATACTTATTAATTATTTTTTCTTTTTTTATGTTAATTTTATTTATTTTCAGTGTTCTACAATCACTACCACATATCTTAGATTTTTTTCCTCTACTTTCCCCCTCCCTCCCCGAGATGGAATACAATTTTATATAGGTTCTACACATATATTACTATTAAATATATTTTCACTATAGTCATGTTGTATAGAAGAATTAAAATAAATGGGAGAAATCATATAACAAACCAAAACATACTACAAATGCTTATTAATTATTAAGATAGTTTGCATCTTTTCTGGATCTATATATCAAATAAATTTAATTTACTTGGCTATTCAGGGATGGAATCCTTTTTGTCCTCCAAAACCCTTCATCTCATTTAGCAGCCAGAAGGTTAAACTGCTTTGAGATATATATCACATAAAACTTGGTTTTACCACTTCTGGTTCAAGTATTATGAACAAAATCTAGACCTCAAATGTCATGTTCTGATTCCAAGTTCTTAGCTCTTGACCTCACTTTAAATTTTTTAATGATACTCACCACTATTTGGCTGTAAATATTGGTCTTGGTAAACGAAAGTATTGCTTTTTCATCCAAATTATTAACTTTTGTTCTAGACTTTACCCTGGGCTCCATTTCTATAATTTCCTCATCAACTTTCAAGTCATGAGACAATATTGATCCATCTAGATTTTTTCTTGCTCCTTCTGCAATAACATTGTTGAGTGTAGAGAATAAAGAATGAGTCTTGACCTAAGCAAAGAATATTTATTAAAAATATGTTTAAACATTAATTTATGTGAAGTAGTACTATATTTTGAACAGATGAAAGAGAAATTTTGAAAGAAAATTAAATTTTTATCAGTGGTATAGTTGGTAAATCATTTAAGACAATGAGCCTCAGTTTCTTCATCTACAAAATTAGGATAATACCTGTAGTATAACTCATAGGGTTGTTCAGAGGCTTATTTAAATAGTATAATATATTTAAAATATTTTATAAATTTAAAAATGCTATATAAATTTTAATTATTATTAACAACAGTAATATAATAAGAGGGAAATCTTTACTTCTGGTTAACTATTTCTGATTATGAGAATCATGGAAGTCATTAACAAAAATCAATAAATTATCAAAAGTCAAAACTAATTTAAAAATTATAAAAAATAAAATGATGCTGAGTCTTAGTTACAAGTTCACACATTTTCTACCCATTGCTTACTTATAAAAACTGCAGGAGAATCTTCTTATAATAGCAAATTATGCTGGGTCTGGTATAATATACAGATAAAATCAAATCCTTGAAAAACAACTACATATATTGTACCAACAGTTGAATAATTTAATTAGCTCAGTCCTGTATCCCAAAGGAGTTCTACTGCATTTTTTTTAAAAAGCACACATACCAGTGTTACATACTCAAATTCAATGATGTACTCTGGCAAGACAAGGTCATGATCAAACACAAACCACTTGCTCTGCCGAAGGTTGCAGTTACAGTTTTTGTGCGATATTAAGGAGCCTAAGGTAAAAAAATCACAATTTCAAAACAAAACAGGTTTTTCCATTTTTACTTAACAAACACCAAAAAACCTTAAATACAAACATATAGTCTCCTAAAATAATGCAGGCATTTTTCTTTTCTCATCACCAACTCCCCCAGCCCGCACAGACAGAGTTTAATTTTGAACTGTTTTCTAATTCTCACTATCTCTAAAGCTATCTTCCTCACCAATATGATTAATGATGTTTTATTCATAAATTTTAAAACTTACTTTATTTTTCTCTTAAATCTTTTTACTTTCCTACCCATTTTTTCACGTCTTTTTGCCCAGACGTACAGCACTTTGTAGAGCACTTCATCAAACCCTTTATTACCTCAACAGTGTTTTTTGCATTCCTTGATGATGTCATTACTTTCTTCTCACAATTCCACACTCCTAGGTTGGGTACATGTAATATTGTATACATGTAATTAGGGAGAAGAGAGATAAGGAAAGAGGAGAGGGAAAGGGCTGAAATTTATACACAGTCATTTTTTATGGAAAAATTTAAGTTCTGTGAAAAGTGGGAATTAAAGAGTTAAAAACATCACACTAAACACAAATATTCAGAACTAAGAAAGATGAAATCATGATAGTCATGATGGCAGACATACTTAGTAAACATTTCCGAGGCATGAATACTGAATTAAACATTGGATAGTTGACTTTACAGATGGAATCCTGTTCACGAGCCTGAATGCTACGTCCGAGAAAAACTTTTGTCATTATGAGTACACCTAAATGTGGAAAAACATGAATACTTTTACTCAGTATACAGTAATAATTTCACAATATAGTTTTGTTATTCATGCTTATGAAATAACATTTTTGCAAAATTTCCCATGACTGAATAACTCCAAAGTTTTTTTAAAAAAGTCAATGAGAACAAAAAGATTTAGAAATACTTCATCTTAAAAAAATGTAATCAAAATAAGTAAAACATTTTGTTAATTAATTTCTCCTTTAAAAGGGGGTTACTTTGAGTCATAACACTAATTATGAATCCAGGCAAATCATCAATGTGCATATGACTCCTGGGACCAAGTTGGGAGTTTGTGGAATATAACATATACTACAGATATCTGGATTAAACACCTTTGGTTCTTTCTTATTGTGATATAAGTGGAGAAATACGGGAGAAAAGAAATAGCAGTTAGGAATGTTATCTCAAGAGAAAAATAATTCTCTGAGTTTAAAAAATGTATGTAATACATAATTTTTGGCTATGCAGTGATTGGATAAAGAATGTAAAATACATGTGGTCCAACTTAGTTCAGATCACCTGGGCAAAAGAAGGAGAAAAAAATGAGTAAATGAAGAATGAAGAAGACTTTGTTTTCCCCACTCTTACAATATTAAGACAAAAAGAGCTAGAGTGAATAGTCAGAACCTTAGAGAATGTGAGGTTGTGCAAGATGGAATAATATGGGATGGGCCTGCCCTCCACATCTCTTATTCAGGCCCTAGACTCAGTCTTAGGTTATGGGCACTAGAGAAAGGTGACCCTAAGGCATCCCCTCAGACTCCTGAAGAATGGTTTACAGATTGCTTTTCTCAGATTCTAGGCAACAGACAAAATGCTGGTGAATTACCTCAATGAGGTCAAAAGTTGAGATATGTCAAAATATGCCAATTCATAAAACACCTGATATCACTTCAAGTTTGTCCATGGGACTATGAGGAAAGAAAGAGAACCTTTGGAGTCTATTTTCCAGGATACCCTCCCTGGTGACCTGAATGACACCTGTCTGGTGACCTGGATGATTCTACATAAATCATCAAAATTTAGGTCATGTGGTCACCTAAGTTTGAGCTTTTACTGTACACTTTGTTAGGCCACCATAACATGGTTTAAGGTACTTGCTTTTCCTAAAAAACTGTCACATGTTCATTTTGTTCTTTTATGTTTTATTTTTATGAATTAAAGTAAAATAATTGAATTTTATTTAAATTGGATGCAATATTGAAATGAAGCTCATTCCATTTAAATCATACTCTGAAACAAAAGAAACTGAATAGGTAAAAACGTATAAGAACAAAATATAAGGGCTTTAAAAATTTTTTTTTAAATTTATAAATAAACACAACTTGGATAAGATGTTAACACCATAATGTTCTAAAATACTGTTCATTTACATTACCGTGCCTGTACATTTCTGGGTCAAGAGAGTTTTTCTTTTCATCCTTGATTTGTTTCTGTATAAATTCGATTCTGGGACACTCACACAGACTGAGACTGTTAGCAAGGATTACAGCTTCTTTTTTGTGAGATGACTGTAAAGATTAAAACGAGGTCTAAGTATGTTTATTTTATTAACATTTCTTCAATTTCAGTATCTTCTAGATAATAATGCTTCTTACTTCATGTGAGTGTCATCTACAAGGAGAAGTACATTTGTAGCACAGATTTATTTGAATGGGAAGGAAATTATAAAAATGCAATTTTGTTCTGCAAATATATGATATACAATGAAAATTATGTGCAATGTTCTAATTGAATATAAAAAATATGTTTGTTAAAGGTTATCCGAAGCAAATAAACTCTTGGGAAAATAGCCAAAATAAAGACTGATATTACTCTATATAACAGGTATAATAGCAATATAATTTTTCGAAAATCATTCCAATAAGCCTGCACATGATGTTATTTTTTCAGAACATAGGTTTTGTGAGGATATATTATTGGATTGATATGCCTAACTGTGGCATATACTTCAAATTTATATACTATTCTCCAAGCCCACAAAATTTACTGTATTATATACTATTCTATTAGACTGTAATATTATTGAGGAAATGGTATTGCTTTTCATCTTTATATATCCAGCACCTAGCACAATGTCTTATAAATAGCATATACTTAGTAAATATACAATTAAATGCATGAAATTTCCACAATTTGAAAAGCATTTTACAAAATGTATATTCCATAAAATTCAATTGAGTAATTAATAAATACTATGCAAAGCAAGGCAACTTACTAGGTCCTGGGGACACAATGATTATATGATATGTTTGAGGAGTTTATGAGCTTTTCATAATTTTTAAAAAGAAAGTGAAAAAAGTATACTTCAATCTGCACTTGGAGTTTATCAGTTTTCTCTTTAGAGATGGATAGCATTTCCACCATGTGGTTCTTTGGATTTATCTTGGATCACTGTCTTGATCAGCATAGCTAAGTTTTTCAGAGTTGATCATAGTTACAACATTGCTATTACTGTATCGAATGTTCTCCTGGGTCTGCTCACTTCATTTCACATCAATTAATATAAAACTTCCCAGATTTTTCTGAAATCCACCTGCTCATCATTTTTTATAGCACAATAGTATTCCATTACATTCATATACCACAACTTGTTCACTCTTCCTCCAAATGATGGGCATCCCCTTAGTTTCCAATTCTTTGCAACCAAAAAACAAGGGGATACAAAATTTTTATACAGGTAGGTCTTTTCCCCTTTAATCTTTTTGGGATACAGATCTAGTAGTGACATTGCTGGGTCAAAGGGTAAGCATGGTTTTATAGCCCTTTGGGCAGAGTTCCAAATTGTTTTCCAACAATGGTTGGACCATCTCAATAAATGTCATTTTCATTTGTTGAGAACCTATTCCTAAATAGGAGAAAAAGTCTGCTCAATACCTTCTGAGACACTTCCAGGGTTTTTTCTAAGTGAACATTTTTTTTAAAAGTACAGTAACATGTTCTTTGACAAGGTTCTTCTGTGTATGCAGAATGGAGAAAATCTATACTGACTATTTTATTCATGTTTGTGTGGTCAAAATTACTTATCTTTCTCTCCTCTGCACACAAATGTCTCAGGTTATAATTACCTCCTTCTGTTAAGTGTTCTGGGAAATAGCCCTTATGCAATCTGAATTACTTATAGAATATGAAATGAAGAGAATACTGGGTGCTTAGCCTCAGCAAAAGTCCTGACATGAACAGGAGATACTAAAAGTAGAAAGAACACAGTCTCTAGAGTCAGAAGAATTAGGTTTAAAACTTACCTTTGTGATGTTTGGAAAAATCACTTAACCTATTTGAGCTCTGGTTTCCTCATCTATCAAATAAGGGGTTGGACTAGGTGGCCTTTGAAATCCCTTCCAGCTATAGATTTCTGATCCTACACAGGCACTGAAAGTGAGACTCAAATCAAATCGGCAAGTATTTATCAGTATAAACCACCATGAGCCTACATGGAGCTGAGGAGAGATCTACTTGTGGGGTACAAGAAGGCACGGTTTCTATTGCCCCTGAGATCCATCTTTAGTGTAAGGGTTTGGTTTCTGGGGACCAGTGCACCAAAGGAGCCTTTACAGGAGTGGAGGCATGCTGGTCAAAAGCAGAACTTTTGAGTAGTAAACATACTACAGTAGTTCCCTGCCTCCCCCAGGTTTGTTAGCAGGCTTGTCAGCAGGCTTGTCCACTGGGAAAGATAACAAGTACCATCTGCTGTACGTGAAGGAGAACAAAAGAAATGCCCAAGGACAGAGAGAGAGGTCTGTAATAATGACTACCACCTAGTTAGTATTTAAGGAAAGCTTGTAGAATTGTGGCCAACAAGAAGTGAGAGTTATGGGAATTAATGATGCTGAACAGACAGAGGGCTTGGGGGGTGAGCACCAACATGGAAGAAGCAGTCATGGTTATTCCCTGATGAGCCCAACCGAGGGTAACATTGGAAAGTCTTTTTGTATCCCACAGGGCCTTTGGAGGATAGTTGTACGCTTTGATTAGCATTATTTTCTACAAGCTTGGATGTGAGCGCTTTTAGTTTCTGTTAACTTGTAAGTAAATAGTTTTATGTTTGTAAGGGGAATTGGTAACTAATTTTTTTTGGCAAGAGGGTGGGCAAGGGATGTCAGATACTGACAATCTCAAATCATCTGGGTGGAAAAAATGAATTAAGTTAGAAGCCTCACCAAAATATTCCCAGGCTTTTTGTGCCATGAAAGAATCTATGATAAAATGATTATCCCTGCAATATACTTTCTTATAACTTGTTATTTAATAAAAGAAAGGGAATTTTGGGGGGTTCACATTTCACATTTGCTAGGTTAAAGGGAACCACCTGTCTAGAAATGCCCTCCACCAATGCCTACTACTTTGCCAGTTAAAAGTCCCTAGATGAGTTGCTCTCAGCCAATGCTCATGAAGTTCTCTACTACTCTTCTCAGGCATCTGAACTGACTTGTTTTTCCCTTAGTCCCGTAGCACCAGAAGGTTACAGAAGCCCAGGAAAACATCAGGCCTGTTCTTTGAAGTCTGCTGTTTTCATTATTTCTCTTTTGTCTCATGAGTCTCTTTATTCAGTAACTATCCAACTTATAGTCAGAAACCCATTTTAGTTCTTAGATTTTAACACATCCTTCTGCACAGGCAAATGTTCCTAGGACTGTTCTTTCTCAGAAAAAAAAGGACTGGAGAAATATTGTGGTGAAAAATGGGTTTTAATATTTACATATGATGTTCCTTTGTTTTACACAAAAAGCAAGAGCATGACTGACTAGAGAAGGCTTAAAAGACTTGTGACTTTAGTACTACTTCTCTCAGCAGTGCAGACTTCTCTCTTCCATGTCTCCTGAACTGATATTTGCTGTTTTATCCAAGTTCCCTTTTGGGGCATTAATATTTTACTTAAATAGAACTGGTTGACATTATCTCCATTTCTGGCCACTTTTATTCTTTATCTAATTTGGTATTATTTTTTATGTATACTCTAACAAGTCAGTGCTGTTGTCTTGTTATGTGAAAGGTTGCTTTGGGAAATGATTCCTACATTGGTAAATTTTAGTTTTCTGTCTGTTGAAACAGAATCAATTTATTTTGTATGATGTTATTTGTCCTATCCAGTGCCTCATAATTCTCTTCTTGAAGAAAATATTCACGATATATAGGTATGAGGCTTTTTTACTATCTGCAAGTTTTTAGTCACTCCCATTTTAAAATCCTGGACCATGTTTTCCAACATAATGTTATTTCTCTTTTCCTGTGTCCATCATTGTATTAGCATCAACAAATACTAAAGTATATGTTGATTTAATTTGGAAAATCTTAAAGAGTTCTTCAGAGAATTTCTCTACCTCTTCATCCTCTTCAACAGATGTTAGTACATAAACAGCAATTATCCTCAGAGTGGTGTTTTTGGAACTGCTTTATCTTGAGTGCTGCAATAGGAAATGGACAACCATGCCATAAAAGTCATGTTTCTTGCTTCCTTGGATTCATGATAAAACCAACTCTGCCAACTCCTTTATTTGTCTCTTCAGCAAGCTATCCTTTCATTTGGCAGCAACTCTTAGTTTTGTCTTTTGTTTTCATTTCTAGAAAGACTGATAAGATTAGTATACTTCATTTTTCATAAGATCATATGTATGTATATGTATATGTATATATATTTAGAGCAAAAGGAAGCTCAGAAGTCCAACCCCCTAATTTTACAGATAAGGAAACAGAGGTTAAGTCACTTGTCCAAGGTCACCAGAAAAGAAATCAAATTTAGAGAACTAATATGTAAATTAATGTTTATAGTTGATCTAAAAACTGTATAATTCTTAACATCCTCTAACCTTTTTTCACTATTCTACTATTATTACTATCAATCAGTCAGTAAGCATTTACTAAGCACCTACTATGTGCCAGGTACTGTGCTAAGCACTGGGAATACAAAGAAACATAAAAGACAGCCCCTATCCTCAAGGAGCACACAATCCAATGAGGGGAGAGAACAAGCTACTTATATCTACAAACAAGCTAGGACATGATAAATAGGAAATAATAAACAGAGGGAAGACACCCAAATTAAGAGGGATCAGGAAAGGCTTCCTGTAGAAGTTGGGATTTTAAGGAAGCCAAGGAAGGCAAAAGGTGGAGAATAGAAGAGAGGGCATTCCAGGTATGGGGGATAGCCAGAGAAAATGCCTAGCACCAAGGATTAGTGTGTTTTGTCTATGGAACAGCCAAGAGCCAGTGTCACTGGATCACGTAGTATGTGGTAGACTGTAAAGTATAAGACTGAAGAGTCCTTGTGTATGTGGGATGGTGATGGTGGTGGTTATGAAGATCTTTGAATGCCAAACTGCTGTTTTTTTGTATTTGATCCTAGAGATGGTAGGGGACCAAAAGAGTTTATTGAGTATGAGAAGTGGGGGGCGACATGATCAGACTTGTTTTAGGTAAATCACTTTAGTGGCTGAAAGGAAGATAGACTGGAATGGGGAAAGACTTGAGGGAGGCAGAGCCACCAGCAGGTCACTGCAGTAATCCAGGCAAGAGGAAATGATGGCCTGCACCAGAGTGGTGGCAATGCCAGAGGAGAGAAGGGGGTACATTTGAGAGATGCTGAAAAAGGTGAAACCAATAGGCTTTGGCAACAGATTAGATATAAGGGATAAGAAATAATGAACTGGTTAGGAGCCTGGGGAAATGGGAGGATAGTTCTGCAGTAACAGGGAAGGTAGAAGGAGGAGAAAGTTTAGGGGAA